>NW_028186038.1:3660755-3729345 GCF_003343005.1 Rhea americana | reverse complement strand
CACCCTGAGTTAAGGCACAGCGAAGGGCGAATTAAAATCCTCAGGAGGGAAAAACRTTTCTCTAAATTCTCGAGTCAAATTCTGAGTGTCCGAAAGACAGCACACGCGGTTTTGCGATGAGGCCAAAATGTACTTTAGTTCGTATCTGCAGGGTGATGTAGGAAGATAATTGTGAGAGATAAGTTTATAAATTGAAAACAAGCGAGGAGACACACTGCTGTTTTGTAGTACAGTCTGAGAGAAATTACTTTCTTTTTTCTGGTGAAGCCGTTCGCCTGTAACGATTTAKCTGTTGCCAGGTGTCTTGTTAGGTGACTGCGCGCAGTATGAGCGACGCGCGGTGTAAGGAGCGCTCACGRCTGTGGTGTTCTCAAATAAAATGACTTTCTTTCACTGAGCAGATGCAAATCTACTTCTAAATCTGCTAATATCATGAAATCCCCAAATAAATAAAACCCTGTTTGAATTTGTAAGTATTTCTATTATAGCTTAAAGTTCCCATCCAGTTTAGAAGCTGTTATCTTCAGTCATGTGCGTGCATCTAGCTGTATATATTTGTGCTTGCTAATGTATAATCAAACTCTCATAAATCCATGCTAATGACTGCAAGTCCTATTATGAATTATTCAGTTTTTCTAATTCCTGATTGAGATAAAATGCAATACTTTGTTCAGTTRTTATAACTGCATCCTTGATTTAATTATTCATAAGATCATAATGAAAGGGAATATATTTTGTAAATATAACTGCTTAATATTATGGCACTTCAATACAGCAMTCTGGTATTGAATCTTTAGTGAGCAATGAGTAGCTCATTTTTATTTGAATTATATATCATGTAGATTAATATAGATTAGTGAGTTCTGCTTTCTCGAGCTTTAAAGCTAACAATACTGTAACAGAAAATGTGTTTCTGCATTTGGTAAAATGAATGGAGTTTCCACCAGGCACTGAAGAAAAGCGAGGCTGGAAAGCTGTATTACTGCAGTGTTTTGTAATTATCTGGTACCAGCTTTATTTCCTGCCTAGTTTAACTGCATATATAATCCCTCCCGTGTCATGCAGCGACTCTTGTGACTCATACGGCTTTGAAGACACGAGTGTATTTTTACCGGTGCTGATGCGCTGCGTTACGCAGGCTCTGGCGTGTCGGGGCTCCGCGCACGCCTGCGTGGGGGCAGCCGGGCCGAGGCGGACGCCTCCAGGCTGGCGCCCGTGCGGGTGGTCTGGGCTGCCCCTCCCCTGCGCCTTCGGGAAAACAAAGTAAAAATTCAAGACTAAAGCACAGCCTTTTTTTTTTTTTTTYCMWTTTTTCCACTTTTTTCAACATATAAATAAAGGCTGAGAGGAGCAGGGAAGAGGTCTGTGCGCAGGGTGCTGCTCCGCCGCCCTCCCCGGGCCCGTGCTTTCCCGAGGAGTTTGCTTGGCGTCCCGCTCGTCACACGGCCGTGGACACCCAATTCTCCCTCTCACTGCAGACTGGAARAACGGATGCAACTGTTCTGGGGTCGTCGTTGGTCGCTGGCGGCATAAAAAGCGGTTATGTGAATAGGGGCTGGGGAGCCCCAGCCGGCTGGTGGGCGGTCGTGGGAAGCTCGATGCCCCGGGCTACCGGCTTACTGCGACGGGTCGAGTCTGGTCGCTGCYGGTGATCTCGTGCGTTGCTCAGCCGAGTTAGTGACAAAGAAGGCATTTTCCCCCAGACCGTTTTCTCTTTTCCGTGAAAAAATTAAAAARGTGCAATGCTTCAACTGAAAACCCGGGAAGCACAGTCTGAAATTCCTAGTGTCCCTGTTTGCCCACGATGATGGGCTCCTGCTCTGAGGTGGACTTTCGGTGGAGCCGCTCTGTGGCCACGAGGAGACCAGAAAGGCGGCCCCCACGTGGCACCCCGGCCCGGCAGCCCGGCCGAGACGTCCCCCCGCCCCGACCCCGGCAGTAGTTTTGGGCTCAGCTCCGAGATGGCCTTCGAGGGAAACGAAGCCGTCCTCTCTGTCCCTGGTGCCRTGACTTCATCCTACTGCTAGACTGCCGCGAGATCATGTTTCATCTGGCATCCTGAGCAGTAAACAGGGCTCAGCCAAAGCAAACGTGGGTCGGGACTTGCTAAGGGACTGCTGTAACGCGTGTGAAGTGACSCGCTCCGGAGGGTGCGTGAATGTGGAGGGGAAGGACATACGGTCATTTTTCTTCCAGCTCTCAGTCAGTGATGGGACAAGTACTCTCTTCTTCTATCTCTTTTCTCTTCCTGTTACATACCATTCATACAGTTTCTTAAATTGCTTTTTTTTCATGAACAGACATTTTACAATAGCAAGTGCTATCTGTGTTTGTGTAAGTGTTTTTAAACTTTCTAGTTGATTTTCATAAAGCAAGTGAACCTTCCTGTTTCCAAAATCWAGTATTATTTCCTAAATTAATTGTAAGAGAGTACAAAGGAATAGTCTTGTGTAGAAGTGACATGATTTCTCTAAGTGACAAATTTTTTAACGTTGAAGATAGTACTACACTTCATTTGAACTTCTTAACCTTGAGATCCKGTGATCACTTAGCTCCACCAGATAAGGTACAGCTTAAGGCACGACTATTGACTGAGATGCAGGGTAGCTGCCRTACCCCTGCGACAGGCAGCAGAACTGTGCTGGTAACGCAGGCGCTGCCCTCTCTGTTCCTGCCCTCTGTACGGTGCAGCCTCGATACCCACATGTTTTGAACTGTAGCTGTTTCTGCAAATGTTTCACTAATAGAAAATATTGCAGTTTTGTAAAGATTTTTTTTTTGGCATGACACTGCATACTAAATGCAGACAAAAGAAAGGATCTTTWTTTATTTATTTTTTATTTTATTTTATTTTATTTTCCCTAGCATATTTGGCATATTGGAGAAGTTGTCATCTAACCTTGCTGTTGACGTTCAGGAGGGGAGGGTTCTCAGTTGCTGACAGGAGCAGATCTGCAGTGGCTCCGGAGGCGCTCTTATGGACTCGAATATAATTCCCTAATAGATCAGAAGAGCACAAGGCCAGTCCTACAGAGACTGTTTTCCAAATTTTTACTTTTCCTCCTGAGTTTTAACTGGAGAGCATGGCACCTTCAGCAGCCACCCTGCAATTCTGCAGTAGCACAATCATTCCTAAAACCCATCTAGAGAAAGAAGTTTGCCCCTCTACCCCTGAGGTGGCTCAGGAGAGATTCATCTAGAAATTGGCAAAGAAGTTTGATCCTGAAAATGCATYTACCTATCTGCAGTGTGTGTGGGTGCTGAGTGGTTGTCAGGGGCTCCGCAGGTATTGAGCTACCTACGGCCCGTTGCCACCCACCGACCTGACACAATTCAAGCCTAGGCACAGTGTTGGGGGCTTTTGGTCTTCTTGGTTCCTCTTACGGTTCATCATTTTCTAACTGAGAATTGCATAACTAATGCTGAAGCACACRGCCACAGCTGCATACTTGTTAGCTGGTGGGAGGGGAGACCACCTGCCCCATTGCTCTTTCGCATGGTGGAGCCCACACGCTGCACGGACGAGGAGGGTTTGCCTATTGGGGCAGTAGGACACTGTTTGCCTACTGCTCCTTGCACTCTGGTGTCAATTTAGTTGGCTTGTGCTAGTGATTTTTTCAGTATTTGCATCTCAGTAGCGTGGCAAATGTCCGATCACAAGGTGAATTTCTCCACAAAACAGTGTTTGTGACCTGTCTGACCTGACTTGAGTCTGTTCTACAGAGCAGATATCCCGTGTCCCGCAAATCTACTAGTTTAGTTTATATTTCACTTTAACCGGAAAATTTGCTTACATGGAAATCTACAAGGCAAAATGTATGAAGTAGTGCAGTGTTCTACATTTCCTTCTTTTTCTGCGTATGAGTGCCTGTGTTTTGCGTGAGCTCGTCAGCAGAGTCATAGTTGTGTCTCTCTAGGCCTTTTGATTACGGCTTAAACTAACTGAAGCATCCAGTTCAGCCCTGGGACCCTCTAGGTATACGTGCTTTGTCCTAGGAGTGAAACTGCTTCATCAGACTATTTCTTAGCACTACATACGTCACACTTATCAAAACCCCCTCCTGTTAAATACTGAGAGCTTTAAGAGACTGTAACAAGGAATGCATTTAAGTTGGTTGTTATTCGTATGTGAAACACTGTATTTGCAAGTCAGCGTAGGAGAGCAGCTGAGGCTCGTGCGTGCAGTGTGTCGAGCTTGCGTACGGTTCGGGTGTTGTAGCTGGTTTGTGAACTTTGCTTGAACACTCCTTTCACGCTAGCCCAACTAGCAATAGTGAAGTCACTGTTACACCAGCGTGGTGGCTTAGGAAATCAACTTGCACTAAGCGACTAAACAGGATTTTTCAAGAATGGGTGTTTTTTTCCAGAGGTTCCAAAGATGGAGTCATCTTCAAACTATTTTTTTTACTCTATTTAAAACTCGCATATGCTTATACCATGCCTCACTGAAAGRCATTACCAGGTAACATCAGGATACTGTGGGTGTCAGGAGACTCCTCCATTTTCCGGTGTGTTTAACCTAAAGGGCTGGTGCTTCTCCATAGGTYTGTCACTGCAGGGTGCAATATGTAAGTACAGACTATACTACTAAAATATCTCTTGAAGTAGAGTGCATTTGATTTCGGCCTTTCAAGAGGTAYGTCTGGGTTCCGGCCCTTAGAGACTCTGACCTGTTGGCGGAGTCGTTCTCCTACTCYTAGTAGTGCTGCACCGTTGTAAAACTACTGACAGATTAAAATCCAGCCCAGTGAATTTTAATGTGAGACAGTGCTTCTGAATAGTAGTAAAGATATATTTTTATGTAGAATTAATCTTTTGTATTTCAAATAATCTGGAGCACATGCACAAAAGGCATGTTTGAGTGCAGCCTTGCCTGAACTTGGGTACTTGAAGACTGATTAAGCCCGAGTTCTGTTCCATTCAGAAGATGTTATCAAAATAGTTGTTGATCCTGGTGGTGAGTCAAGAGGTTCGGCTGGGCAAGAACTCTTTCTCTTCCCTTTCCCCAGAATATTATACCATTCTTTGATGTTGGAAAATCAAATTATTTTGCATATTACCAAATGAAATGTGTCAAAATGCTGAACTACTGTTATTTTAAATCTCTTCTCAATTAAGAAAACAAATCCAAACCCCCATACCAATCCATTCCATACAAAATATTCCATGTGTGTGTTTTATACAGGTTCCACAAAGGAATTGATTGAAAGCTGCTGTGGAGCTGGACAGCAGTGGGCTATAGACAATGGAGAATGCACAGAAATTCCTATAAGTGGAATGGACGGTGATATTTGCAGGTACGTAAGTCAAAAACTGAGCATTTCATTAATTTAGTGAGCAACCCATTAGAATAAGCCAAATATTTGGTCAGTTCACGTGATCTCCAGGAGACAGGGAACTGCTTCATTCATTTGTAAATTATTGGTAGACTAGCAATGTGAAGAAGGTTTTCCCRCTCCCTTTCTGCAATATCTGATCTAAACAAAAGCCTTCTACAGTTTCTTCTTCCTCTGTCACATGAACAGAGCACATATTTTTGTTTCCCAAATTTATGCACATCTGTGGAACTGCAGATAAATAGAAGCACAGAGTAGCTTAATGTGTTTGTCTTCCATTTGGCAAGTGCTAAATGCAATGATTATCCATATCATTAAATGATATGTTTATTGGCCAATATAAATGGCTGCTGGTTCTGCTCTCTTTATTCAGCTGGAGGGTACCAGACGTCCTGATAATGCTGCTGGATTCAGTAGCATCTGGTCTGAGCCGGGGTACCAGATTCAAACTGCTCAGCATCAGAAGGAAGGTGGTGGGACTAACATGATCATTGCMTAATGCTGACTGAATTCTTCCTCTCACTCTCTCTTCTCCCTGCTTTGCCTCCCCCTAATCTGGAATAAGCCTTTGGGAGGGCCAAAAGCAAAATTTTCTGCAACCCAAATGCTGCAGCATAAGCCAGGTGGATTCTTCTAAGACTGATCTCAGCATTTTAGCTTTAAAGTAATTTGATGTAATCAGTTTTAGAAAATCAATTTTATAGTKTCATTGCACCTTTGCAAAGTTACTGGGAGAGTATAATCCTCTCCACTGAATTTTAGCATGACATAATTGACACATACCAACTGTCTATGAAGTAAAGGCAGATTAAAAAAATCCAGYTTAGGCCTAAGTAAGTGCAAATCCAATGCATTAATGAGTTGCACCTGCACATCTGAGGTTGAGTTTAGATGAAAAAGCCAGATTCAGAACGCATTAGTCYGTGAGAATCTCTCAGGATTTAAAAGAATATGAGATCAGTTCATTTATTTTACTTTCAAAATTTCAGTTGTGTCATCCCTGTTTTAAAGATTTTAAGAAACTCTTGTGAATATTCTGCGTAAAGAAAATGTTTCTTTTAGAGAAGTATTTGAATTTGTGGCCTCAAAGCCTTGAAAGTGTAGATAGAAACTTACTACTCCCTTTAGGCCATGGGCCAGCATGCAGAGCTTTTCACCGTGCGGGTACCTATACCTTCTCTCACCATCCCACGTGTCAGAAGAGGGAAGCAACGCAAGTTCCTCAGAGCCTGCTACTAGCTCTACTCCCTAGCTAAAGATTAAAAAATACGAAAGGTAGATATTAGTTGCAACAATTAGCTAGTTACTGTGCACCAGAGAGCCCAGTCTGCGGCTGAGGCCGCTGGATGGCATCCTCGGCGTGTCTGTGGAGCTTGTAGCTCTGCTTTCTCTTCAGCTGTTTTCAACTGCTGTCACTTCCAAATGCCATTTTGGAGTTTCTAAGTGACACAGACTTAGATGTTAGGCTACTTGTTGCTGCATCTTGATTTCTTTGGATGTYTTCTGTTCAGGCAGGCTTGGCCTATCTCAGTGTAGTGACCAACTCTGCTAGCTGGGATGGCAGATGTATTAACGGAGATGATCAAGTTTAGGATGAGGYTTTAAAAATACACAATTCAGAGTTAGCGCAGAGCTGGCTGCCCGCGGCTGGTGGTGAGCGATGTGTGAAATGCAATGTCCCCCACACGCTAACAGACAGTCRCAACGTCGTGCACAGCCAGGGACACGCTGAGGTGTTTTTTGCCTGCCTGCGGGTTGTATGCGAAACCCCACCACACTGCAGTATGAATTTTCCCGTCTGCCCCTTTCCTCCAGACCTCTCAAGTGTTAGGCAGTAAAGTAAGCATTGCTTGCTTGAAGTCTTTTAAAATACAATCTGATTGCTTTTGCTGAGGGTATGGACACAGTGGTCCTCTAAAGAGACAGCAGGAAGAAATTTCCTAGGAATGACTTCTACAACAGAGAAACTTGTTACAGCTGAGCCTACCAGAAAGAAATCATCTGTGGTAACGAGATGAATGAAGTTAAAACAAAGCAAGTTTGTTGTAGCTGCTCCTTCGGTTGCGAGATGTGAAGGTGCCCCCTGAGCACATGCTGCTGGCCATATTGGCAGGAGTGTGTCAGGCTACCTGAAATTTGATCTGACCCACCAYAGTAGGTTTAATCTCATGATTGGAATGTGTTTTATCAGCACCGAGCCACGTTTATCTGGGTGGCACGTAGATTAGCAGCACAAGTGTGACTCCTGCTTTTTGCCGATGCTCTGTGTCCCAGGTAGAGGTGACACGTTGGTGTCATTGCACTGGTGATAGCTTGGGGATTTTTCTCTAATGCAGAAATGTTCTGGATATTCTTTGTACCAACAAACCATTTATTTGTCTGGCCTGCTAAGAGTAGGTTTATGAAGAAGAAACAACACTATGTTGTCTAATAACGTTCATTCCCAGTTCATTTTTCAGAATACCTAAAACTGAGCCATACTGATAYAGTTAAAGAAATGCTAAATTAGAAGAAGTCTAGAAATATTCCAGATAATACTGTGTTTCTATGATGTATTTCACACTGGAAAAGAATTTCTCATAGCTAAATGTCACAGTTCTGAAGAACATGAATCTGTACAAATTTTRGTGTTTTAGCAGTGTACACACACATAAAAACACTTTGCATTTTCAGAAACTATAATAGTTTTCTGTTGGTTTAGGGTTTTTTTTAGAAAAAAACCTAAGAAAYCTTTAGGAAGTTTGAACTCAAACCACTGTTTCCTGGTTGCATTTGTCCTGCATGATCTAGCATAAAAATATTAACCTAAAGCTGACACAAGTGGCCACTGACATTGTGCAAATGGCCAAATGGCTCCCACTGGCTAGTTTTTACTGGAATAAGAAACATCTTCTTCTATTTTTTTATTGAAACGTTTGGATGAAAGCTGTGACTTGGAAATGCATTGTTGTCAGAAGAGAAAGGGTGTTGTTTCCTAGGACAATCCTATTTTATTGTAGCAATAATGGCACAYGACTGACAAATATTTTTTGTGTGCAAAGGTGTTTCTTGCAGGACTGTTGATTTGCTCTGAGCCACTGGCTGGTAAAATGTATCAACCTTTTGCTCATCATTGCACAGAAAGATAGCGTGCTGGTAACACCGCAGCAGCAGAAGGTATCAAGGTTATTCTTGGAAAAAGGAACATTGTGTCTRATTCTTTCATGCCACCAAATCAATCCAAAATAGAGATTTACTGCTGCTAGTAACATAGAGCAGTATATCCTCTGAGGTTTAACACGCTCCTCTGTGCCCTGTGTGCCCAACCTGCAGCTGATGGACACGGTGTAGCAGCTTCCTCCTCTTCCTCGCCCTCCTTTCTGAGGGCTGCTGCCCTCCCCGCGACCAGGCATATGCCTCTCCAGGCCCGGCGCATGGGTCTGGATTAAATCCAAAGGGACTGTGTGATCATTTTGCTTGCCAATTTGTATGTATGAATGAAAGAAAGAGGTAGGTCTTTGGAAGAGGGAAAAAATCCGTGTATAGATTTAAAAATAGTCAGTGGAGAAGAGTATTCTGTTATTCTGATGARCTGCTGTTCAGTGGCATTTGGGAATTGGCCATTTATTTATGCTTTGAATCTGTTTCATTTCAACCTTCAGTGAATCTTGTTAAAATGTTGGCTTGAGGAGCCATCTATAGTAAATGTATATGCCATATGTGCTTTGTATATAATGATCAAGTCACCTATAATCTTCTCTTTGATAACCTGAGTCAGAGGAGTGATCAAATTCTGGGTTACAATCTCTCTGCAGGGTGTAGAAAGGAAGGGTTAGATGGGTTTGGGGATGTGTTTAACACCAATTTGGAATTTAACTCATCTTAAGTCCTGGCAGGAGCTTCACACTCCTGGCTGGTGAAGGAGTTGGTGTGTGCAGGTGCATTTTCCTTCCCCAGGCCTGCAGGGAAGAGRGATCCTACCCTTTCAGAGAAGCAAAACGTGGGGACGATGGGCTTTTGCACAAATACAGATGAGCTGAAAAGGATGTCCCTGACCAGAGCTTGAGAGGTAGTGACCTAAGCAGGGAGCTCCTAGAACCTTTATCTGTGCATGTTTTTATTAGAAATGAGAGTTAGAGCTATATCCYGCAAAGGTCTGTGGTACAATCTGTATTTTATTAGTAAAGACACGTATGTCATAGAGATCAAATACTCAGAGGTACTGTGAATCCGGTAGCCCTGGTATTTGTTGCGTGTTGTTCCTTGTGTCCCGCCSTGACGTCTTCTGAATGTCTCTTAACCCTTGGCCTCCCCGATCCCTTGCAGAATTGCTCAGAAGCAGTGTTGCATCTCCACCATAAGGGAGAACAGCTGCCTGGCTGGCATGGTCGCTGCSAAGGAGGGGGACGTGTGCGGGCCGGAGGAAAGCGAGACCTGTGGAGGGTCCTTGTATAAGGTAAGTTGCTGTGACGCTTCTACTGATTTTGTTCTGAGTAAGAGGTATCTTCATTTCAGGCAGCTAGCACAAGGTTCTCCATACATTATTATGCAGCTTAGTAAATTTTAAAGTTGTAGGAATGAGGCAGGAAAATTACACAAAGTTATGGATTTGGGGTTGTTTGCATTTAGGTTTCGGTTGTCTGGTGGATACACCCCCTTTTAGAACTTCACAGCAATTGTGATTTGAGTAATTTCCATCTTCATTTTTAAAATTTAACCTGCTGCATTACTTTTGCTTCCTCACTTTAGAAATAGCTGAAAATAACATTTTAATTTTTCTCTCTATGGTATAGCAGAGTTCAGAAAATGATAGTCCAAAACTTAATCAAAGATTCAATGGGAAACCCATTACTGAACCGTTTGCTTGTCTACATTTTTGAATAGCAGTCTCATTTCTCAGTTAAACAAAACAGTGGACTAGAAGAGCAAGCATTTCAGATGATGATGGAGGCTTTTGTTCATAAATAAAGGCAGACCATTAACCAATGGTTCAAATTACAAAGCATGAGCCACTGCCTCAGCTGGTATAAATGAGATTTGCTTTAGAAGAGTCAATGGAACCAAACCAATTTAAACCAATCTGAAGATTCAGCATCTTGCCTGCTTGCCTCTCTTGTTTTTGCCAGAAGGGTGCATTTCAGAATTCATTTAACTCTGATAATAATTTACATAGCTATATCTAGGCTTAAGCGGAGCTTCCGTTGTCTCAGCAGGGAACTTATTAGTTCTGTCTGTTCCTATACATCAGCGACCCTCGTGAATAACTGTTCACTGTAAGGGAAATACGTGGACATGTACTGCCGAGCTAAAGTTTAATCAACTGTGACAATTTTTCATTCTCAAAACTATTACTTACTTGGGTCTGGAGTCTAGCATTAGARTATAGAGCGAAAGGCACCGAACTTGTGCATCCGGGAGCAGGCGCAGGCTCTCTCCCGCACCCCTTCCCCYTCCCCTTCTCCCTCTCCTGCTCCTGCTCCCTCTCTCTTGGTTTTTTTCTAGTTAGTGGGCTCATGTTCAGTACGGTTGCACGCTAGGTCGGTTTTCCATGTTGTTTCCTCTAAGGCAAAAGCACGTGGTTTTAGGGACTTCTCACTACTGGACATGCCACAGCCGGAAGCCCCGTTGTGCTGGGTTGCAGGAATGCTTTTCGGGAGGAACACAAAAAGTGGGGAATCGAGCAGCGGTTCTCAAGCTATGTTTCTCCATGTTGGTGTACAAACAGTGGTCTCAAGGTCACAGTAAAAATAGTAATATTTGCTATTAATTCASTTGTAGAATTCTGGTAAAGTTCTAAAAATGGTAAATAGACTGTTAAAACCATTTAAGTTTTTGCATTTTAGAAGGAACTTTTCAGTAAACACATTTTCCACTGGAAAATGAGCACTTGCTTTCATCTGGAAAATATCTGAACACAAAAGTGTGTGACTGATTTAATACCCACTGTGATGCTTGCACATGGGATAAATTGTGAATCAAAATTATGACTGTAAAAGGCCGTATTTTTCATGACAACAATTTCAATATTAAACAGCACTTCAGTAAAAGCATGCATTACTCTTAACTTCTTTCGTTTTGAATACTGAAGTTGAAAAATTGTACCAAAACTAAAAATATTTACAAAAAATAAAAATTTTTAGTTTATAAAACTGAATTTTGAATTTGAGGATTCTGGGTTTGGGGAGGATGACAATTTTTTTTTTTCATTTCTAGCAAAATGGTAATCCATTATAGCTAGATTTTTTTTTTTAAGAATTCTTTTGTGAACATGACTTCAATCCCACTAGTACTAAAGATAATTCAATACCTTAGGGACCTGTACTGGAAACTTGTCACAAACACGTATTTGGGAGCCGATATGGGTCTCTGCTTTGGAGAAAGTGACAGCTCTTTATGGCTTGCATATTTATAAACGTGAATCACTTTTATTGCTTATGACATTTTGGGACATTTCAGATTAGCAAGAAGGGGTATAAATATGAGCTGCAGCCAAAGGTCCTAGGTTGAGAATGCAAGGGATGCTTATGAGTTGTGCATGAAACATGAAGGATCCCTAAAGCCGCGGGGTCTGAAGCTGGAGCAGGGTGGCTCAGCAGAGGTGCTCCTGCGGTTTGGGCTGTCAGCGCACGGGTTTCCACGGCTCCCTGGGGGAGGCAGAGCGGGTGCCGATGCTAATGCCAGTCTGGGGCTGCTACTCGTGAAACATGATCCTTTCCATTTCCGTGCTGTGTCCTGCTCTCACAACGCTGCTTCTGCTGKTGGCTYGCCCCAGGTTGGAGATTTCTCTCCYGGGAGGCGGGAGCTCAGTTTGGTTTTCTTCTGTTCCGTTCTTGGACTTTGTGTTGACATAACTAACCGGTGCCAGGCRGAATTATGACTGTTTTATGTGTCTGACGCCTGGTCACAGACTGAATATTGGAATAGTCTGAAATCACTTCTGGTTCAGAGAGGCTGTTCCAGTGTGGCTGCGAATTGCAAACGCGTGCTGCCCTCCTCGGTGTCTTGACTATCGAAGGATTTACGGAGGGAAAAAGACTCCGTTTCTCCGCATTTTATAACTATTCCACCAGAGCTCAGGCATCGAAGTTTCTGTATTGGGGTTGYAGGGACATCATGTACAAATCGAGGAAAGCGTCTTCCTTCACATACGATCTCTGTACGCCTCTGTAGCAGAGACTTGCAGGTCCTCTGCTTCCTTGCTTGATTAGGGATCCACTCTGCATAAGGACTTTTTTGAATCTTATTTGGGATCTGTTATAATTTATCTGATGTACTTTTTTGGCCTAACTGTGCAGTGAGTTCATTTGTGGCTCAGTAAAGCACGGACTGCTTTTGCCTGCCACCTGCACCCGAGGAGTCCCCAGGAGAGAGTGCGTTTCAGGGATAACCCAGTGCACCAAGCTGTTGCTGCGCTCCATTTGTGCTGCTGCTTTAGCTGCATTCATGAAAGGAGTAAAAAAGCAGATCATCCCTAGAGTACACCCTAGCCTTTCTGCAGCCACAGTCTCAGTGGGATGGTGGCCAAGACAATCAGGTATTTAAAGGCTACAATAGGTTTGCAGAGCAGTAGCGCATGGAGAGAATACTTTTTACTGTTACACTGATGGGGCTCRGAGGCTGCCAATGGTCCTAAGGTCTACACAAGGTATTTTAAATTCCTTTTACGTCACCTCAGAGAGCTAACTAGACTATAGAGCAAAGGAGTGTGTATCTATATTATTTTACTTATACTGTATGCGTAGTCATGGCTGTGAGTAAGAGCTGGGCAGAGGTGACCTGCAGCACCCCTGTTGCTTGCCCTGTTGCAGAAATGCATGTCACAGCTAGACTGTGCATTTATCCTGACTGTGATCGACCCGCTTGTGTAGGCATGGCCAAACAAGTGCAGGTAGGGCTCTAATGTTTGCAGCTCTGTAAACCTTAACTGCTTTGCAGATGCTCCATTATAAAAGTGCAGACTGGCTTCAGGCGYGTGCGTGCGCTCCCCTCGGAAGGGCAGCTGAGAGAGGCTGTTACCGACGGTCTTTTTCTGTTGCAGCAATGCTGTGATTGCTGTAACCTGGGCCTGCGATTGCAGAGTGAGGGGAAAACCTGCGAGTCCAACATAAATCTGGGCTACCCCTGCAGTCATGTGATGCTGTCCTGCTGCAAAGGGGGGGATCACTTTATTCATCCGGAAATAAAAAAGCATCCTGAGCCTTTGCCGACGGTGACACCTGAGAAGGGTAAGTGCTTCACTTTTAATGAGAAGAAGTTGCAGACARGGTCTCTCTCTTGCACGATCGTAATGGGAGGTGTTGGGAGGAGTCATGCTGCAACAGCACCAGCTGCACTCTCAGATCAAGTGTAGAGACTCACTTGTTCTTAAAACAGTTTTGAAAAAGAAAAAATATGTAGGTGCTACTGATTCTCAGAACATAACCTGCCTTTTAGTGATTTTTTCCCCTAGAGTTACAGAGTACAGAGACCTGTCACACATCAAAGAGAGGTAAGAAGTGTTCTCTGGGTGAGAAGTGTTTATGAAAGCCATGCAGTGCAGAACATGGGGTGAAGGCCAGCTAGGTCAGACCTGCCTGGCAGCTTCTTTCCTTTTATTTCTTTCCTTTTTTTGTTAAAGACATTTTTAGAGCACTGGTGGGCAGGAAGCCACCGGACCCATGTAAGAAGCAAAGGTGAAGCTGATCATTGTCTTTTAGCAGCAGCAAAACTGAAAGATTCTGCGTGAAACAAATTGTGTTTTTTTTTCCAAAGTAGGCCAGGGATTATGATACCGAAGAAACCTTCTGGGAACAGATTTCATAACCCACTTAGCTAAAAATACAACTGTAGCACTGAACATCATAGCACCTCTCCCACTGTATGCACTGGAGGAGCAGCAGAGCATTGCAAGTTCTGCGAGTTTTTTTTTTTTTTTTTTTTTTTTTTTTTTTTTACTCTTTCAACRTATGCAGATAGTGATCCTGAAGAGTGAAGTCAAATCCCTGCAGCCAAAGAGGCACGACAAAGGGAGTGTGGCAAATCTGGAGCTTAGGCAGCGAAACTTCTTCTGTCAGCCTGAGCTCACGTTCCTTTGAGCATCACCCTTTACATCTGTTATGAATTGCAAGATTTTTTTAGTCTTTATGGATAACCTCAGAGATATCCTGGGGTTAAAATTTTGTCCATGCTCTTTGCATGAACTCATATCTCTCTAACAAACGCAAGGGTTTATTTCGACCTAGCTCAGACCTCACTGAGTTCGTTTCTAGAGTTCAGAGACTATGAAACTTTGATAAGGATCAGATTTAGAAATCTCAGGGGATTCTTTCAAAAATTCTTTTTTGGACAGTCTTTTTAAAATAGGAAGACTTTAAACAATTTTCTAAGCAAAAATGTGAAAGTTTGCAAAAGATTACTGACAAAGTTGAAAGATGAAGAACAGCTAATGCATTCTTGGTTTCCTTTTTTTTCCTGAAAACCATAGCTTGTGAAACTCCTAAGTGCAACTTTGATTTTTTTTTCTAATGCTCAGAGGATTTTTCTTTTTTCTTTTTCTTTTTAAGTCCAACCTAATGTTAGCAGTGTTTTCATACGGAAATCTTTCTGGTCTCTGAAATTTCTGCAGAAAAGAACACAAGAGCCTCTTTACAGGAACTGTTCACTCTCAAGGGTTTTGACTATTTTGTAAAACTCTTGCTGGTAAGAGTGAAAGAGTTCTTAGAGACTGGCATCTTCTGCTCATGTACAATTGATGTGCAGCAATTGCAGCCCCAAATTGCCCTGTCAACGCACTTTGGCGTGGCATCAGTGGAGAGCACAAGTTTGCAAGTATGTGTTTAAGAAGCTGACTGAGGAACTCACTGAACAGTGAAGTGTCACAGAAGGTCTTAAGAAACTTGGTCAGTAGATGAAAAGTGGGATAGTGCTTTTGCCAATGTTTAAATGCAGTAGACAGGATAACCATGTCGTTGTTAAGTGAGTCCCAGACAATCTGATGAAACAGCTCACACTAGCTACACAAAAGTAGCTATAAATCAATGGAGTTAATGGTTTTGAAAGGAGYTTACCAACTAACTGGATAACTTTTCCTTCTGAAATTAGAAAYTCAGTGTGGGTCTACTGTGAGGCCAATTTAAGACGGGGCCTTGATGTGATACCCTGGTACAAKAAATAGCAATGATATTAGTAGTCAATGTGAAAGGTGAGCTTGTGACCTGCCAAGGTCCCYGTTTTTCACAGTGCCTCCTGTAAAGCACCAGCCTGCCTCCAGCCTTACAGARTGAAGGTAGTGGACCTTCAGCAAAATAGTCGGTTCTTCAGGATGGATACATTTTCTCTTGTCCTTGGAGTAACTGTTTCGGGTAGATTTCACTGTATCTGGAGTTTGTATGGCCAGATGTTCCATGCTGTATGGTGCTAATGCCAGAAGTAGTTGTTAGAGAAGCTCTGTGTTTTGYTGTGTTGTTAGTTTCAGAGACTGATGATCACAACGAAGCCTTGTCCATCAGTAATGAAGCTGAACTGTCAAATAACTTGCCTGGAGATGACCTGGATGAATGTCTTATCTACGGTGGAGAACTCTGTCAGCATTTGTGTATAAACACTGTGGGGTCCTACAAGTGTTCGTGTTTCCCAGAATTCACTTTGCAAGACGATGGGACCAGCTGTTCTCCAGGTGAGGAAAATGAGCAAGAAACCATGAATGATGATGTCTTTGGCTTTCTACCTTCACTGAGCTACCAAGCTTTCCTCTATACGGAACAGCAAGGCTCTATAAATTTCCTCTGACAACTGCTCAGACATATCAAGTTTATAATCAGGAATCTCACCTTAATCAATGATCTCTAATAACTTAATGAGGGTTAGATTGGCATCTTCCATTAAGAACTGAGAAGAAGAAAGGTCCACTTTTCATGCGAGAATTTATGGACTTATTCCTTTTTCTCCTCAGAAACCTTCAAGATAATTACAGGATAGAAAAGCACAGRTTTTGGAAAATTAGGGGAAGTAGTAGTTTGAACCAAATCCTATCTTCATAGGAAGGCCTAGTCTGAGCATCTGACAAATTTCTTCTTCAAATCTGATTGCTGGTTATGATTTCAGGATTTTCTCTGTGTATTATTCCTTGTTTGCTTGCCTTCTTATTATATATTTAATTTCGACTCCCGTGTGCCAGGACAAGAGGCAATGGGCAGAAACTGAAGCACAGGAAGTTCCGCCTGAACGTGAGGGGGAATTTCTTCACTGTGAGAGTGACAGAGCACTGGAACAGGCTGCCCAGAGAGGTTGTGGAGTCTCCTTCTCTGGAGATCTTCAAGGCATGCCTGGATGCAACCCTGTCTAACGTGCTCTAGGTGACCCTGCTGAGCAGGGGGGTTGGACTAGATGGTCTCCAGAGGTCCTTTGCAACCTTACTGATTCTATGATTCTRTGATTAACATCTTTCAATGACATAGTATCTAAAAATATCTAAGTGGTAGAAGTCTTCGAAAGAACATCTATTGTACTGTAACTGTTTTGATGTCTAGAGTTCTCCAATGGCAAGATTTCAAATCAGATAATCTGAAAAGTCAAAACCTTAGATTAGTTACAAGTGCTTTCAATTATTTAACAAGCAAAAGAAGTGTTGCCATCCAATGACAAAATTCCTTAGACTTCAAATACTTTTTGCCCAAGCCAAATAATGAGCATTCATTATGTCATTCCTCTCAACATGCTGTTACAGCGCTTGCATCAATAACGCGTTTGACAGTATTTCTGTGGCAGCTGTCTCCGCTCTGGTGTTTATATTGAAATTCTAGGGAAAGAGCCTAATCCAAAAAAAGTAAAGAAAATGGTTCTTATTTTAGTTTTGCAAAATTTGGCTTGTTCGCTCACCTGGAGCATATGTATATTTTTGTTTTGCTTTGCTTTGTTTCTCGCGTGGCTAACTCTGTTAAAACTGTGGGTTTAGGTTAATACGTTTTGTGTCTGGGTGGTCAGCACTCTGGGCAGCTCTGCGAGGCTGCGGTGCTGACAGCTGTCTGGGGYGCAGCGGGTTTGCAAAGCGCAGCTCAGGTACGGGATCCGGGCGCGGGCAGGGTCTGGGAAGGAGACACCCGAGACGTGTGGAAGGAGTGGGGCGAAGCAGGGCTGCTGCCGGCGTTCCCCACCAGCTGTTCATAGCCTGAAGTGCTGGTGTGTATTGAGCACGAGTCTTGACATAGCTGCAGGGTGAGAGTTAGGCTCCTAAGAGAGGGAAAGAGGAGACGTGCAGTAAGTGAGGATCTCAGGAGGCTGCCGAAGCGACGGAGGGCAATTTCGGTGCCCCGGGGTGGAGTGCTGGGTCAGGTTGAAGGCTGGGAGAAGGAAGTGGCACTTCACTGAGTGCCTGCTCTGCCTGCCGGGGCAGCACGGGGGCCTTCTGCTCCTCACGGTACTGTCTGTGCACATGCGTGTGTCTGCCACGTGGCCTCTGCGTCAAGACCCACGCCAGGCAGCTTTTAGTATCACAGCTCGAGTAATTTTTACTCCTGTGGTTAGATGCAATGCTTTTACATATGTACCTGTCTTTCCATTCATCTCCCAGTGCATTTCCTCTTCTTTGCTGGACTCTGAATGCTTCTATATTCAAATTTGCTTTTTAAAAGGTGTCACTATTTTCGTGAGACTTGGAGGAAGTGATGTTCTTGCAGAGGCTCTGTGAGGCAAGAAGAAACTTTACACTGGAATCTCTTCAGCTACTTCTCCCTTCTTTTATCTCTGTCTGAGGAAATCATTTGGGATATGCCACAGGCAGGTGTCTCGCTTTCCCCTCTGGTGTGTCGTGGCCCGTTGTACACCTGTGGCTGCATTTTAAAATGAATTCACTCTTCCCCCCCCCCCCCAGACCTGTATAGCGGTTACACTGCATCTCTTACTGTTGTCATTACTTGGTGGCTCACGCTTTGCTCCATGTGTCACTTGAGCTAAAACGAACGGGAACAGGGCACATCCCTCTTAAGGAAGAATTTAGCCTTATGGATTCAGGCTTCCATTCTGATGATATTTAGAAATTGGATTATTCATATTGATGTAACAGAGATTTTCGTAACTATTCTGACATCTTTGATGTTTGTTGAAAATCTTAATGACAGATACTAGTTTCTTTTCCTACTTGACTGTGGAAAAAGTCATTCTGGGGTATCCTGTGCTTGTAAAGATGGGCCTCTGTTTTTCATCCTATGTTGAAATGGGGTGGGCAGCCTAAGTTCAAGGACTGGTTTTGAGTTTTGCTTTATTTCTTGTGTATCAGATGAAAGACAGGCACTGTCTTTACAGTATACAGCAGCATTTTAAAACTTAACACTTGCTGCTTGACTAATTAGATGTTGACACGTTTTATTCTACAGAAGTTATTTCCAGCCTGGCTTCCTTGTCTATGCYCCTGGTGTTTGTGAGTGTCTCCATTAGCTCTCCATGCATGTGCTACCAGATGGTTGTTTGCAACAAGTACAAGTGAGCTTGAAGAACTGGTTATTCACCTCCATGCATTTTACACAGACAGTTATCAAGGTCACTAAAATGTTTCCTTCTGTGACAAACCACAGTGGACTGGGATGGAAGGTTTGATGGGGGCTCTTGGCTTGGGATGTTTGATGGATGTGATGGTCCATCCAGGATCCACCTCTGCCTTACAGATCCTGACAGAAGACAAGCGACGAGGCTGGAAGCAGAAGCCACTGTCCCTCCAGCTGCCTCTCTGGCTCAGCCTCTGCTCATTGTGTCCTTACAAGAAGAGCAGGATAAGTGTAAAGGTATGTCAGACGGATAAACTGCAGACACAGACGCGTGAGGAATGTCTAGAAGGGTGGAATAAAGTTTCAGTCCTCCCTTCCCCAGTCTGAATTCAGCACACATCCTTAATTTGTTACCTCTGGCATAAGGCTGAAGAATTGTCAGGGGAACCATGAGGCGGTAATTCGAGGCTATGCTCTGATTTCAGGGTTATTACACACTTGCTATTTAGTTTAGGGCAAGCAATGCAGCTGTGCAGTGTAATGTGAGCAATTCAGGTAGGAGGGGCACAGGTGTGTTTCCATGTGATAGGAGGGTTGAAAGTAGTGATTAACGCTCCYGGAACAGATGTTTACAAACTATTTCCCATTTCCAAAGCTGAGATTATATTTGGGTGACCCAGAGTTTTGGAACTTCAGCTGGTCTGGGTTGTGAATTTTAATATATTTTGCAATTTTATTTTGTATAGATAATGGCCCCTGCAAGCACATCTGCAATATTGTGGAAGGAAATGTTGTTTGCTCTTGTTTGTCTGGATATACTATAATGGCTGATGGGATTTCTTGTGAAGGTGAGTAAGTGGTTAAGATACACTTTGGAGACAGGGCTAAAAGACTTTAGTATTGATCCCACTGATCTTAGATCCATAGGTGTTTCCCGAAGGGTTCTTTATTTTCAGTATTGTGAAGTGCCAGTGGCAGCACAGAGGAAACCTTCCTGCCTCTGAAATGGTTTGGCAGAAGGAATAGCAGATCTGCTTCGCAGATAACTCCTGAAGCACATCTAGCCAGTATGTCTTTCACAGGGGAATTTCAAGTGAAGGCAAGCTGGATTATTTGCTGTCCAGTCACCCTTTGCTCTTCTGCTCTGACCTCCCACCCTCTTGGTGCCTCTACCCAGCATGGTCTCCTTTGGTCTCCGCAGGCCTTGCCCAGCTCCCGTCTGTCCAGCTGTGCGCAGGCAGCTTTCCCCAACAACGGGAGCAGCTGGCACGTCGGTGTCCCGGGGAGCCCCCTCAGAGCTAGAGCTCTGCCTTGCTGATGGTTTTGTTTGGTTGTATTTCTGCTTGCCTGGAAAACCTGAATCGATGAGGTTTCGCTGGGGTGAGGAGCCCGCCCTTACGAGCCGGTGTAGCCCTATGGTTTTCCCATGGCTCAGAAGTCCAGACCTGTGCGGTGATGAACAGTGAATTTCAAAGTTGCATCACGATCATTCACATTATATAATTTTAAATGAGCATATTTGGACAGTCCCAAAGGAGATCTTTGCACAGCAAGGATTTGGAGGTCAGGAGCAGTACCGTAATTTTAAACCTGTAAGTATGGGACCAATAGCAGCCAGCAAATAGAAGCTTTTGATGCTCAGAACTGTTCACAAGTGATTCACATCACTCTTAATCTCACGTCTTATTGAATAACAAATCATTTTGATGAAATTCCAGATAGTCTGTGAAGAAAATGGGAATTTAATATCACAAGATAAATGTTCACTCTGCGCTGCTTACTCAAGTGTGGTGGGAGCTAATTTGATTAATTATTGTCAGAATCAAAATGGGCATTTCAAGGCAGTCTCCTTCCTACAGGAGATGAAGAAATTCAGAAATGTCACTAGAAGCAGTGAGTTTAAATTTCAGGAAGAGGATGTTTGTATTCTATATTAGACGTCTTTGTGAAGGTATGAGCGGTGATGCACCGCAGTCGGTTCCCTAGGAAGGCCATGCGGGGAATCTGCGCTGCTGCCTGGTTTTTAAGAACAGCTCCTTCTGCAGTGACAAAGGTGTAGGGACAAGAGCGAGGACTGGACGGTCGCTGAAGGTTTGCTCCAGCCCTGTTTTCAGTGTAACACTGTAAATATTGTGGCGTGGTGCTGTTGTAGCAGCTCCAACACACTTCATTTAGAGAGCTCCRGTGTGAAAGAAATGTTGTCTCATTCCAGAAATCATTCTAATAGAATTCTGTTTTTCCCTTTTGGTTGCAATATGTTGATATAGATTTGGATGAGTGCCTCACAGGTGCTCACGCTTGTTCCAGAAGACAATTATGTGTGAACACATTGGGATCATTCTCCTGTGTCAACCACAGAGTGATCTGTGCAGAGGGCTTTATACTCAACAGGCATAGAGAATGTGTTGGTAAGATGATAGGTATAAGCCGTTCACCACAGCATCATAATTCTTCATGCTATGCAATGCATTTAAACCATTTGTGCTAAAAGGCTCTCTGGCCATCTTTGCATATGACATTTCGGTATGAGTTAGTAAAAACACATGTGCACCATTTGCTCAGCCATTTAACATCATGATTTGTATGCTATTTGGCTTTTTCACTAGCAATACATTCTCAGGCTACATATAATTTTGCTCGAAAGTCATAAAAGTTCGTAGATATGATGACCACAGCAGTACTGATGACTGTTAAACTGGACTAAGACAACATAACAGTTGATCTCTCTGCTCAGCGTCAGTGCTGCCAAATCCCCAGGCATAAAGCAGCAGCAAAACTTCGTAAGTATAACTCCAGAAATCTGCACAGCTCCAGGCAGAAAAGATCCATCCCCAAATGGTGAAGTTTTAAAATTCAGATCATCTCTTTGATGATTCTGGAACAGATATCTCAATATAAAAGTCAAAGATGCATCATAGTGTTGCAATATCACCGCTGCTATTTAATTTAAGAAACCAATCTACTTTTACCAGCGTTCGGTGTATTTATGAGGATTTCACTTGCTTCAGACAACAATGTCCTGCACTTACRAAAGAGCTTCTGTGCGAGATGCTCGTCCAGAAGCCAGTCAGGCACCTGAGTTGTGGGAGTGTTGTGTGGTAACGCTGTGAAAAGCGGAGCACGGCTCTGCTCTGCTCTCCATGTCCACGGACGGCTCTGCTCGCGACAGAAATCAGGGCTGCCTATGACTATAATGTCATGTGTGAACACGTAGTCTTCTCCTACTCCTGTCCTTCTCCTATGYCCTTCTCCTATGGTCCTTCTTCTATGCCTAGAGCATTGCATTTCTCACCATCCCAACCTTGCAGTGTCACAGCATTTGTTTTTGTTCCTGAGTTTGAAAGCTCTATGATCTCATTTGATTAATGAGCATCATATGGCATGAGGGCAAGAGCAGGAAAGTTTACACAGTGTCATAGTTTCAAGCAGGAATGTGATTTAATATCTTGTGGATTTTCTTTAAATTGCCAAAATTGGATTTTTTTWAAAAAAATCAGATACTGCTAAGCATACAAATTTAATGTAACGATATACTTTAAATTAAATGTCTATCAGAACACTGCTGGAAAGGAAAATGCCTTTACAGTTAAAATATCAGACTGGAAGGTGGAAGCGTGTGCAGTTGGCCACATTCTGCATGGTGCATTTCATAGCTTTAATGGAGCCTGGTGCATACACCACACTTCTGAAAATAAGGTCTGTTAAGTGAGCAGCTGAAGAAGCTGCCTCACTGTGTTTTCTGCTCCTGAAAATCTTGCCCTTTAATCCCTTGATTTTTTTTTCTTGGACCGTGTGGTGAGGATATATCTGTCCTGTTCCCTTTTCTACATCTCCCAGCAGTGCTTTGAGGCTAAATTAATGCATGCTTGTCAGCAGCTTTGGCAGAAGGTGCTGTAGAAGATGCCAAGATGATCCTGTTATTCACTTTCTTCCTCTCCTGGTCTCTTCCCTCTGACATTATAACAAAGTTTTACTGTGACTGATAGAAGACACATCTCAGGCCTTGCTAGCGAGAATGAAATACGCAACACTTGCTTGTAAAGCTAAAAGATCCTCTTATCCTTCACTAAATAACACACTTGGTATYTCTCTGAGGCAGTTCACATTTTGCAGATATCCTTGTTAAACAATCTGGAAAACGTTGGCGTTTCTCTTCCCTTTGAACAGATACCGCCGGTGTTCTCCCTGCTTGTATGCAGCTCTGCTGTGTGCCTGGTGCTTGCAGAGCATTTGCTGTATTTAAYGTTTTTGCTGCTTTTCTAGTCAAAGGGAAAAGCCACAAGCGGACTGTGGTTTCTGATTTGTTGAACTGCCTTGCTGCAGCCGTGTTTGCCTAAGATATTCTTGCCTAGCTTAACTGCTTGTATGCTCCGTCTTGAGCTCTCTCAAACCCCATGTGGAAAGCTTTGGTAATTTGTTTGCAAATTGTTGTTGTTTTAATGATGTCACTATGTGCATATTTCAGGGAGGGGAGGAACAATCCTTGCAGAGCAGCAAACAGCTGATAACCTTTTATATCTTGAATTTCCTTTGGTCAGACTGTGGGAGATTATAATTCCAGGTACCTTTAAGAGCAGATATGCAGAATTCCTGAAAGGCAACAGTGAAGAGCCACCAGCTGTTTAAATAGCGTGCACACACCACCTTTGTGTAACTTTTTGAGTAGATATTAAAATGTCTTTAGGCCTGAAAGCTCCGTGTTCTCCAGAGATAAGAGCCATTTAATGTGGATTGCTTTTGTTGGTAACTTTCAGGCAAAGTCATTACAACCTCCCACGTATGTGCTGACAGAAGACCACTGTTTTATTTTCTTTCCTACACCCATCTAAACTTTTCCCTCCTGTTAGAGAGTCCAGTAAGTGGCCACTTTATCCCTAAACCATAGGGACTGTACATGAGCACAGCCACTAAAGAAGGGGATGGGTGGTCTCAAAGGAACAGCGGTTCTAAATAAAACGGATGTATTCCGTATGGCAAATTGAGCTGAAGCAATTTGAAGAGAAAAGAATTCATGAGTACAGATGCAGGACAAAAAAGTCTGCATTTCATGTTTTTGAAGAATGTTCAAAAATCTGAATTTAATGTAGAAGTGTATACTGAAAAAATAGTAGTAGGTAAACGACAGTATTCCTTTGCAAAAATGTCAGCTTCTTAGATGCAACAGATATACTCATAGATCATGGAAATGTTCCTGTTTTCAGCAATAGTTCCAGGAAAAAAAGTGTTATGTGGCTATATTTCASTATCTTTTTACTGACATAGAGTGAGGAATGTTGCCACCACACACACACAGACCTAGTCAATTTGTCAAAAATTGACTATGTCATTTCAGTATATTACTGAATTAGTTTTTCCTCTTAATTCCATTTTTGTAAATATCCTCTTCCCTACCCCACAGTCATCTTGACTGTGTCGGGTGAAGACAAAAGGTGCTGCGGCGCTGGGCATTAGCTCCGTTTCGTGCTGAAACCCTAACTCCGTTGTTCTAGTGCTGCTCTGTCAAGAATGTCACTGGCTTGTTGAGCTGGTTTGCAGTCCTGAAGCGAGGCAGGGTATTGGCACTCTTGATTTTGTGGATAATCAATAGCAGGGGGAAAGGAGAGAAAGAGAGATTGTCTGGTTTTATAAAACTCTTTTGAGCCAAATGTTCAACCCTCCCTGCCTTGTGCCTTATGGTAGAGCAAAGCAAGGGTGGTAGGTGCAACGCARCTTGAGCAGAGCTCCCACACGAGCCTACGTGCTGCCCCTGGACAAGCTCGTCGCTGAACCAGGGTCTCTAAAGATGCTTTTCCCACCCTCACACTTGTACCGAGGAGCACTGGCTCACAGTTCAAATCTTGCATCTCAGCCCAGGTCATAACCATTAGGTCTGAGAGATTCTCTTGTGCACAAGACTTTCACTGAAACCAAAATTCTGCAGCTAATTTTCTGGATGACATAGTTTTAATTTCTTCAGATGTGTTCTGGCCAGCTCTTCTTGTTTTCCCAAGACTTTGGAAAGCTGAAAGTTGAATCAAGAATATAGACAAAACATGAAATCATGTTAATTTATTTTCCTCTGTGAAATCTTAACCCTCTTTTTTTCAGATCTGCTGTAGAGCCTGTTTCAATCAGTAGAAAGACTTGCAGTCGTTTGAATGCTATTAAGTGCCTATTCATAGCCAGTTTCCTATAAATTTTTTTTTTTAAATCTCGTATTTATTTAAGGAAATAAGTCTAATTAGGTGGGAGAAATCTAGCAAAGCAGCTCATGTTCTTCTCCCACCATGTGAAGGCTTTTCTTTTCTTTTCTCTTCTTTTCCAAGACAGCTTATGAAAACGTTGCTGCCTACACTTTGTGCTAATGTGCTGCAATTGCAAAACTGGCTGTACAGGCATTAGGACATAACCCTGTAAAAGCTTTGGGGTAGGCAGGTAGCAGCCCCTCAGAGGAGGTACCCCATGACCATRTGGGACTGGCAGAAGGATCCAGCCCGGAGCGGTGACCTGGCTGGGGAGGGACCTGCTGGCTCTGGAAAACAAATGCACAGAGGATGAAGAAAAGCAATAGCAAAGGAATATAAATCATAAGTAAATAGAAAGTGAAATGGTGCCCAGCTAGCACGCTGGTCCTCCACAACTCAGTGCACGTCTCTAGTCAGCTGAATTCAGCAGGTGCTGAACTTTCTCAATACTCCTCCTCGTCTGTTCAGCAGAAAACAAGCYGATGCGTTTTATAAGACAAAAGATTTTAAAATGACTTTTCTTGGTTTTGTGCTCTGCAAGGGGAARTAATTTGTCTGATATTGTACCTACCTGGGAATGACGTTCCACAGCCAAAATGAAAACCTTACTTAAATCATATTTATTCTATTGCATAGTATGAAACCAGCTTTGTGTGCAGAGATTTTTGTAAGATTTTGGGGAGAATGATTAAAAAAAAAACCTTCTCCTTCCTATCTCCACCCGTCACGGCTTAGAAATATTTGCTCATCATGCTGTTTCTAGCTTTCATTACTGAAATGAGCAAAASGTGATTTTGAAATGCTTTCATCCCTAGCCTATCAAACGGGTAATTTTAAAAGTGGGGCATATTTCTTCCCAAATTGTGTCTTCTATTCCGTGAACTGGTATTTAAGTGAAAAAAAATTTTTATAACTCCACCTGCTGAAATCAAATCGCTTTAAAGATTGAAATAAAATTTTACACATTTYTTTGAGCCTTCAGGAAGCCTCTCTCCACATTTTCTTGTGAATMTAACCTAATCTAATGTTATATTCCTCAGGAAATAAATATCTTATGTGACTCCAGCTGCGGCAAGGCAAGCCATTTCCATACCCATCTCTTGCAGCAATCCCACACCAGTAGCTCCTGTCTATCTGGCATAAAGCAGCAGCACTGATATATAGCTGGAGCTGTGAAAAACTGTTAATGAGCAATAAGCGTGAATCACTTTCTCCCTCACTTAGCCAGGAGGTTTCTACGCAGTAAATGGGAAGCTGGTTATCAGCCCTCTCCTGACTTTGCCTTTAATCAGTTCTGTCCATCCCACATCCTCGGTGAACACAGCATTTGCTGTTTGGAGTGGGAGGCAGAGGGTATCTCCATGAGGTTTGGGTCTCTCAAGCTACTTTACAGTAACAAAAGATGCTGAAATAGCACATCCCTAAATCAGACCACTGTCTGTATTGACCTTCTTTTGGAAGAAATGGTTTCACATGAGCTTTTGGCTCCTTCCAAAAGAGAGCAGGAAGAGGCAGATTGATTGATAAATATGAGGCACTGAATTGTCTGATTGCTTCTTGTAGACATAAACGAATGCGTAACGGATACACACACCTGCCAGCGGCGGGAGCACTGTGTCAACACCGTGGGATCGTTTAAATGTCTCCAGGAACTGAGCTGTCAGCCGGGATATGAGCTGAAGGATGGAGAATGTGTTGGTAAGGCGAGCATTTCTCAGTTGATGCAAATGGTGTTTCTGAGAAGGAAAGGAAGGGGACTGTGAGGCACATTATTATTGCTAGCCCATGATATCAGAATTGAGCTAGACACAACTGGTCATCATGGAAACGTTTGGCTTCACAAGCACCTTCTGTATGTTCCTTTCTTTGAAATAGTTTCCGACAGCAACGATAAATAATTTGGGAAATACGTGAAACCTTATGATTTAGGACTTGTCCTGCCGTAAGGGGCTGGGGTGAGATGTCGCTGCCGGAGGAGCTGCTGTTACCTCCTCGGGGAGCTCGGCTTTACTCTGGTGGAGCCGATGCTGCTCCCGGCTGCGGGCTGAATCCCAGCCTGCACGGCTCAGGGCGACGCAGTCCAGTCCTTCCCGTGCTCAGGTGACCCGCTGCGTTTGTTTACACCTGCATGTATTTACATGGGGTTAAGAGGTTATCCTCGCCTCCCCCTTCTTGGTCTGCTTAGGGAGAGTCTTCCAGAGGCCAGGCACAGTACAGGTAGCACAGCCGACGCTATGCTGCCGCATGTGAGTGTGCAGGAGATCCCTTCTCAGGTCAGAAGTCAGAGTTATTTACTCCTAAATTTTTACGGAGTTTCCTGACAGCTGAAGTAGGAGATGCCTAAGGAAAGAACTTAGTGCTTGACGTGTAACAAATGTTATAAAATGAAAATAATCAGAATTTTCGCTTTATACACAGCTATCATAACTAAACCTGGCATCACTTGAAGGATCTGATTTTGAGCCCCTCTTCTGGTGTCCAATTCTATAGCATTTCTAAAATTTATTAGCAATCTATATTACTTTCTAACCTTAAAGTTAGATTGTAGCTATAATAGATTATCAAACTTATAAATTGTTTTTAAGTAGCTTTTAAATTAATGAACTTTAAGAAGGGCTGTTATTCCAAAACTACTCAGTGTAAAATTGTCTACATATAACTATTGATTTTGTAGTATTTTATGAAATACTGAGTTCCACATTGTTCTGCATCTCCTTGTATATCTGTGGTTGGAAGATTTATTAATATAGCACCTTCTGGAAGACTGGTAGTGTTATTTCATGACTTTTACACGGCACTGAGGTGTTAGAGTAGAAAGGTAAGTGCCGAAGGGTCTTCAGTTGTCTGCCTGGAGATGTGGAGAACTCCTGAGCCACATGGTTTCTCTATTTGTCTTCATCTTCTAGTAAATGCACTCATTATGAGTAGTATTAGTAAAATGTAGTATTAGAAAGGGTTCCCAGAAACTGAGCTTTGAATGTATTTATACTGGCATCTCTGTCCTGCAACTGAGCAGTACCGCAGAACCAGCTGAGCTCCGCAGCCGCTCGGCGCAGAGCAGCCGGCTGTGMATTTCTGAGCTCGAGACTTGCGGGAAGTGTACCTAGAAAGCAGGCGTTAAATTGGTGAAGACCATTTAGGAGGTAATTTCATGTAGACAATAAAAAGGAGAAAACTGTGTTCTGCTCTGGCTGCAGAGCAAGAGAAAAAAGCAAAATTTGTCACTAATGTTATTACTTCTAATGTTATTACTTACACTCTTCAGAGGTGCTGGGTGTTCGGTTTGTGTACTTCCGTATGTATGTGTGTACCCTTGGTCTGTGCACAACATGAAATCCTAGCCTGTTTAAGTCAGGGGCTCTTTTAGCATCAAGTTCAGCCTAGCCAGGTATTTTTTAGAATTCCTGAAGTCTGAGGAGTAAGAGAATCCTTCTACTTTTGAAATAGTGTGGTATGCATTTTGTGTGCCCTTATTTCTAGTTTTATTCTGGGCCTTTGGGATGTTAAAATGGGCAGTGTTTCCTGCTTGTGGTTTAAAAGCGGTGCAGTGAATGCTGCAGTGGGGGCCGGCATGGCGCTCGTTGCAGAGCTGCCCCGCTCGGGAGCCGGGGTGTCCGCGGGCAGACGTACCCGCAGCTCCGAGCCTCCACAAGCCCTTTGGGGTGGCTGGTTTACATGATGCTTCCTAACTTCCTTCCTGAGAAAAGGTTCTAAATAGCTGTGAAGGCTATTGAAAACTGCAGCTCAACTAGTCACAAATTGGTGTTTTGATCTGATTAACAGATATTGATGAATGCAAGAGAGGAACTCATAGTTGTAAAGTAAACTTCGTTTGTCAGAATACGGAAGGGTCATTCTACTGTGAATCGAAGCAACGGTGCATGGATGGATTTCTACAAGACCCTGAGGGTAACTGTGTTGGTAAGTGTCAGCAGCAATATGTTTGTAATATGTGCAGCAGCACTGGCTAACTCCTCTTCCTTTTAGTCTGTCCATTGGGTGCTTATTGACCATGTGCAATTTTCCTTAAATCTTGCTGTGAATTAAGTGTAAACATTGCTGATCTTTTGAAGATACGTGTACTAGCATACTGAATTTGAAAGGACTACAATAACAAACCCTCATTAGCCTTATCTTTGTAGTACAATAAATCAAAATTAATGAAAAGAAGCGAGAGCTGGAAGAAAAGGGTTGCTATCAGTATTCTAACTCATTTTCTTCACCAGATATTAATGAATGCACATCTCTCCCTGAGCCATGTAAACCAGGATTCAACTGTATCAACACTGTTGGCTCTTACACCTGCCAGAGGAACATGCTGACCTGCAGCAGAGGCTACCACGCCAGCGAGGATGGGACCCGCTGCATCGGTAAGGTCAAACTCCGGTCTCTGCTCAGGCACCCTCTCACAGGCAAAAGTGCATTTCACTTCCAAAAGAGTTTTTGAGTTACCTCCAGTTTCACAGATTTATCTGAGGGATGGGAATTTGCTGTGGACGTTTGCTGTCCAAACAGCCCGGTGGTTTGTGTGCACTGTYGGACGCTGCAGCGAGGTCTGAGTGCGGTGCTGGGTTCCTGCGGTGACCCTGCCTGATGGTGATGTTGACTGCACGTGCGAGTGGCTGACTTCTGTTCTGGAGTGTGTGAGATCTAGTGACTTCTTCATCGCATGCTGCCAACCAAAACCATGATCCTTTGCTAATTTGTACAGTATCTCCCTGTAAACGATAAAATCTGAAGCCATATAAGCAGCATTATAAATGGTGTTTCCATTTAAATTCGGTTATACAATTGCTTAGGATAAATTCTTTTCTTTGTGAAAAGAATGTGGAAATACCTATGTAGGCTCGGATACCTCTCACTGCTGACCTGTGTGGGCACTTACTTATTCCAGTGYGCGCAGAGTGTTCCTGGCTCGGATTTCCTGCCCTTTCTGCCTTTGCTCTGTAGGTGAGCACACGGGACACAAAGGAGTTGAGGCTTGGGCCTTAGTGCCCAGGGAAAGGCTGGGTTTGTATTTTTGAATTTCATGTGTTCTGTGCTACACGCAGTAGGAAATGGTAAGACAGCAGCTGAGGGGGCAAAAAAATAAATGACAAATCAGCATTTCGGTTAGTGATGGTATCCTAAAGATTTCTATTTATGTTACCTTTGAACAAAAGGAGGGACAGGAAAGCTTTCACGACTGGCCGGGTGGGCAGAAGCCTTGCTCACAGCTGTGTATTGATCTGGTCCCCACTCGCATTCATAACTTATAAAACCCCTCTTGTGAGAAATTGGAGACAGAACCGTAGTGAAAAATAGCGGTATGGCTTAGAGGGCCCCAGTCAAATAAATTTCCACTTCCTCCTCTTTGCTCTTTACTACCCTCTCTCTCCTGTCATGCTTTTACCCATGGGACTGTCCAGACTACACTTGGCCAGTGAGAAGATGGGTGAGATCTGGCATCAGGCAGAAGAGTGCAATACTGAACGTAATTAGCTGAGGAGATTGAGAAAGCTTCCTAAAACAGCTCCAGTGGGTTGTGTTTCCTAAACTCAGGGCAAAGAGCTGCAGTCTCATTTGCTGTCTTATTGCAGAGCAGCCTGAGACATTCGGGCTGCGCCGGAGGGAAGGTACGGCAGTGTTGTCTCCACGGCTGTTGCGTAGGGGCAGCTCTTCAGCTGTTTTCCATCAGTCCCGTTTCAGCAAAGCCAACGAGGCTAGAGCAGTTTACACCTCCTGAAGTGAGGGGACCCTGAGACTGGTTTTAGGGTCATATAGCAGTTATATGTTTAAGACAGATGAGATAACGTGATGTAAAGTAATTACTAATGTTTCTAATTTACATGATTGACTGCTTTTAAAGAGCAGAAGTAGGGAAACTGTTCAGGGTATTTGGCATCATTTCTGTTTGATTCTAGGAAAACAAATACTCAGTGTTGATTGGGGCTCTCTCTGTCGCTGGGTGCTATGTCTCAGTTTGCAGCCTGAATTTTGATATTTTTTGGTAGGAGTTTCTTTAACTAGGAAGAGAATATGGAGAAGAAAAAGGAAAAGCATATCATCCTAATTTCCCATTTCTATGGTAAAGACTAGTTTCTTCAAGGTACTACAATGGTTAGTTGGACTCCTGATTCAGAGTTACTTAAAGTAAAATAAAATACATCATCTGGATGTGTTTCTGGCGTAGAGCTAAACTTCTGCTGTCATCTCTGTTTAGAAGATTCATTTTCTTTGGAAAAGTTCATTCTTTTTCATTCAGTAAATCAATTTGTAAAAGCTCTCTCATATATTTAATTGAAAAATACTATAACTACCATGAAAAGTAGCACACTTCTGATGGGATAATTCCCTAGTAGTAGTTAAAGGCTGAATACAAAAGAATATATAATTTTGCACAAACTAATGAAATGGTTGCATGCATGAATTCATTGCAAATAGAACTGCTAATACAAAAATTTGTATCTGCATTTAAAACTTCCTTTTTTGATGCTTCCTCTGATCTGAAAGAAAGAAAGAAGGCAGCATTTCAGCAGAAATCTATGAGCTGTCAGCCTTCTTTGCTTGGCAAATTCCCTGCTGCCACTAAACCAGTGCTGGCAGGGACTGAATACGTGCTGAAGAAGTCAGAATTCAGAACAGTATTTGCTTGCACTTCTCACGAGGGTTAATATAATCTCCACTTTTCCAAATTTAAGTATAGATTTGGAAACTTGCTCCCATTTCCCTATCATTTTCTGAGCAGGTGACTGCTTTCCAGAGCAACCTTAAAGGCTGGTGTTTGTTAAGAAACTGCCCAGAAACCCTCTGAAATGAAATGGTGCTAGAATTTATGAGTTTGGGTAGGAGTAGGGCAGTCGCCGAAAGGGCCACTGTACAGAGAACTCCCAGCCGTACTTAGGCTGCTATCCTAAGTAATACTGCATGAACAGTGGCTTGGATGGTTGAAGTAGTTAAGGAGGTGGGAGGAGATGACAGGAAGGAAGAAGGATCTGATGGCTTAGAAAGTGGCAGAACTCAGAATACTGTAATAAATACAAGTGTCTGAGGGTTGATCAGATTTTTGATGCTTCTTTTCACAGATGGTAGCAGGGATTTGTTAAATACTGATGAGCTATTTAGTCATGTTCTAAGTCTTGTAAACTCTCATCTTCCCCTAAAGATTTTCTAAACTGAGATTAGAAGTGGTACACGTGAGTGGAGAAGCAACTGACTTGTTGGTATTGGATTTTGGATGAGAGGCCATGAGGAGTTTCAAGATTTGTGTTGATTGAGAGAATAAAAAAGATCAACTTTGGAAAAGAGCAAAAGGTGGTCAGCAGAAGCAAGATTGAAAGGGCAAGAGGAGATGAAAATAGCAATTGATTTAGATCAAGGGATGAGCAGAATTTCTGGCTAGTTCTTGTTTTGCTTTAAATGGCTTGTCATGACTCATGTAATGGCAGAACATCAGAATAGGGTATTTAAATGTCATGATTTGATCAGATTGAAAATGTATTTGCATTGAAATGCAGAACTTGCTGGAAAAACTCCATTGCATTTTCACTTTTAAAATAATGTATTGCTCTTCAAAAGTTTAACTTAGAGATAGGTAGACCTGACAGAGAAAAGCAGAGTGGGAGAAGCTGATATTCTACCTCCTGTGTCAAGGGGACAACCCTAAGAGTTTCTGTTTTCTTTTTTTTTCTCTCTCTTTATAAACWGTGACATTCAGCAAACTATATTTAAACTAATTGCTCTCTGATTCTATAGACGTGGATGAATGTCAAACCGGTGTACACCGTTGCGGTGAAGGGCAGATTTGTCATAATGTTCCCGGGGCTTACCGCTGTGACTGCAAGATGGGCTATCAGTACGATGCATTCAGCAGAACCTGCATTGGTATGTAAGGCGCAAGAAGAGAGGACGTGATGGATTGATTGAGCCTCGGACCTCGAGGCAATATTTAGTGCTATTGTAGAGCACGCTGTAATTAGTTCTGCAGTGCAGTGGCTCRAGGGATAACGAACGGCATTGCTCCAGGAGCTGCCGCCGCCGAGTGCCACCGGCCGGTTAGCGCTCTGCTGCTCAGGGCACTGGCTATGGCTCAGGTGCCCTTGGTTTAGTTTGGCTGCAGTTATCGATTAAAGTCATTTGCAAAGCACTTTTCTATAGGTTGTACTTCTCCCACTGTGGAATTTATCTTCCTGAAATCTTCACAACCTTCTCCATAAGAGACCATGATACAGCATTTTGGGTTTTATTGCTGCTATACACCATTCAGAGCACAAAGGTAGACAGCATAAAACCCGAGGTTGCAGCATTTCGTGCTCTACAAATCTGTCTCTGACATCTTTTAAAATATCCTCCTCCTGCATCTCCTTTGATGTTTTTGTTTTTAAGCTGACTGTATATTTGCTTGTTATGCTGGCAGATATAAACGAGTGCTGGAATTACCCTGGACGCTTGTGTCAGCACACGTGTGAGAATACCCCCGGCTCCTACCATTGCACTTGTTCTTCTGGTTTCCGCTTGTCCTACGACGGGAAACACTGTGAAGGTACCAGATGGTTTTTCCATGAAGTAGAACTAACAGTGTGAGTTGAGAGATGTTAGAGAAGGAGTTGAGATGAAATGCAAATACAGTGACCCCATAATTTATGCATGCTCAAATTTGCAGATACTGAGTTAAAGCTCCACGCTGTCAGAGGAGAGCTGACAAACCCTAGTCCCTTGTACTTAYCAAATCAGCAATGTGCTACGGGGCAGCTTTCCACGCACACGCTGGTGCCCTGACCAGCAGGCAARGCTGCCAGTTCCGCTGCACTGGCTCAGGGTCAGGATAGCACTAAACTGTTAAGACACGAGGCTCATTCGGGGTGCCTTTTCCCTCTTTCTCTGTCCTCTTTTTACTGTCAACTTGTTGTAAAGCTATACTGTCTTTCATATTTTCCCAAGAAAAAGCAAAGTGGTCATCTGCTATTGGTCTGCCTGGGTGTTTGGCAGCTTTGCCTCCCACAGCACAATCYGTGTTCTTGAGCTATTTCACCAGTTTAGGTAATTGCACTCTCGGAAAGGACTGCAGACTGGAGAGTGGGAGCAGTGTGGTTTTAGTATGCACCCAGATATACTACTCCWAGAGTTAGAGGGCAGAACTGGTGGAGGAACCTTGCAATACGGGTGGTTGGGATGTGTTGCAGTGGTTACAGTTACAAATTCACCTCTTTCCACTGAATCTATCACTATTTATTTTATTTTATCGAGACATTAAAGCTGATGTAAACTGTTGTAGTTACAACATACATGGTGTATAGCACTTAAAATGTTACAGGGAGATACCTTTTCTTCAGTGTGGCATTACTTTAAAAGACAACTCAAGCTTCTCCAAAAGTTCTTGGATTTCATTTGAAATATTTCAACTAGAACAAAGTTTAGATTATTTTATTTTTGTTTCTTTTCTTTTTTCCTTTCCTTCACATACTTTTTCTTTTCCTTCCAGGTGAGGGAAAGGAGAACATAATAAAATCAGGGATTTTTCACTCAAACTTTACTAAAAATGAAACCAGAGACATAACATGTTTGCATGTGTTTACCTGGGCATACATAGAAATGAAGGTTAGGTGCAACACATCCTCATACTTCATGGCATGCTGCCTACACGGCACAAACATCTTGGGATGAAATAGTCCATCTTTATCTGCTCTGTCCAGAAGGATCTGATAACAGCCATTCCCAGAGGCAGGATGTGGGGGGAAATACTGTTCCGAACTGTCGTGGCAATGTTTGTGGGTTTGTTTTGGATGCAGATGTGAATGAATGTGATACTAGTCCCTGCAGCCAGGAGTGTGCCAATGTTTACGGTTCCTATCAGTGTTACTGCAGGCAAGGTTTCCAGCTAGCAGAAGATGGGCATTCGTGTAAAGGTAAGGCTGCTGCCTTGTCAAATCAAATTCAGTGTGTGTACGCTCTTTAACAGTAAGTGGTCTCTAAATCTGAGCAGCACCTAGTGCTGCAGGTGGTGCCTAAGGGTGACTGTAACCATACCCTGCTGCAGAAGCTGCACAAGGTAACTGCAGCTGTTGGAAATGCAGTTTGCTGTGTCGTGCCTCCTGCTTGGGGCTGGCAGCCCACCTGGRCGACACAGAGCCAGTGAGGTTACTTCTTAATGGAACTAAAACTTTTCACTGGAAAAAAGAGGAGGGAAGAGCAGTTTAGTTAGACTGCATTGACTAAGTCTTCCGCTCAGCCAGGGCTGAGCTGCTTCTAACTTCTGCTGATAGTGGGTGAAAGAGAAGCAGAGCAATCAGACTGGAGAGACGGGAAGGGTTTTATCTGTTCTCATTAAGTTACCAATACGGACACATAACTTCCCTTACAAACTAACTCCAAAGAGTCTTTTTTTTAAGAAATGGTGAAGAAATCCCCATTCTTCCAAGCACAAGGAAGCTCCCAAAGCAATTCTAGAGGGTGAATTACAGAGTACAGGAGAGAGTTTTTCAAATTCAGACATGCTTTAGACTTTCCATGAGTCCTTATACATCTTGCAGCCAGTATCTTGGGGAGCAAAGCCCTATGTTCAGCATTTCAGAAAGCACCATCAACTGTCCTAGAACAACACCAAACTTTTAGGGCTGCATTCTTGCTTAAGAAGAATGTATTACGAATGTGTCATAGGAGAATTTCCTTGTGCTCCTCAGCCTCCCTTTCCAAGTTGGTAATTTTCTTTTTTGTCATATGTTTGTGATTTTTTCCCCAGATATCGATGAGTGCACACAAAGTGCAGGCATCCTTTGTACTTTCCGCTGCGTGAACGTTCCTGGTAGTTATCAGTGTGCCTGTCCTGAGCAGGGATATACCATGGCAGCAAACGGACGAACCTGTCGAGGTAATGATGACCTTTGGGAACTGGAAGGATTATATCACGAAGCTTTAATCTTTGGAATGATCAAAGACGTTACAGGAATTCAGCCAAGTTTCCATTTTGGTTATTATTGTTAAAAAGCTAGTATTTGACAAAATTGCCATATATTGATATTTGCAGTGTGAGCTTTTCCCCGGATTAGAAAAGAGCAGTAACTGTAGCAACTCAGCTATGTAAGCTAATTGTTTAAATGAGTTTCTAGGGGAACCCACTTCATCTGGCAAGCTGGGGCATTTGATTGCTTGCAAGGGCTATATATCTGCACCCTGGCACATCAGTAAGTCATCTGATTTTTTAGAGGTGCCAGATGTATAAAGCCACAGCTTCCTTATGAGTTTCCTGCCCTAGAAAGCTGGGAGAATGAATCTAGGAGCTGTAATGGGGACTTGGATGTCCTGAGGTTTGCCATCTAAGCTTAAATATGTTGGCTATAGTAAATGCTAATAGAAATGACATGTACTCTCCCACCCCCACCCATTCTCTCTGGGATCATAGAAATGTATGCTGGGTGTCTGGAGTTTTTCATCTGGCGTGCAGCTGTCTGTTTTTGAAGTAAAAATCCCCCATTTCCAAAGGATGCACTGACGGTGTAATGATGACTGAAGATCTGATTACCTTTATGTCCTCCACACACATTCCTGCAGCCAGTTACACTAACTACCAGGCATTTCCTGCTGTTAGTGTTTCAGGAACCCTTCACGTAACTTTTGGTTGTGTATCTTCTATGCTTAAATTCTCTTCTCAGMGGTAACCGCAGTGAATTTACACTGCATAAATCACGAATGGCATGAGCATAGTTGATCCTTCACTTGCAGCAGAGAAGTGGACTCAATGACAGCAAGAATCTTCCCACGGCTGGAGGTTTGGGAGGGAGCTTTCTTTTTGCATGTGATTTTATATAGGACCTTAGAATCAGTCTCTCAGTTACACGGACTTTAACTTAARTTCTTGTGTAAAAGCCACCTTTAGAAAACTCGTAGCTGTAGCTYTCCTCTGGTGTTTTGGCTGCATGCTGACTTTCCAAGTGCTGGTGCACTGGCTGCCCTCTCTGCCAGCGCTGTGATTTGAGCTGGGGACGTGTCCCAGAGTTAACAGCGAGCGTCACTGCGCTTGGGCTGCCAGCGTAGCCCTCCAGAGCCGGAGGCGCCCGGCGTGCTCCCGGGGCTGGCGGAGGGGAAGGTGCACCCCCTGGGGCAACGGGGTCTCCGGCGTGGGACTTTCACAGCCCTCGCTAGCCTCTGCGAAGGGGACCCCCGTCCCGTAGGCTGGTCCTGCTAAGGGCGCTACACCGGTGCGCTTGGAGCACGTTTTCAAAGGACTTATGCGACCTGGTACAAGCGCCTCCTTACTCGGGGAAGGTGGTCGACTTGCAAAACTTAGCACGTGTGAGGCAACTCTGTGTAGGGGTAAGCAAGCCGGCATTTGGTTGGGCACTGGAAGCAACCCTGGGTGCCTCCCGTTTTTTTGCACAGATGAGCACGCAGTGCAGCCTTCTGAGCTATGCAAGTGTGCGTAATGGGCAGGCTCACGTGTTGAGGCCTGTTTGAAAACATGGTCAGAGAGACAGCCTGAATTGATGTCAGTTGGACTAAATTCAAGGTGATTATATCAGGTTTCACCAGCCCAAGATCTGGCCCCAACGACTCGTCATCCAGCCAGTTCTTAAATTAAAAGTTACTAGTGGTACATTCTTTGGACCTTTCTTTTTTTCATTGCAGACATATGAGTTAAACTTCTTGTGATAGGGTGTCAACATATGGATCTTTTTGGAGAAACTGTGAATGGTATTTTGCAGCATAGCCAGACTGGTGAACTGAGTGTTTTCATGACAATGAACTCAATATGGAAGAAATTTTCTCTTCACCTGAGGGCACTTTTGAGAATCAGCAAGGGGTTTAATTTAATTTGATTCTCTCTCACTTCCTATGTATACTTTTCTTTGCTGGACTTCAAACCACTCAGTGCAGTGTGCAAGACTGGTTCTCATCCCAGGAGAATGAAGGGGGAGAGAGGTTAGAGTTTTCTCCAAGAGTCTCTCCCCTCTGCGACAACTGGCAGAGCTGCAGAGCCCTGCACAGTCCACGTGGTTTGTCTGTTAGCATTTATTTCATTTTAAAACCTCCGTGCATTGTCTAGACGTTTGGGAGTACACAATGTGACTGTGAGATCTTTGCCAATATTTCTGCTCAAGTTGGATCCCTGTTATTGCATCTGGTTTTCAACATTTTAAGGTCCATGGCTTGGGCTTGTGCATATGTATTATTTAGGTAACCACATTCAAGCTCTAGGCCAATAAGTGTCTTTGAGCTTTAACTGTTCTTTGTTGTCTTCTGCAACATTACTTCTTGTTATTGGGAGATATTTATGTTTAACTTAAGTTTTTCAATCTGTGTCTTGTTTAAACTGTTGTTCTTAAGTTGCCATATTCATAATAGCCTTGTGGAGCGTAGGACTCCTGAATCATGCAGCTGTACAGAGCTGGTGACTTGGCTTTGCATGCACACCCTGCTCTGATCCAGAGCCACCTTCATGCCTAGATAAATCCTTTTCCTGATTTAGTTCGGCTTTTTCAGCTCTCAGAAAGCCAGTGAGAAGGTCCTGCTTGCTCTAAACCCCACTTAATTGTATTCTGATGAGATTTGTTTATTCTTGAAGGGTAATTTTTGTCACACTAGGCTGTGAATGACCAACACATAGATGAACTTAGGGCTTTCCTCTATTGATTGTGTGTGTTTTCTGGGGGTGGGGGGCCTCCAGATGGGGGACACACACACACACACACACACCTTTTCAGCCTGGGTGACCCAGATGCTGTTTGCCTGGGATATATGGCTGATTTGTAACCTTCTCCATGAAGAATGAGCCGTTGCTGTCGCACACAAGTCCTGCAGTGTGTGAGGCCACTGTCCTGTCAGCCAGGACTGTCTGGTGTGCTCCTGCTGTCCTCGGCACCGCCGCGTGGGTCTGCACCGTGCAGGAGTCCTCGCGTGTGCTCTGCTGTTTGCAGCAAGTTAGAGGCTCCCCGGAGAGTTGAGCTTATCACATAYGCGCTGTTGCTTGCTTGGAAAAACCTTGGCTAACATAGGCTAGTGCTAGGCATGAAGTTGTGGTTCAGGGACTACCTGGGATCTGCGAAGCTGTAAAAATTGGCCCATCACTGTTTAGGAAACTATTTACAAACTCTCCTCCGGCAGAATGGCCCTGGGGCAACGGCTGCAGGGGTGGCAGTCATTGCTGGGTCTGAAATGCTCAGGACTGCACTGCCCGGGACAACGGCTATTCGGTTAYTTTATTCTGTTGCCCTTCAGCCTAGTTTACAACATTGCTTACACCACCAGCTCTGACACCTCAGGAAAAAAGAGAAAACAACATCACGTCGCAGTCCTGCCTAGATGTTTGTGTTTGATTTCAACCTCGAATGTTTTCCACAAGGGGAAGTAACGCGAGGGGGCTCCTGGGTTTTCAGAACTTTTCTCCTCAGTGTTTGTTCTCCCCTGCGGTTAAAACAACCCTGGAATGAGAATGGTTAGGCTCACGAAAGCGTGCGAATATTTGTAAAGTGTGGGTAAACAGACGAACGTCTCCTGTGGGAGCAAGCCAGCGCTGGCCACGCACGGATGGCTGGGACCGGCCAGGCCCTCTGCCAGGCGGGAGGAAGCACGAGAAGGGCTGCGAGCTCCTTGCAGAGGGACGGGGCTCCCTCGCTCACTGCGTGAAAGGGCATTGGCAATACCCGTTAGCAATGGCAGATAATGCCGAGGAGGAAAATCAGCTTTTTCCTCGGAAGACATTTGAGCTTTAAGACAACTGGAATCAACATGCTTTACTCCATCGCTCCAAAACCCGGGGGTCTTGTGCACAGAGACGAGCCTGGCGTAGCTCAGCTGCACGTGCGTTTCACGTCCCGTACGCTGCTATTCGGCTTCCTGCGCCGTCTGCCGGCATCAGGCACGGCTGCTGAAGGGCTAACACACTGCAACCCAGCCGCCAAAACACGAGCCCTTGTTTGCAGATCCAAGCCACAGGCCCCTCTTCTTCTCATACGGACTCCATCTTTTAAGCACGCTATGGCCCATAAAATTGTGGTTACTTGTTTTTGATCTTACCGTGTCTCCTTCCTTGCGTTTCTGCTCACCAGATATCGACGAGTGTGCAATAGGGACCCACAACTGCTCCGCYGCGGAGTCCTGCTACAACATCCAGGGCAGCTTCCGCTGCCTGTCCTTTGAGTGCCCGGCCAACTACCGGAAAGTGTCTGACATGTGAGTGTCCCGCTGCGGTGGCGAGCGCGGCCGGGCCCGGGCTCTGGGGCGCTTTGCGGGGCGGTAGGCTGCGGGCGTACGCCCGTGCTCGGAGCGGCCCCGGGGTGCTTGGTGCCGGGAGCAGACAGGGGTTCCCCTCGCTGGGCCGTGGTCCGCCCAGCCCCGGGGGAGCCTGCGGGAAGCTTGGGAGCAGCTGCGAGAGAGATGGAGACGTGGAGGAGCGCCGAGGGGCTGCTTTCTTCAGGARAGAAACTCTAGTCACAGGAGGAAATCTTAGTCGCTTATGACTTAAAATATCCTTGTCCTGCCTCTCAAACGAGCAGTTTTGCGAGTTCGGGAGCYGGTTTTCCTCTCCCATGTTTCAGCTCCCCCTTAGTGCGATGGYTTTGGTTTTCATGGAGCACCATCCCGGCCTCGCGCCGGCTCCCAGCTGCTGCTTGCAGCAAGGCTCCGGCTCTCCGTTTCCCCACGCTCACTGCGGCGCTTCCAAACGCTGCTCTCCGTGTCCACGCTGTTTTCCTTACGCTGTTGTACTCTGACATTTGTACCATTTACAAGTGTTTTACGGGCTCTGGAAAAGCAGAACAAGCAGCTGTAAATCACCCAGCTGAAGCTGGACMGTTTGCTGTTTATCTATCTAACACATGCTGAAGATTTTCTTGACTTTGCGATTCGCTGAAATACGTATTGCGTGGACGCTGAACCCGATTTGTTTCTCTTCTCCTAGGAGGTGTGAACGCATCAGTTGCTTTAATTATCTGGACTGCCAGAATACCCCAGTGCGCATTACCTATTATCAGCTGAACTTCCAAACCAAYATCGTGGTCCCAGCTCATATTTTCCGTATTGGACCATCACCTGCCTACGCTGGAGACAACATAATCCTTACTATCAACAAGGGAAATGAAGAGAACTACTTCAGCACCCGGAGGCTGAACTCCTACACGGGCATCGTCTATCTCCAGCGACAAGTGAAAGAGCCTAAAGACTTTTTGTTAGATGTTGAAATGAAACTGTGGCGTCAGGGAACATACACTACTTTTCTTGCCAAAATTTACATATTCATCACAGCTCATGCATACTGAAGCATGTATTGACATTGGAATTTATTGGTGCTATGCTCTTTACCTGTTCTACCAAAGCTTAATACTATTGAACTGGCATTTAATGTATCTAGCCTTTATATTATTTTTCTAACATTGCTTCAAACTTTTTTTACTGGTCGTGTAAATTAAGTTAATTTTTATCTTTTTTKGGTTGTTTGTTTTCTTACATAATTYTTTACATCATCGTTTGACAATGAGCGAAGGAAGGTTTTGAAAGGCAGTACCTGTGTGGTGTTATATGCTGGAACCTTTACTTAGAAAATATTTTTTGACTTAGTCACACCTGCAGGGTACTGCACTAGAAAGGAAAGTTGCTCACTTGGGAGCATTGGTTTTTGCCACTGACWAAGAGAAAAAGGCTTGAGCAATTTCTCTTTATTACACAAACTCATGGTTTGGCACAGCCACTGACATCATGGAGGTTTTGCTGCGTTCAGATGCTGTGTTGAAGGCTGCGTGTGTACACTGACGGTTAGCTCACTTCACATTAAAGGTTTATTTTCCTCCTTCCAACTTTTATAATCTGTCACCTAAAATATACATATATATATATATATATATATATAAAAATAAAAGAAAACTCCACCAGTGAAGAAGCCTATGATTGAGTCTTGCTTTGGTAGGACTACTCATATGCTTAATATTAAATATTTGCAAGACTAAGGCCTTAAAAGAATATTGTGCTTTAGGGTAAAAGATTAYGTTGCCATTTTTAGTAGTCATCTTTGTAGGTGCTTGAATTCCTCTTATACAAACCCATTCTATTTAGGTACCTATAGATGCAGATCAGCTGTATTGTAGTTCTTAAAGGAATGTCAAAGAGGAAACGTGGAAATAGTGATATAATCAATTACCATTTCATATTTTGACCCTAGGTGTGCATTTGTGATTTTAAATTCAAAAAAGGGGGGAGGTTGCTTTTATTCTTCAGGAAGATTACTTCATCTATGCTACCAAATGACGCAGAGGAAAATGCTAATTAAACTGGCAGTTTGTATTACGCCATTTAGGAACAGCACAACCTAAGTTTTGAACTGGATTTCCTCCTGTTCCACAGGAAGCTGGATGAGGTCCAAAGTTCAAGGCTGTGACAATGTATAGTATAATCGAAGCATTTGTTGGAATTTAGAAGTGAATATCAGACCCTCTTTACAAAAAAAAAAAAAAAAAAAAAAAGGCAAAAAAAGCTCCAGCATTAATATTTTCTGAGCTTCCTTTGTTCCAGCTATAATTATTCTGCAAAATGTTTTAAGTGAAATACATAGCTACACTATATTGATGTTTACTACACTTTAATAATCTGTTCTTTTCTATAGTAGATCTTATTTTGACCACTGTATACTGTACATAAAATTACAGAGAAGTCAAATCTTATGGCTTTTCATGCCATAATCAACAATTTTATTATATTGTAAAATATTTGTACTGCAGCTTAAAATCTTGTAAACACCACCTATAGGGTGAGAGAAGAGATGTATTGTATTCATTATATCCCAAGGCCAATTTCTACCACTTCAAATAAGTCCTTTCTAAAATTGGGACTCTCTTACTGATAATAAAATACAAATCTGACAATATAAAGACCCATTCCTGGAGAAACGTTATTGCTATTTCTCAGCTGTAAAATATGAGATATCTGCAAGTTTGCATACATCAAGCTTTTCTTTGTTTTCCTATAAAAAACCGTTTGGTAAAAGTGACCCTCTTCCATCCATCTTTTTTGCTTTCCGTAGTTAGCAGTTTCATGAGCATTTAGCAGAGACGTGCTGACTGAAAAACACATGTTTATGCAATCTGTCATTTCGGTAAATGCCTATCTTATAGCTACAGGCATGGCAAGACRAGGAGGCAACCGCAGCCGTGAGCCGGAGAGGAGCCTCGCAGGTTCGATACGCGGCGTACGTGCTCAGCAGGGATACGCTTCTCCGTGCCCCAGCGCGGCACGTCAGGAGTYGCTGAAACCCAGAGTTTTCCATCAGCGTTAGCATTTGATTGAGCGTAAATGATAWTCAAGCTTCGACAGTCCTTCTTGTCAGAGAACAAATGGACAAGCCRTTTGTTACTTGGAGACCTTCTGCTGACTAAAAACAACCATAGTCAATCATGTTAAGGATCTGGCAGTTTGTAACACTGACTTTTCATTTTCTGGACAGGTGACTGATGAAGAAAGTTTTAGAAGAGGCTTTGCATACTGTTACAAGAAAAATGCTATGTTCTGAAAAAACATACCTTCATCAGCACTGTATCCTGTAGGCATTCAAAGAGGAGAGGAATGGTTGCTCTGTGCTACTGGTCAAAGGGAAGGGGAGGCTTATGGTAGATAACTTGATATTCATCTTTTCCCCAAATAACTAGAGGAATGGTTTGCCTCTTGGCCAACTTAAAGCATATTTGCTGTTAGTTTTAGTAGTAGCTGCAGTGTGGGGAGCATTAGTACTGCACACTCGCTTTTTCTTAGGACAGCACCAAAGAAAGATTCAACTTGAATAGACGTGTCTACCAAAAACCCACTGCAGACGAGGACATACTTCCCCTGGGTTGGAAAGGCTTTGGACTGGAATTTTATTCTCCTACTGATCTAGCTCATTGGAGGCCCAATTCCCATCTGCAGTAATGTCCCCTTCACTCTATCAGCAAGGTAAAACAGACAGAAAATGAGTGTATACATTGACCTGTATGAAAGAGGGCTTAGTGGAAAAGAGATCAGACTTGGACTGGGCCTTTATGGCCTGTCATACCTTCCTAGCGAGTGAGGTAAGTAGTTCCCCTCCTTGGCTTCTTTCCCCCTCCCTGGTTGAGGTGAGTTAAGAACAGCTACCCAAGGACTATGCAATACGATAAAATTATGAGGAAGACAAAGGTTGCAATCCTAATAATAAAAAAAACATAGCAGACTTAGGGCATAAGATTATATGCGTGCAAAACCTCAGAATATTAGTATGTTCCCAAAATTGGGTAAGTTTTATGTGGCCTGTCTGAACAAAGTATATTCTGCTTAATTTTGCAGGTTATGTACTCTCGCATCTGTGTAACCCGACCTGTGTGCTTGGCTATTGTGATTCTTGGCAGATCCAGTGAGCGCAGAGACTGAGGAAATTCAAATGTGTCGCTGCAGGGAAGAAGAAATGAGTATCTGCATGTTTGCTGGAAATTTGAGTGGGTCAATTATGGGGTTAAACAYCAGTTTTTCTTTTGACTGGAATGTAAATAACAAATAGTTGAAATGTTATAAATAGCAGTAGATGGTGAGAAAGATGYTTTTACCTAATTTGCTGGATGGTTTTCTTTCTGCACCAGGACAGAAGTATTTTCCAATTTCCTTGTATGTAAAAAACCACGCGTGTGAATTAGCACAGATACCGCCTACGCAGTGCTGGTATTCCTCTGGGAGCTGGGTGCAGAGAGGAGGCGCACGAGCAGCCAGCCAGCACCTTGCTCTTCCTCGTCGCGCCAGAGTCAGCTGCAAACTCTGACACCACTGGCTCTGCCTCGGTCTACGCAGCTCAGCTGTGGGCAGCAGCGGTAACTGTGAAGCTAATAAATTGCCTCCACAGCTCCCAGCTGGCAGGTGCTGGTGATGCTGGGCACCTGGCAGCTTGGGGGTGGAGCTGGGTCCTGYTGGGGCTATTTTTCCCTGCTGCCGGCTCAGTGCTGGTGCTTGCACCCTGCTTGCTTGCTCTGGGGGCTGCTGTGCTCCACAAATGTGGCTCTTCTCCAACCATCTCTGTCCAGCTAGAAGCAAGAGAATGCTAAAACTGGTGCCTGCAATGGGAAAGCAAAGGTAATGAGCACAAAAATAGTGAAGTGAGGGCTTGCTGTTCCCTGGTATGATGAGCAAAARTTGTGGTGCTGAATTTGGGCTTCTGTGTGGTGTTGGGTGCAGGTTTGAGCACATGATTAAAACTGGTGTCCTGTAAGGGCAAAAATATAGTGTGTGTCTTCTCAGAACTTTGCAGGGTCGCAGTTGCTTTCATCATGTTTGCAGGATGTAATATCCAGGTAACCTATTGCAGGTTCTTTATCTCTCTCCTCCTTTTCTCTAGTAGAGGTGAGTGAGAGGCCTTGGCTTTTTCTTTTCTTTTTTTTTCTTTTTTTTTTTCTTTCTCCATTGCTTCTGCCTGTGGCATGAGGAAGAGAAAGTCCCAGCTGGGGAGAATTAGGATTCTGGAGTAAAAATAATTTTTTGAGGCTAAGTAGAAATCTCTTTCCTTTTTCAGCATTCTGTGAATTGGAGATGTTCACATTGAAGTGGCTGTTGAATATCATAGTTTAATTAGATCCAGTTTCAGTGACGCAAAACTGAAGTAACATGTTTGAGCCTGTTGTATTCTGAAACAAGTTTCTCTTGCATTGCTCTACAAATAGCATCAGCTGTGTGGGGCTACTTCAGCTCTTGGGAGCACTTGATGAGCTTCACCCTCCAAGGGCTCCAGCCTTGCGTGCCTGGTGCATGCGGCTGGAGGAGCTGTCTGGCAGCACAAGGCCACCTCGCCACTGCTCCTTGTGTAAGGCTCTGTGAGCTGTTCCCACCTCCTCTGCTGGTGCCCAAAGCAGGGTCTGTCCCAGACCTGTCCCTGATGCATGAACCTACCTAGTCCTAAGAAATGCTTTGGTGCAGGTGGTGACATTTGCTTCCTATGGACTGAAGCACCCATTACAGCTTGGTTTAAAAAAAGGTTTCTGCATCTGTCACTGATCTCTTTGTAGCTGGGGCTGGAGAGGGGCAGGATGCCCCTGTKGGACCCTGCACACTGCAATGGGGAGGATGAGAGAAGGTGCTCTGCACATCCATCAGCCTTCTGCATGGTGGCAGAGAACTGTGCCCGCTGCAGGAATCCCCAGCAGGACACTTTAACCAACTGGAGCTAGGACTGGTGTAGTGACGAAGGTGGGCTGGAAGGGAAGGGCCAGTGCTGCAGGAAAAGGACAGTTCGGCCAAATAGCCTGAGGCCAGCCCAACAGGAAAGTAATCAGGTCTCACCCCAGGTAAGGAATTGGCTAGGGTGAGATGCCTTCTACTTTGAACATGAAAATACCAAAAATGATACAGAGATTAGTTAAGTCGTTAAGTCAATACATGATGTATGAGATGGCAGATGGAAATGAATCCTGCCCAGGACTAATGTAGACTATTGCTAGAAACAAGYTTCCTAATGAAGCATTAAATCAAATCTTGCAGAGAAACACCATGTTTCAGAAGTGAAATAGTGGTTATGGGAAGGACCATTTGGAAGGATCAGATTTCAACAGATYGTTCCAAAGAGCAGGAGGTGAATGTTGTCTTTAGGGGAAGAAAAGGGGGAAAAACYAAAACCTAATTTCATTTTGGAATACTGGCAAAGCATAGAGTGCAAAACTCTTCTTTGTGCCACCATTTTTAGAAGGTAATTATAAAACATGTTAGCAAAATAATTGACTCCATTTAAATTAGGAAAAATAAGTGCTTTGAGAGAAAGGAGAAGCAGAGTTGCCTTTCTCTGGGTAGATGAGAAGGCCTTATGGTAACATTAAGATTGTAGTAGGCTACATCCCACAGAAGACACTCTGACTCAATGTGATTACAGAACTTCTCACTGCAGCCAGATGTGCCGTAGCTCACTTTGAGAAGGGGACAGATTCTCCTCTGCCATCAGTGACCGGAGAAAAGACAGTATGTGGAGTACTTTCTGTGCGGAAAAAGAACCGATAGTCTTAAACCTGGAGCATTGCAGTGAAACGTTGCCATTCTTGGAGTTGGAGTTTCGATAAATAGTGTAAACTGAAGATACAGGGCTGACAAACACAAAGTGATTTCTGCATCTGACTGACTGGAATAGCAGGTGGCTGCAGCTCCCCARCCTTCAAACAGACCTCGAGTGCTGGGACGTTGCAGCTCAGCTCGCGGACYCGCTCCGGGGCGGCTGAGGACACCCCTGCCTCCCGATGGCGCGATTTCAAGGGTCCTGCGGCTGAGGTGGAGCATCTGGTACTGCCCGGGGCTGCTGCCCTTGAAMGGGAGAGTGGCCGTTTTCCTCCGTTTCGCACGCTTCTGCTGTAGGCTTGTAAGAGCAACCGCAGTTCATCTGTGTTGCTGCTGAGGTCTGTTCTAGTTAATCCTGTTGTCTTTCAATTGCMCTTTGGGGAAACGGCTGTCACGTCCACAGGGGCCGATTCAGGCCAACCAACGCAGAAGCGTAATTTGGGAGGGACCAGAGGGGGCAGGGTAGAGTTAGCAGCAGGACCAGGGGACGTCCGGCACTGAGCCGTTAGTCCAGTCAYTGGATGTGTGTTATAGTAACTAAATGCTACATTGGGGAAAACTTCCAATTTATATTTAGGCCAAGTATGCAATACTACACCAGTATGTTGTAGTTCTTACCCTCATATAAATGCATATAAAGGTGTTTGGTATTGATGAGAGCAAAATACAGGCCAGTAATGACTCACGCTTGATGTRATAGCTAGAGCTGGGAGGACACAAGTGCAGAATTTAGTCACAAAGCTTAGAGATTCTTGAAGTCAGCATAACGTTTATGTTGTGTTTGTAGTCTAGGGGAGTCTGTAACAGGAGCTGCAGTTAGTCATAGAGAAACCTCTYTTCCAGACCACTCGAACAGATTTTCCTATATTTTCCATTATATTAGAAAGTGCTTTACAGAACCATGATTCATGTAGGTAAGAGTTTGCAACCTTTATTTGTGCAGAAATAGCAATTATTTATACAAGTAATCCCATAAATTTGAAAGACTTGAATACTAGACTGGGGCTTTGAAGAGCTGAAGTCTGTTCCTGGCTCTGTGCAAATGGGCAGCTGGGCACAAATCGGTGGTAATGTAGATAGCTATGGCCTCTCCAAGTCCCTGCATTCATTATAGGAATCACAGTAAAACCTCTACTTCATACTGCAAAGATAGTATCAGCTTGGTACTCTGTGGTCATGTGGCTAGTACTACCAGGTTAGAGGCTAGAATACAAATCCCACCCCTCTGGCTCTGGGAATCTCCCATACTGAATACCACGGGTTTTAGCGATGGGCCAAAGTGTGTTACTAACATACAATTGTGGCAGCAGGCACAGTTTGTGAACATAGGTGACACTAGAGAAGCCTCGTTAATCTTGGAAAATATTTTTTTTCCCAAGAAAAAAATTCTTAAAAAAATGTCCACAGCAGACCAGGCTCTCAGCAGCTGTCGGTGCACAGCTTCGTAGAAGCRAGTGGGCTATGTTAAGTAACGACACAGATTTAATCATAACTTAATTTCTCTTTGGGTAGAGGAAGAAAAATGTGTAAGATGGATGCTTGTAGTGCTGTCCAAGTTACCCCTGGATGATTCTGACATATGTAACGATGAAGGCTGTTTAAGAATATGAATACTCCTGATACATGCTGTAGATAGGTCCCTATTGCTCAGAGACTATTATTAGACTTGTAAAACTAAATTGAGTAATTGGAAGAGGGGGATTTCCTGGCCTCTGGGGTAGAAGGACACTCAAAAGCTGGCAGCAGCGTGRGAGCTGTGGACTGTACGCTCTGGCATCTCCCCAGCCTTCAATTAGTCTTGTACTCTGCGTGAAGACTGCCGTACCAGGTGTTATACTTGTATGTGAGGGGTTTGGTGGCTTTTTATTTTGTAACCCTCCGCTTCCCAGGGGTCTCGGTGGTTTGGATGGTGCCGCAGACCTGTCCACCTGGGACGAGTTGTGCAGGTGATCCCCGCACCTCCTGGGCAGAGCCTCYGCCCTCGGGTGCACGGTGCCGAGCCCCTCGTACGTGCGCTCCGCGTCTGCCCAAAGCCCACCGCCAGCTCCGGGCACCCGACTTCTGCACGCGTTTGCTAGGTTTGGTCTAGCAACGRCCTTCATCTTGTCTCTTACTGAATACCACTGGTAGCCCCTTTTCTTCTCTTCCTAGGTTGCCTTCTGCAGGTTGTCTTAGTTTCCCCCGTTGCCAGGCAGCTTTTGTTTCATCTCTTCTCCCTTTTTAAAAGATCACTGCCTAAAAAGAAACATATCCAAAAATCCAGCAGCCTTTGCTTTGATGCTGCCCCAGAGACTGCAGCTCACTGAGCKGCTGGCAGCACCACGGAGCTGCCAGTTCAGCGTCTGGAGACGTAGTTTTTTTCARATTGCTCCTGGCGCTGAGCTGTGCAGCGCCGCAGGTTTGGAGCGCGGCTGTTGTGCGCGCCCCGGGGAGGAGCGCCCCGGGAAGCCGCCGTAAAAGCCAGTTTGTGTTTCCCAAACTCCGCTCATTTTTCGTCTGAGGCATTATTTCTTTTTCTTTTCTTTTCTTTTTTCTGGAGTGCTTGTGTGAAACTTAGATCAAACTTAGCTTAACGTTTAGTATTCGTTCCCAAATGTCCCTTATGTGAATTTTCTGGGAGGGCGTTTGGTCCTCCGGCTGGTGGCCTCGAGCGTGGCCGACGCGAGGAGCGGGCTGGGAAGGGCGGGCTTGTCGGCGGTCACTCTGCCGCCGCGCGTGCCGGCCGGCGGTGGCTTCCCCGTGGCCGTCCGCCAGCCGCAGCATCGCCTGCCCGGGCGGCGCGAGCCGCTTGCAGCGCGGGGCCGGGGCCGCGCGGACGGACGGACGGACGGGCCCGCCTTCCTCCAGCGCTGCGTCCCCCCCCCTCCCACCGCCGGTCCCTCCCTCCTCGGCCCCTAAAGAAGCAATTTCTGTGTTCTCACAGAAAACAATCCTTTCGCGCTCGCCGCAGCGGCTCGAAGCAGGCAGCAGGAATATATTGTTTTTACGCTARTAATTGCTTTTCTTGGACCACCAGTTGATCAGAGCGGAGGAATAGAATGGGGGCCGTCAGACTAAATATTAAATGTTTGGAGTAGAACCCACACTAGAGCTTTCTTGGGGCTTCTCTGTTTTGTTCTCTAAACRCTAAATTATTAGCTCCGCGAGCGCTGGTCCTGCTGGGGAACACGCGTGTGGTCGCCGCGAAGGCGAGCGGGCAGCTCCTCCGCGGCGTGGGGCAACGCTCGGCGGCAGCAGCCCGGACCCGCCGCGGGGCCCGCGCTGTTTCTGTAGGCTCCAAATCAAGGCTTTGGCCAAGCTGTGTTGTAAAGGAGCGTGTGGGGCGTAGCTTTAGCTCAGAATTTTCTTACAAGCAAGCTGAAGCACTTTTTTTTTTTTTTTGACTTAACTGTTTATAAGAATCGACAGTGAAAGCCTTCTTTAACCTGCCCTGCAAAGTACCTAGGCTGCAAAGAACAGATTTGATGCATTTTTATTATTTTTCAGCAGCACTCAAGATCATTCTTCCCAGTTTCCTGGCACTGTTTGTGCTTAAAAATCTCGTATGCAATGTGAAACTGAAACTTCATGTTAGCACAAACATTTCAAGGATTTTCATCAGATCTGTTGCATTTACTGTTAGTGTAGTTCATCGAATCTGTTACACTTACTGTCAATGCATTTCATTATTGTTGCTCTAAAATGAGATTTATTGGTGTTGCCTGTAGACAGGCAGTCACAAGCTCCCTGTGTTGCTTTGGTGTGTTAAGGCTTTTTCTTTTTTCTTCCCCCCCCCCGCCCCTTAATCCAATGTTCAGCTCCGTGAGTTTTGGCAGAACTGTTCGGCACTGGGAGTGCTGAGACAAACCAGTTTCTGGATTTCTCCTTATTTGGAACAAGTGCACTTATCGCTGTTGCCAAGAATATCCTGCGTTGAGTGGCAAAGGTCCAGGAGCTCACCACAGTCGCTTGGAGGGCTGAAGTTCCCACAGAAAGCCGGGGCTGGGATCAGGAGTTCAGAAGTAGGCTCCGACTGTAGGCGTTGGATAGCCTACGTGCAGTCAAAAATCTTTTCCCTTGTCATTTCATAAATGCCATTTTCACAGAAATGTTTTTGGCTTTGATAACCCCCACATTTTAACTTAATGCTGGGATGAAAGATAATTTTCTATCATCTCAAAAGTTTTTCTTTTCTTTTTTTTGTGTGTGAGGAAATCTCTCTATTTACTTGAATGACATTTAATCACCTTTAGATCCAGAATAGATGTAAAGACTCCCACAAATGTGGAAGATATTCTAATTTGTTCTGTATTTCTTGGAAGACTCTTTCTGGATTAGACTAAGAGGATTTTTGAGCTTCATAGGAGAGTAGTAATTTCCCTAGATTCTTATTCTGAGAGTCTGTCTCAAAACAAAACAAAAAACTATTCAACTTGGAACAAAAGAGGAAGAACATCTGACAATATTAAGTATATTTGCTTGAAGGTAAGAAGGCATACAAATATACCCTAACGGTTAAAGATGGCGCGAAGCCTCCCGTAYAGAGGAAGCTGGTTTAGATGACCCRACTCACTTTCAGTCAAGACTCTTCTGTTTCTGTGCAACCGTGCAGGTGCACRCTCCCGGCTGGCCGCTGTGCGCTCTCCACCAGCCCTGCCTTCCCCTTCAAGCTTGGCTGTGCTTTGGAGGCCGCCTGTCACCCCTGCATGGGTGCGTGTATGTGTACATACATACATATCAGTAYGGATGCTACCTGCACTGGTGCATATGGCAGAGGATATTCATCTATGGCTGCTCTGGGAAAGCGTGAGTTGAATCTCRTATCTGGTATAATGCCACTGAGGACAACAAACTCGTAGGGATGAAATCGGTGCAATATTTAAAGGAAGAAAAGCAGCAAGACCTGGGACTAGGTTGGATTTTGGAGACTGGTGGTGGCTTGGTGAGCGTGGCAGAGGCAGGAAACCAACCACTCCCCAGTTAGCAGAACGGAATATCTTCACTTTGTCAGAGCGCGTAATAGTAAAGGAGTAAAAGAAACCACATAAAGAGAAAGATAAATAGGACGTATCACCTGCTAAAAATGCCAATTCCACAGAATCAAGACTTTTAAAATACTTTTAGTAAAGGAAATGACTGAACTAGTGGCAGCTCTCCCAGCCATGCTGTCAGCTAATGATCAGCTAGCAGGCACAACAGACACTTTAAACAAGCCTTAGCACTGTAACATTTCGAGGACTCTAAATAAATAARCCAGATTGTTCATAACCTGCTGTTAATTAGTGCCAGTCAGGGAAGGAGCACACCTCCAGGCACTTCCATCCATTCTGCCGTGACCATGTCATCTCTGATGCAGAGGAGAAACRCACCCCAGTGAAGGCGTGGATGGGGTGGTCTGGCCACGAAGCCCTAAGTACAGGCCCTTTCCACAGCAGGGTATGCATTGCAGACTGAATGTTGGGGCAGACTMTATGATTTTTGGAGGCTTTCAGCTGTGGAGTGCTGGGAAGCACCAGTCAGGCCGTCACTGCTGGGGATTGCATCCATCAGCCCATAAGCATAGCGGCTTGTCACGGTTYGATGGAGGCCGTTCAGTTCTGGGTTCTTGGCACGCGTGTCCTGCAGACTTCCATGAAGTCATCACAGTGTGGCATGTGGCTCGCTTAAACAGAGCCTCCTGCTTGCTGAAAGTTGGCAGGAACAGGAGGAAGGAATATTTTAGCCTATATGAGTGCAAGGCTCACTAGCTTTGCTGGTTTATAACAGACTGACATAATGTTGAAGAAAGGAGCCAAAAGAGTGGGTGGAYTTCTTGCTGGTGCTCCTGAACGAGCAAGCCTGGCTGGCATTTGTAACGAGTGCTCAGCGTGAGCGGGCTGCTAAAGGCTGGGCTGTCCCGGGTAGCAGCTGCGGCCGGGGGACTGCGTCTCTCCCACCTGTGCCTAGGAGGAGGATCATGCTCTWCTGTGGGGACGCAGGCCTGGCCGTGTTGTCTGCAGCCTTGCCCCTAGGGCTTGGATGGTAGCCTTGCTGTGTGGGCTGGTAGGTAGGAGATGGAGGCTGGACTCGAATGTGGCAGCTGATCTCTTGGGCCTGACCCTCAGAGGCAGAGGGCTGCTTGCGTCACGTTAGCAGCACAGAAATGAAATCTGAATTGGTGCAGATTGTATCTATATTGGCTGCAAGGCCATCTTTTCTGGCAGAGTGTGCAAAGCGGTTTGGGTCTAAGTGATGCCTTGCTGACCAAAAGGCATTTCCTCCTCCTGCCGTCTGTAAAACCACAGTGCAACTCGGCCCCAGAGAAGTGCTCTGGCTTTGGCCCCTCGTGCACATTCACCGTCTGAAGGAAAGCGTGGGCAGCTCCCAGGGAGGGGACCACGGCATGGTGCCCCACACGGCCGCAGCCCAGGTGCCCCTCGGGGCAAGCCAGCAAACGCCGGCTGCCTCGCTGTGCTCCCTAAACYGGGCAGCACGCCAGCCCTACCCTGCGCAGAAGTGCACGCGTGCGTGGAGGACTGGGGCTTTCTCCAGATCCAATAACAATAAATGCTACCTGGCTATCCAAAATATGAGGTTGAGGTATTTCCTGCTCAGTTTTGTTTCTTTTATTCCTGTTGGGAAGGACTGAAAGTAATTTCTCTGCACCCACCAAGTCTTACCTCTTCGCTCTTCCCCCCCCCCCTTCTTCTAGTAATGATTTTTCTTAAGGATTTTCAGACTGATTTGACTCTACATGTATCGTTGTAGTGACGTAAGTGGTAACTTTTCTGTTGTGTCTGCTTTGCGAGAAGTTGGTGCCAGAAATGGTTTCACGTGGCAAGCATGTAATAGCCGTGCTCTGCAGGCTGATCGCCACCAGTGGCTCCCTGTATGGAAGCAAGGCTGATAYYSKKKWAAARSCMMCMRKKRWTYMGRRRMCCCCCCCTGCAGAAGGGGCCTTTTCCATGCCGTGTCGCGGTGGGATGGATCAGAAGCACTGGGTCAGGGGCAGCGGCCCCTTCCCTGGGAACGGAGGGAAGGAGCAGAGCAGGCCTCTTCAAGGAGGGTTGATGTTAAGCACTGAAGCTTTCAGGGAGAGAGAATACTTTTTTTTTTTTTTTTTTTTTTTTTTTTTTTTTTCCTCCAGGCATACCTCAGGAAAAACAGACAAACTTTAGAGCATGCAAGCAAAAAAGGGGTTTTGAGCCTGGATGCTTGCCTATTTTTCCTCAGTTTATCCTTATATGTAATAAAGATGTTATCTCTCCCCTTAAGCCTTCTCTTGGTTATATCCCAAGACTATCATAACCAAAATGATAACAGTAGGATTTGACCTTTAACTTGCTTTCTTATGCTTTATGCCTTAAAGAATGTGTAAATGTAGATACTGATATAATGTTTGGAGAGAGGATAAGCAGAGGATGAAAGAGAGGTTTTATTTTGCTGTCCTCGTTTTTTTTTTGCTGCTGAATGTTTATTTCTCTGTCAAGTCGGGATGAGCAGTCGTTTGTACTGGATCTTAATTTAGATGGTGGATATTCTAAGTACTTAGTAATGTTTTCGTTGTTTGTTATTAGGCTTTAAGTAACAGGCATGAGTAAATAAGACAATGTAAATATAAATCTACTTAATTATCTGAGCCTTAGAAAGACAAGGGAATAAAATCTAAGCCAAAGAAGAGCTTGAGTACCAACATAGGGAAGAYATCAGAAAGAATGTGTCTGTTAGCAGATTTAAGTGGGCCAAATTCTGCAGCTCCTCAGTGCGGGAGAGGTGTGTCTGGGGTTGATAACAGGCTAAGCCCTGATAAATGGTGGCAGAAGGTGGTGAAAAATGCAGTGTACTATGCGCTAGGACAGGCAGGGATAGGATAGTAAAGGATGGAAATCGATCTAATGGTTTATTCATAAAAATTGAAACGTGCTCAAGTTCTAAGAATACATACATTTAATAAAAGCTGTATGTTTGGATGCTGCTAAATAAGTCTGTGTAAAAATGGCAATTAAAGTTGAGTGCTATCCTAAGGTTCTTTTTTTAAATGTGATTTACAATTTTTTAAAGTATTGTTAGACSTGCTGATGTGATGGGGACCCCTGCGGGAACGCTCTGCTGAGCATCTTGTCTTTAGCCCTTTGGGGGCAGTCRGCAAAACAGGGCTAGGGCTGTGCTGGGTGGCATTAACTCGCAAACGGAGAAATTGGCATTATTATCGCATCTTTATTGTCATGTGGAGTAACGTAATGCAGCTGAACAGCAACGCTTAGTTTTTGCCTTCGTCAGCTTCCTCTCTGAAGACACCAGCCTGATCAGAGGAGGACTGGGACAGATCAGCCCTTACTGGTCCTGCAGGATCATTGCCCCCCAGCTCCCTCCAAATCCCAGGCTTTATTCCAATGGMCCCCCAGTGCTCACGCTGAGGAATTTGGAAAGTGCAAGCATTTCCGTGGTGGCAATGTCTGCAGGCTCCAGTTTTGGTATGAATTCTGTCCTGCACAGAATTGTTAGGAACTTYGCTGTAAATACAAACTATTGTACAAATACAACCCTTAAACACTGCTTTCCTGCTACAGTCACACAAAACTCTGCAGCCTTGAGACTTGCTGCCCCCRGTTAGGTCCAATGTCTGAGTAATGAAGCTATAGCATTTACTAATTTTCACTGCATAAGCTGGAGAGTTGTGTAAGCCAAAACCAAAAATAAACTCATATGCTGTCAAGGACAATTAGCAGCTTTCATGAGGGATTTCAAAGCAGATGGGCAAAAAGGCACCGAGAGCGGTTTTGTGTTTTTTTTTTTTTTTTTTCCTCCCATCTTTTTCTCCTTTAGATATTGTCCCTTTGCCATATGGTTGAGGCACACTGGCAAGATGGCAAGTGTGCTCGCTTTAGATAGCGGAGGGACAACCTCGTGTTTTACAAAATGCTCGCGAGGTGCAGGAGCTCTGGGCTTGATTCGGTCTGACGCTGTCTGTGTAACCTTAGCCTTAGGCCTGGAGAACGCTTCCAAGTGAACTTCTCTCTCTCCTCTCCTCCTTAAATTAGATAAGATGAACCCGACAGGCAAAGAACGCTTTTGAATCTGGACATTTGCCTCACTCTTTCAGAGGCACGATGAGATATAACAATGTTCTCCTACCTCATATGAGTGCTGTGAAAATACATTCAGGCTGTATGTGAAACTAGAGAATTGCATAATCAGGAGTCAAATCTTATTTTACTGACACCTGCCCATCTTTTATGGAACAGAAATGGAGTTAAGAGTAATTGGGAATAAAAATGTACAGCCAGGCTAGTCRATTGAAATGAGTCTCTCTTTCCCCTGAGACAGAAGTGTTTAAAAATCTCCTAAATTTTTGTGTGTTTTGCTGGAGGTTTTGTTGTAACTGTTCCTTAGCGCTCCATCTTTTGAGCCGGTTTTCCACCGCTGTACGCACYGCTGTCTCGCCCCGCGCCATCCTGGGCGCTGGTGCGAGCAGTGCCCGCCAGGCCCCCGCGCCCGGCCGCGGTGCCGGGGCTCGGCGCTTCCCTCCTCTCCRAAGAGGCGTTCCTGCCCTTGAGAGGGCCGAGCTAAGAGACAGAGAACATGCAATTTCTCAGGCTCTGAGCAAATCAATGAAACTATTCCACGTTTGTAGGGGCCCAGCATCCACCAGTCTGAACTGAGAAGTTCTTTACCCCACGGATATGTGAAGGGAAATTCACGTTTTATGCTCTTGCTTCCCTCAGAGCGGGAATGTGGAGGGACCCGTGGGAATAAGGGGGAGAGGGGAAGTGGGCAGCAGGTTTCCGAAGATGCTTTGCCGTGTGGAGACGGGGGAGCCCCTCTGCAGGGGCTGAGCGGGGGCACTGCCCCGCACGGCTGGGAGGCGAGCGCGTCCGCCGCCGTTGCGCTGCTCTGCTGAGACACAGCATTAGGCTTCCTGCGAACCTCAACACGGTGTTGATGCTGAAAAGTGACTGTTTAAATCTGCCTGAATTACAGCAGTTGTGTTCTCCGTAAGCAAGTATTTTGGCATTGAATTAATTGGTGGGTCTCTTACCACAGCACTTTTGCAGGAGCTGTGTCCCACCCCTGCACCTCTCAGCCTTTTTTGGCTGCTGCCCCAGGTGCTTTTTTTTCCGGTTTCCTCATTCCCTCTTGCTGGGCAAATGTTTGGGGTTGCACAAGTCCTGGCTGGCGGATGCTGCTTTCCGTTATGGCATGAACTCGTTTAACTAACGTAGCCTGGCTGCAAAAGGAGCCACGAAATGCTGGGGGGGAGAGAGAGGGGCAAAAGAGCAACCTAGGGTACGTGCCGAGCCAGTATTACTCTGTGAAACGGGTAGGCAAAATGGCAGGATAAAAATGGGGCAAGAACAGCTTTCAAAGACGCTGGAAAGAGCRAAAGTTACTGGTTTGGCAGCTAACACCAGAGAGGCATGTAGCCACCTGGCTATGGGTCTAGTTGGCATGGCTGTGTTCGTTCCTGCGCGTTTCTCGCCCCGAAAGCTGTCTCTTGGGGGTCCTTGGCTGTTCCCTGCGCAGATCTCGTGGCCTCAACAGTAAAATAAGCCTGCCCATGTTTAACAGACAGGCCCTGAGGCCCGGCTTCTATGTTCAGGCTCACAGCAATAAAACCAAATGATTCTGCACTTCTTGGATAACAGTGTTATGAGTGAAAACGACGCCCAAGTATTACAGAAAGGCCAGAGTGAACGTGGTAATGTTCAAGACTGTCATTCGTGGTGAACTGTTGTAGGAACCGATCGACAGCAGAGCACGAAGGCCTACAGRAGTTAGCACGGAAAAGAGCATCAGTTGATCTAAAACTAGCTAAAATTCACAGGATCTCTTTGCTTCATCAGTAGAAACCGTCAGAAAGATGAAGGGTGCTGCCACTGTACTTGAGGGAGGTGAGCTGTATCAAACCCCAACCTCGAGTTTCTTCCAGAAATAAAACCAGCGATTCGTTCCTGTCGTGGCCACGCTTCCCTGGCATAGTAACCCGCAGGGTTTTCAAGCAGTCCTTAGCAAGCGAAGTGCTGCTGTGCAAGCCGTGCGTCCTCTCTTTAGGAGCAACTTGGCTGCAGGCGTGCCTTACCYCGTGTAGGGCCGGCCTTGTTCCCAAGCAAGGAAGCAGCTCGCTGGGACTCTGCCGCCCAGGCTGGGCTCTGCTGCCCGTCTATTCCTGAGTGACCTGATTAAAGCCAATGGCAATGCATAGACAGGGTTCCTCAAACGGGGAGAACTTAGAGACTCCGTAGCTCTGCAGAAGAGCGAATGATGGGGCGGGAAGAGCTGGAAACACTGCAGTGATTAGTGTTTAATGTGATTCATGCATCTTAGTCACCACAAATTTACAAGTTTAAAAGGTCTGTGAAAGAAGCTAATAAACAGCTGATCTGAGGATTTTTTTTTAACATCCTCCAGAGTGGTTATCTGTTAAAAATGTACCCTGAGTTCCATTTTTATCCAAACCCAGTACTTAGGCAGGTTTCTGAGGATCACATCCTCCCTAGCAATTTGTGCTGAGGCAGTTTTTTTCTCCCCCCTGCCCACTTCTTCTGAAATGGTGTTGAAAGGAGGAGAAATGAAGCCTTTCTCTCTCATGACAGCATGGAAATCAGCAAAATCCCTATTTTCTCAATGTACTTTAGCATAGCACTGAGAATTGTGTTAACTCTCTACATTAAGAAGGTGAGCACACCCACACTGTCCTATGAATACAGCTATTTTATGCAGGGCAGCTACAGTAGAAGAGCTGGGGAGAAACCACCAAGAGGCTGTACTATAAAATTACTAGGAATGGGCAGAAAAAGAATTTAATTCCTTTGTAACCATAAATTTGCATACCCAGTTAGAGTTGTTTTTCTCTGATCTTTTCTTCTTTTCTTCTGTCTTCCCATACATATTAAAAAAGGCCAAAAAAAAAAAAAAAAAAAAAAAGCAAGCAAGCTGGTCAAAAGTTCTCACCTTTAACTTAAATGCTATCTTTTACAGCAGACATCTGGCATAATGGTAAAAGTGCTTCTACCATAATGGAGCCTGTTGGCTGGGAGGTTTTTGGAATGCAGCTTCAGCAATAGGTGGCTCATAAATCTGAGAATTTTAGAGTTCTGATTTATACTTTAATTAAAGTATGTATGAGATATATATATATATTAAAATTCAAATGCTTAACTAATGTAAAGGTCAGTGGAATGCATAATAAACTCTTCCTTCTTACATTTTTAATTTCTATTTTCCAGTTCGCTCAGACAAATAGGCATACAGAGCTATCAGGAAACTTAATCCAACAGTTCACAAGGAAAGCTATGGTGAAATGCCTTAGTCTAAATTCAAATTACTTTCTTCTGGAGAAAATTATAGTTGTCAAACAGTGCTGTACTAACTATAAGTCTGTCACTTCTGTTACATTTGTTATCATGGATGCAACATAATCTATGGGGAAGTTAGAGATTATAGAGCTCACTTCTGGTTCTAAAGGCAAATACATCAAACAATTTTTAAAAAGTCTCGATTCATAACTTATTACTATTGATTAAAAAAATTCAAAATGTATGAATAACAATGATGTTGACAGTTTTACTTGAACAGAAGCTACAGCCGTAGCTCTGTATTAACCTGTAAATGCTTATGAATAAGAATTTATTAGAAATGTTAGAAAAAAATATTTGCAAGATTTATGAGATATGGTTTACAATAGATTGAGAGTTTATCATTTCAATGATATGCAATTAATATCAGATATAATTTAAAGACTTTCTGTTCATGCAAGCCTGTGCAYGTTGATTAGTTATCCCCTTATTTTTCAGTTAGACATCAAAAATGTGCTTTGAACAGTATTTTAAAAATTATAGGCTTACATCTTATAATAGCAAATAATGGCACAGACACGTTTTGTATAGTCTAGATAATGTTCAACTCCTAATTAATTAGGAACAAAATTCAGGACTTGCAACAGCAGAATATTAATGTGATATCTAAAAACTAAAGCTCTGACCTGCTTTGGTAGTGAAGGTGAAAATGCTGTTTTGTAATGTAGATGTTGCCCCCCCCCCAGTATCTCTTTTCAAGGCAGTAATAATAACCATGTACAGTGGTGTCTTTGCCATATCTGCACGGTTCAAGACACTGGCAGAGCATCTCTGGCACAGAGAAACTGCTCAGCCTGTGAGCRAGAAAAGGGAGGGGACGAGTGGTCTTCAGCCAGCAGTGTATTCCCCGTGATGAGGCCGGCTGCAAAGAGGCAGACTCTTGCCCAGACTAGATGAGCTGCCTGGATCCTGTGGCTCCAGAGGTTTGTTTCCTGCAATAGAAATGAGGGAATAGAGATTTTCTGAGGAAATTGCCTTTGCTCATGAAATCTCTGGTTCCAGTGAGTAAAAGTGCTATAAGGCTGCAGCTGCTATGCTGGCTCTGCTTCGCCTGGGGATTTGGGTTGTATTTGCAGATGAATTTGGTTCTATTTGYGTTTCATACCCATGAAAGCACCAGATGAATTTCCCAGCCCAGCCTCTTTGACCTTGCCTTTTCGTAAGTCCTGAATTTCTAATGGGAGAGCTGTCTCTGCAGAAATAGGTTAGYAGTCACCAAGATTAGTCAACAATGAGTTTGTGGCTGGCTTTTTTAAGGTATGATGTAGAAATGTAAATAGTGTATGTGAACATGTCCAGACTGATGCCAGAGGAGAATACAGTTCTTCAGGCCCCCAAAACTGCAAGACAAGCACTAATAATCTGAGTTTTCCCAGTTTCCCAATGTCCCTCAGTTCTCTCAATGTCAAATCRCTAAACGCATTGCTAAAAATACTTTACTTATGCACAAAGCCAGCCTACATGAAAGGCTGCCATCCTTTGAAGAGGAAAACATCCTAGCTGTTTGAGCTGATTGAGTGCCCCAAAAAAGCATTCTGCAGATAGCTGTTCAACTTTCTGAAYGGATTAGCTTTGGCTGTGCTCACATCCTCTTTGTATATTTTCCTTAAATAAACATCTAGGTGTTAGACTTTTTCCATGTGTACACGYGCTGCAAGTAAATTTTAACTTGGAAGCATGGGCGCTAGCAAATAGTGACTTTCAAATTTGCTTTTGATGAGTGTTTTAACCAAGAATATAGTAAGTTGTGCTTATYTTGTTAGGGAACTGGAGCAATGCATGTGTCCTGGGAATAAGCAAAGCTATTGCTACCTGATTGGGTAGCCCATGAGTAAAACAGTAAAACTTGGCAAATATGCTGTTAGTTGATGTTTATATCTGTATTGTATCTGATCTGAGGCTAATAATGGCCTGAGGAGAACTGCATTTAACCTTTGGGAGCTTCCATTTTTCATTTGTGGTGAAGGCTACGTGATCATTGGTCCAGCTGCAGTGTTTTAGAGCACCATCGCGCTGGATGACTGCAGTTATGAAGCAGAAAGGCCATTTATCTGTGAAACGTCGAGAATATAGGTTATGACAAGATACAGTAAGTGGATGAGACAAATTGAAAGAGGGACTGGGGAGGATRAAGTAATGAACTAAGCAAGTGATGTTATAGCAGTCTGTAGTCTCAAATTGCCACTTCAGTAGCTGTCATCTTACAGCRATGCTGCAGCAGGACTGTGGTGAGGGTGACGGGGGTTTGGAGAGGGCTATGTTTCAAATGATTGAAATGCCCTGGATGAATGAAATTCTATTGAAATTTCCATTGACGTTTTTGCTATTTTTGGAAAAGTAAATAGGCAATATCTCAAAATGGCAATGTTTGAATATACTTTAATTAGACTGTAAAAGTAAACTTCTATTTTTTTGAAGATAGGCCAAAGTGGGGATAGAGGAGGAAGGCAAGAGAGAGAGATCAAACTCAACTGGAGCCAAATGCAGCTGAAAGAAATGTCAAACTAATTCTCAGAAAACCCAAGTCACTTATGATCTGAATAAGAGAAAGAAGTCAGTACTGGGAAGTGTGATATAGTTCTCACATTGCAGCTTCAATAGTACTGAAAGCTTTGGTTCAGCAAGCCACTTTCATGTGAGCCCATCTAGGCTGGTATATGGGTCAACTGGTAATTATTTGCTTGTTTAAATGTTTAGCTGAACTGGTCTTTGTGGTTTCTTGCTTGCTGCCCCTACTTAGGGTGATGCTTTCAAATCCCAGTACTGAATGTCATCTTAAAGCTTGACTTCCCGAGTCCCTGCTGAGGACTATTACCTCTTTGGAAACCTGTGGCGTTGTCATTATTCCTAAAGCTGATCTGTGTATTCCAGAAGCTTATCTAGAGGGGTGAAATTATGGGGCCCTCTTTTTCTTTTGGGGGGGGCAGGGGTGTGTGTTGTTCCTTTTTGGTTTTTTTAGCTGTCGAAGCCTAATACACAGACTTTCCTTGCTAGCACATCCACTAGGCAGGCCCTAAATTGCATAGCTACCTTGCTTGTGAATCCTGAAGCTAGAATAATATCGTTACCTGGAGGTGTGTAAGCATCAGGCAGTACCAAAGCTTGACAGCCTCATGTAACTGCTACCTGATTCCATAGAAGTGCTTTTTACAACATCCATGTGTCTGCTGTTCATGGCAGGGATTCAGCATATTCTTAAGTTTGAACACCCAGATATTCCTGGATTTCAGCTGGCCCTGGCTGTTGCTCTGCGGTGGGGACTGGCTTTGCTACACCTTCAAGGGAGCAGCAATAGGCAGCAGGTTACTTCAAAACCTGTAGCAGAGCCCTCAGCCGAACGAGGACGAGTCTTTGACARCTGAGACACTGAGCGTGCTGTATCAGCAAAGAGTTTTATTTCTTTAAAGATCCTTTTAAAGATGTTAATGAAATAAAATGCTTTTGAAATCACAGAAGAAAGCGCTTAGCTTTGCTCAGGTGCATCTCCCGCAAAGGAGACGGCAGTCACCGCCACCGAAGCCAGCTTGTCTGCTGGTGGTGGATGTGTACGAATGAGAAGTGAAAGTTCGTTTTATCCCTAACAGCCCCRTGCCACAGTCAGAGTTTCAGGCTCTTAATCGATCAATGTCAGACAGTGTCACAGTCGCAGCTAGCGCTGCGCTACCCGATTACTCCCATTACTGCTCCTGCTGTTAAATGGGCTCTGCCTCCGAGTTTCCCTCATCAGGAGGCAGGCTGAGAGCGAGCAAGAGGCTGTTTTGCCAAAAACATTTGTTGAGATTTGAGACATCAAGTGTCTGCTGGCTTCTCTGCTGGCTTCAGCAGGGCAGGTGGCTCTGAAGCGAAGGTCTACATTGAGATGCCCACCAGCAGTAAGGTTGAGAGATGACGTATCAGCTATGTGTGCGTAGGGGGGGAACAGAAAGGAGTAGGCTGAAATACACCATTGCAGGYGACACAGGGTAGCACCAGAATGGGAAATTCTGCTATAGTTTCATTCTCCATTGCTGAAATCACCCAAGCAGGCTGATCCAGGCAGATCTGGAGTAGCTGCTAGACTGTTCTGCTATTCTAATCCTGGTGATGTATAAAGRAGAGGATATGATTTGCCATTCGGCGATGCACATCAGCGCTTGACCTTCAGCTTTATTGTTGCCTCTAATGTGGGGACTGAAATTCAAACCAAGCCAAGCAGATTGCTTTTGTCATTTTGCTTTATGCTGCAGTCTCACTGCATTGCTCCAAACTATACCTTTATTTTCTCAACTTGGACTGATTGCCCAAATGAGTCAGGGAGAGAGTATTTTTAAAAACTGTGTTGTTTCTAGAAATAGGAAGACAATACACATTGTTTTGTAAGGACWTACTGTTGAGTATGGGCTAGAAACTTTCTCTTAAGAACATATGGTTTATATAGCGGTGGTAAAAGATCATAGTTCCACAGCAAAAAAGCTGGTGAGGTCAAAGACAAAGTAACTTTCTATCTGACAAAGAAACATAGTTTACTACTCCGGACAAAAGGCTGAGGGATGCAGTGAGAGTTCAGGGCTATTCCCTCCTAAACTGGAGCGTCTAGGATAAYGTTAACATGGAAGCTATGTAGGGTTGCTGTGGGAGATGGAGAGTTTTCACCCTGCAAACCCCCTCCTGAGATGCAGGCACCGTGCTAGGATTTGTCTCCCTGCCCTCCCGGTCCTCGCAGMCCGGTGAGGAAGGCCCTGCTGCTGTCCCCTCTGCTCCAGCCACCAGGTCTGGTCACATCCTCAGAGGAGCTTCAAGCCACCAGCTTGTGTGTGTGGGGGGGAGCTCTCTGCCCCGGGTAGCCACATCAGCCTGCGCCCGGCCACTCGGGGGGCCCCGCGGCCGAGCCCGGCTCTGTCCTGTCCTCCCCTGCCCGAGCCCGAAGCTGGGCAGCAGCGGCGTCACCCGCGCGGACGCGCGGGGAGGACACACTCGCTTCTCTGCGGAAGGAGTGCGGAAAGAAAGAGCCCTGCACGTACCGGGGAAATGTTAGCACTTTGAATAGCTGACGTTTCCCCCCCCCCGGCTGTGCCTCGGATCGCGTGAAGCTCGCCTGTCGTGCGGTGGTTCACGACCACCACCTAGCGACCCGCGCCGCCGCGGTGGTCCCGGCGCCGCTCGACGGCCTCCCTCTGCCGTGGAGCTCTTCAGAGGTCTCCGTCTTCAAAACAAATTGCCTCGCTTTGCTAYACACGGCAGTGATGAGCTGTAAAGAAAAACGTTTGGTCCTACTGGCAGCAGTGTTTTGGGAGAGCTAAGAGTTGCAACAGTACCTGCTTGTTAGGATTTTTCATAAGGTATCAGTAGATCTGTATTTATCTCTTTAGAAACATGCTCTAAAGAATACTTCCATCCAACTATTTTTGTCCATGTGTTTTATTTTGTATTTATTGTTCCTTTACCTGTTTGCATACAGATACTGCAAAAGCTGTGAATATTGCTACAGTGGAGTTTATGAACTCTAACAGCAACGTTGCTCCTTCTTGCATATTTTGGTACTATTGTGACTATCAACATGAAACCACAGGAATGCCTTTAGACAACGTTTTAATCCTCTGGCTTGTTCTGAGGCTCTTAGCCCTTCATGCACGTCAGGCACAGCTTTCAGGGCGAACCACTGAGCTCTTTCTGAGATGGGATCTCTGTGYGGGCCTGGGGATAATTCCCTGCAGGAACTGCTCCCAGCAGGTGTGACACCAGGCCAGGTCACTTCCCTGCTCTGGAAGGACTTGCCCCTTCAAGGCTCCCACGCTTCAGGGCACGTAGTAGACAGTTTCAGATTCATGCTGTAAAAATACCGGCTTCGTGGGCCACAAGTCAGGCGTTGTGTTACTTCCAGTGCTTTGAGCTGAAAAGAAAGTCCTCATTTAGAAAAAACAAAACCAGTAAAAAATACAAYGATGTCTTATGGTCACAAGATCACCAGGAGTAGCCCGGAGGAGACTTGGACAAACGTCTGCCCTAAGGGAGGCCAGCTCTGAGCAGGGTACGTAGCCTCTGCCACTATGTGACTTGGGGACCGGGGGTCGCTTCCCGAGCAGGTGGATTTAGCACTAACCGCGGGGCCGCGGCCATAACCTACCGCTTGTGCATCCGTAGCCATTTCTGTAGCTCCCCGTGGAATCTGGCACAGAGGACAGCTTTTGACTTCGAGTGGTGTGTTAACAGCAGAAGCAGGTTAGCAAGAAATATTTGTCTAGTAATCCTATAGGTATTGTTAGTGTTGAAAAATGAGGAAAGCTGTGATGTATTGTGGAGCGCTGCTAAAAGAATTGAGTGCAGCTGCTGCAACGCTGACAAATCAGTATGAAACGCTTCTAAAATCAGAATACAGGGAAAATATTTCATTAAGATATTTTAGAACAGTTTGGAAAGATTTTTAATAAAAAAGCTATTGTTTGTATTATTGTACAAGTGATACTGTTCTTTTAGTACTATTTTGTACTATTGTATTTCTTTCTACTATCTGTACTATTGCACAATTCTATTATTGTGCTATTATACTCCTTTTTAATAGGGTTACAGCTTCAATATCAACTAGGATTTGTTAATAGCTAGGCAAGGTACTGTAAAAGATAGTAAAAGACTGTCCTGCTCTAAAGAAATGCTTTCTATATGGGTGAGTTTAAGGGGAAACCACTGCAGAGCTAGGAGTGATTTGCACAAGGGCTTAGTGATTTAGTAGCAAAAATGGATATAGAAGCCTGTTTTCTGAGTCTGAAACTTTTATTATGTTTTAGGGTAAGTTAAATAACTAATACAAATAACTAATAGATGCAGGAATCTGGTGTGGTTTAACTGCAGAAGGGYGTTCCTGGTCATCTGTTTCCAGTGAAAAGTTATACTAAAAGTATACTTTAAAGAGTGAGGATGTGCTGAGATACATGCTCCTCTGAGATACAAGGAAGCACAAAGCATGCTTATATATTTAGATGATGAGAAATTTATAGTACCTAATTAAACAAAAGCCACCTAAATAACTTCATTGCTGAAATACTTTACTGAGGGAAGTTTAGTTTCTTTGGGCATGGGAAGAGATGGGACCAGTACAGACTGCAGCTCAGCAGTTTAAGTTCTGCTTCATGGTTTAGGCAGACTAATCCTGCCTTGGGATGCTAGCCAAGCAATCTGATTATTGACTTATTTATGCAATACTTATTTCTAAAAATCCCAGGCAGATTAGAATTTGGCAAGTGGTTGCTAGAGTCAGTGATGCACAGAGGAACATAAATGGAACAAAATTAATCCAACTTCTTCTTGGAAGTTTTTCAAATATACATATTAAAACATGTTTAAATCACARTGAACATAGAGCTCAAGTTTACCAAAACACATTGCTCATTTACCACCTATGTTCCCCATAAATCCATAGTTTATGAGGTTTGCAAGTCTGGCGAAGGTCCAACACTACAGTAATTCAAGACTAAGTGAACTTAATGCAAGAAARAAGCTACTCCGTATCTCTTCACATACTGTGTCACTACAAGATCTTCTAACAGAGTCTGCACTGTTTGGTAGGACATAGTCATTCAGGCCTTAAATACACAGCTTTAAAAACATTTGATTTGCACAAGCAAGGTCAGCTTTTACCTTTAGTAACTGCAGTACAGCTTTGTCTCCTTGCCTTGCTTCTCACAGGCTTTAAGGTGCCCATTAAAAGCTCCAGGCTTAAGAGCAAGCCCTCCTAATCTTGCTCTCATGCCTCCTACTGCAGCTCTTAAAATACTTCCAAGGGGTTTTCAGGCAGGTCATACTAAGTATCCTTCCCCCAAACTCCTAGTATGCTTAGCTGTGGAATGTATTTAAGTTTGGGACAGAAGATGGAGAACTATGCAAGAAGGAAATCTGGTTTTCTGCCATGGCGCACCAGCTGCCCACATTCAGAGTCTGCTTTAAGCCCAGCTCCTCAGAGAAGCACCTCAGACACATTCACGCACCACTCAATTATTGCTTTTAATTCTGGTTCTTCAGCCAGCATTGTAAGCAAAAAGTGAAGAAAAATTTCTGAGGAAAGGCCTCTTAAGTGTTCAYTTGTATTTGTAAACTTCTSTGTGTGTATATTCTTATAGCCTACRGAGTCCAGGGATTCTTGTTTTTAAACATTTTCTTAAGAGCTGCTGGGCTGAGAGCCAGAATGTCAGACTTCCACCTACATGTTTGTTATTTTTTAATGTTAAAAAGCAAACACATCTGCATTAGCCCTGAAACAGATACTTAGAATAGAAATGTTGAGGTGGACCAAACTGGAYGGGGAAAATGTGTCTCAAATTTTGTAGGGTGCTTTTGCCTACATAAGAAATGAATAATAAAAATAAATAAAGGGCATGATGTTATGTTTATGCAGAAAATATTTCAGTATGCATTGTACCCCTTTAAAAAAATCATTAACTCTTGCATGTTTCTTGATCTCATTTCTCATTTTTACTCTACTCGTTTTTTCTCTCAGACTAAAGTGGCTGACCTGTGCAGTGAATCCTTACTGTTATATGGCATTATAGCAATGTGCCGCAGTATTTGTCTGAGGTTTTCCAGACCAACAGCCCAATCTTTAGCTTTTTTTTGGTAACAACATGCCCCAGAGACTGACTGCCATGCTTAAAGCATGGGTTTCTCTTAGGGGGGCCRACGCAAAACTGGTGTTGTTGCCATGGCAAGGTTGCCCTGATACCGCTCTGCGTGGTTTTTACTAAGTTTTTTTCCAGGCACAGGAAGTTGTTGCAAGTGAAAACTACCAGCTGGTAATAGTTTTAAGCCAAAGACCAGAAGTAGCATGATCATGCTTCCTTTGAAGCTAGAGTTTATTTTCAAGTAGGATTTTGCCTCATACCCAGCTCAGTGCATTACTGGAGGGTGAAAGAGCTTTTTTTGGAGCTTGTCGATTTTAGGCTTGCACCTCAGTTAGAGTCCTTGTATCCCTTTTGCACTGGCCAGGTGAAATTTTGCCTGGTTAGTCTTGAATCTCCTGTGCACGCTGGGACAGCTTCCAGGAGGAGCAGAAGGCCTTTCCGAGAGGCTGGGGTGAGGGAGCAGTACCCTCCTTCCAGCGAGGCAGGCAGGCGGAGAGCGGGAGGGAAGCACTGGAGTAAGGAGCCAGGCTGGAGAAAGCACTGAAGCTGAGTAGCTTTAAGAATAATATTCTTCCCTGAATAACTGCTGCCCGCGCCCCTTCTCCTCGTGCAGGGAAGTTCCTGTTTCAGGAGTTTCAGGAGCGGGAGCTCCGTCGCGCCAAGCGTCGGGCGGGCCCCGGCCGCAGCCCTCGGCGCGGCTGC
>NW_028186038.1:3624320-3660615 GCF_003343005.1 Rhea americana | reverse complement strand
GCCTCCCGCCGCCGAGCTGGCTCGGTCCCCAGGCCAGACTGGGTTCTGCAGGTAAGTCACGTCAGAGCACTTCCGATGCCCTTGTAGGGGCAAAGGGGTTGTGCTGCCCCGTGGGTTTTTTCCCTTGAGCAGAGTCTCTGATGCAGTAAAAAGTTGGTATTTGATTCTCTTGTATTCTGCGGTCTCTCAGTGTCTCTTTGGCTGTATAAATTCAGGTATGCTGTCTCYTAAGTCCATTTTATGCGGGGAAAATGAACCCCTGAGCATACTTCGAGTAGCGTAAAGCTCGTGCAGTTCTTTGCACTGCTTATGCAGAAGGATGAGTTCACAGGCTTTAGGAGTCGGTGCTCTGCAGCGAAGAAAAAGCTACAAATTAGGTAAAGTTTTTTTAAGGAAAAAAAAGAAGAAAGAAAAAAGTTAACATTAGGGYCTGAATAAAATTCAAACACAGACATGGGCAAAGTACCAGAAATGTTATCGTTAAGGTAGTCTCCACCTCTCTGGCTGTGGCGCCCTTGCCTCAATTTCACACATCTGTATAACGGACAAAAGCGGAAAACAAGTGTGGCCAGAATGGAGCAACAAAYAGGGTTCTTGCTTGAAGTTCTTTTTTTGCATACTTGCTCTGAGGACAGGTTTRCATTAAATTGTAGTCTGCAGGCTAAGTCAGGAATTTCCTTCTAGCCAAGCTCGGCTCGTTCTTGGCTCAGGATTGAGGAAGCAGGGGAAAAGGTGGTATGGGCTTTATAGCTCTTCAGTTCCACGTTTGAGATTTCTTCTCCCTACAAAGACACTGTCGGCCTTCCTTCCAGCTACAGGAAAAAAGATGCCAGTTTTTATTCTGCTGAGGGCAGGCAGTTCTYACCCAGCAGAAATCTATACCTGCTGGCAGAACTGGGACTTGGGGAATCCCTGCCAGCTCCGTATTGCAAATAAACATTATAGATTTTAATGAGCAGTTCTATGCCACATAAATCAGATGTCAGGCAAGCAACATTGCTGCTGCTGCCACACATCACCCATCAGCCCAGATGTTCATTGGCAAAGTGGTGGGTTTCTTCCAATTTATAAATGTATGTATTCTGCAAGGAGCGCATAGGTCCCCAGTACACAGGAGGCCAAAGTCAGTAACTGGTAATATAAAAGGAGTTTCTTGTATGTTGTTGGTAATTAATTGATCTGCCATATAGAGCAGTCCAATTCAGACTCAGAAGTTGTTTCAAAGAAATGTACACCCGTGTATGCCACTTTCCAATATCAGGGTTTCAATCTCTAAACCAGTCCTTGAACTTTAATTACTTTTATTCTTCTCCTGGTTGCATAGAAGAAAGGTCGTCATATTTCAGCGTTCCTCTCTGCATTTGAATCGCTTCATTCTTTTACAAACACCAGTTCCTTCCCCCTTGTTTCTCAAGGGGCTGTCAAGCAGAGTATCACGTTTTACTGGGGTCAGTTTTAAAAAGTACAAAATAATGCAACAACATTTCCAYGTATGTGGCACATCATATTCTGGGGAGGAAAAAAGACAAAACAGCACCCATTTTGTGTAGTCTCTGTTATATTAAATATGCCAGTGCTTTTTAAAGCTCAGTTAATTGTGAAGGCATAAAATTTCAAGTGATTAATTATTTTCAACCTCCCTCTTTCAGTGAATTGTACAGGAGATGCTTCTAAAGGTAGTGACCTTTTGATGAGTGTTGAGCACGGATCCCTTGTAGACAAGGCCTACTCGAGATGTCTCAGGCACCAAAGCCTGAACCACATGGAATTTATGGTCTTAAAACTTTCTTTAAAAACATACCAGAGCCAAGTGCAGACTGCAGTCTTGCCTGAGACCTGCACGAATTAGTGCTCCTTTTTCARCATGCCTCTGGCTGATGTTTAAAGGGATCCTATCCTATTTGAAACTGAAACTTAGCAGCAGTGCAAGGGCAGCCTAAAACACGCACCTTGGAAAAGAGAAGAAAATGGGTAATGGGAGAGAATGCAACCTCCGGGTAAATCATTTGTAGTCTTCTATCTTCCCTCATAACTAAGATCATATAGAAAAGGAGAAGCATAAAGCAGACTTGTTTCCCTGGAGTTGGAGGCATTTCCAGTTTCCTTTCACAGTCTTCCACCTCACTCTGCCAGAGGTCTGATGGGGTTTGCTGTACATCAATCCATCTTAAACAGTTAAGAGAATTTCTTTTATTTGTTTGTTGGGGATTTTTGCTTTTGTTTTGAGTTCAAAGGCTTTAGGATCCTTTGGCCAAAAGGGAATACACAAAATAAGTAGTATAATAATGAAGCCAGAGATGTTTGCTGGCTTTCTAAACCACTTGTTTAAAGAGCCCCTAACTCAATTTACAGTTTTGCAAACTGGAAATTACAGATTGAAATACTGGCATTATATGTCTGCCTTTCCTATTTGTAGAGGAATTGCATCTGTCTGGTAGCAGGGACATCGGTAATCTAGTACCTGCAAAACAGGGGTCTGCTTTTCAAAAAAAGGACCTTTAATCAGTGATGGAGACAACTCTGTCTTTGCTCAGTGGGATAATTTCATCCTCTATCTGTTCATAGCTCTGAGTTACTGCAGGCAAATCCTTAACTGCAGGCTAGTGTGATGACTGCTGAATAGCAAATAGCAAATTTGTCGTCCTCCTCCCTTCTCGTGAGCTTTGTGGAGGGCAATAGGTCAGCAGCAGTGGGAAGTTCCCCAACAGCTGCAAGGTGAGTCTCAGGGCTGTTTCCCTCAAAACAATTCCTCTTGGAGAGGAATATCATTTTARAGCTGTAGGGTTGCAATTGCTGGGATGAAAAGATACAAAACAGTTGGATTATCAATCAGTAGATGAACACTAACTACTGCCCAAATCAGTGGTGTTTGCAGGTCCCCAGGAAGATGTGCAAGGGAGCTGAACTCTGGCTAACAACGGTTTAGGATTGTCCAATTGTTTCTAAAAGAAATTAGCTAAAATTGAAACATGGACGCTAATTTTAAGAATGGCTAACTCAAGTTCTGGAGCCTTCTCAAGTTGAGAGCAGTTGGCACTGTTGAGGACAGCTAGTTATTTCAGTGAACCTTTCCTGCTGCTGGGTCTTGCAGGTGGCAGCTGCGCAGATGGCTGATGTACACGCACAGGTATTAGAGCTTACAGAATATCTTCCTTTGGGGAAACGTTAGCTCATATCATAACTTATTTCCAAGTGGCCTTTCTATGATTTAGCATTGCACCTTGTTTTAACAGAAGCCTCCTTTAAGATTAAGACGACCTGTCTAGTGGTGCTCTCTGAGCTGAACTCTGCAGCACGCCTGTGTCGGAGGGTTAAACGAAAGAGATGGTGCCGCCCTCCAGTCCCGTCCTGGGAGGTGTTGGTCAGCTGTGAGTCCTCTAATTTCATTACTCAGCAAGCTGCTGAAATTGATTTTGGTTCTCCAGCTGTTAGCAAGGGGAAATTTACATTTTTACTAGATTTCTGCCTTTCAGCAAATTAATATGGAGCCAATCAGGATTCTTCAGGGGAGACTAGGAAGCAGAGCAATTAGCTAAGTCAGAAAAATGTAGCCTAAAGGGAAAAAAAGCTGCCAGACTACATGGCCAGTTCTCTCTTGCCCATTTGACATCAATGTAGTTTCACTGATGTGAATGGAGTTTCTTCTCATGGGCACTGGTGTAAATGAATAGAGGAGAAGGCCTTGGGTCTGTTTTGGCATCACCAGTTTCCATATATTTGCTCCCATTAATAGAAATATTTGCTGTGTGAGTTCTTTTTGGGTGCCCATTGCTGTAACTGCTCGCGGTCCCTTCCAGATGATCCCCAGGTATTTCATGGCTCAAGGGGTGGCACTCGTCCTTGGGAATCAAAATACAGCTTCGTAAGGAGCACGTGAACGGAAACTCATCCCCAAAGGTGCTGTGCCTGTTGCTACAGATGGAGCTATTCGCAGTCATGCCCAGTTTGGCTTTTGGGCTTTGGGACACTTATAGCCATGAACATTTCAGCTGTGCCTGGGAGGCAAACTTCACAGTACCCCAGATATCTACCGAGTACCACAACCGCTGGTGTGAGCAGCCCAAAGAGGCGTGGGCTTTCRAAGCCCCAGACATCATCATCATCCAACGACCAACCTAAAACCTGAGAGATTATTTCAGTCTTATCAGAGCACCTTCAACTAAATCAGTCCAGAAATACTYGAAAGTGTTTTCTCTTCGCTTCAGTACTCGACCAGGATTTGCAGAGCTGGTGAAAGCGCTGCATTTTTTGACGCACGGCCAGGGCTCGTAGATGGAGAAGCGTCTTTGGTAAGCCACTCGTCTCTAAGAACAGTCTCATGTACGGGCAGCACACAAAGCGTGTTCAACTAAAATATTAGTGAGCCATTGCTCGATTTCTATGCGTCAACAGTGACATCTAGTGGCTTTTAATATTCTTGGAAATGCCAGACATCGGTTTTCTTTTTGTATCTTTTTCTCTCTGCAAAAATCATTAAGTCCTTACTAGGAATTTCCCTACAAAMGATGAGTAAGGGCAACCTGCCTGCGGTTCGCATGACTGTATTTTGCTAGTTTTCAGAAGAAGGAGCAGACAGCATGACGTTTATCAGGTCTTCGATCTCAGATCTTCGAAACGCGCTCCTGCCGTAGAAAGAGCTGCCTGCTCTGCGTTGTTCCGATGGGGCTCCGAGCAGGAGCCGCCCAGCGCCGAGGACACCCTGCTCGTGGACCCGGGCCGAAAGCCGCCAGAAGCGGCTTGCCGCGATGCCGGCGCGGGGGGCGGCCGCGGCGAGGGGCCCTCGGAGGCGGTGGGAGGCGCCGGGCCCCGCGCGGGGCGCGATGCTCGCGGGGTGCGGTGCCGGGAGCGCGGTGCCCGGCCCTCGCTGGGGCGTTTCGCGCCTCCGGAGCGCCTCCCGACCCTTCCAGCCGCGCTTTTGGCGCAGCGGTGGGAGCGCGTGGCGGCGGCTCGGCGGCGGCGCGCCTGTCGTGGCCCAAGTCCGGTCGGGGTTGAGCCGCGCGGGTGATTGCTTCGTCCGTCTGCTCCGGAGAGGAGGAGAACGGCACAAGCCCAAGGCTTCTCCGSGTTCCCGATCCGTAGCGTCCGTTCCAGCAGTAACGAGGCAGAAGCTCCGGCGTCCTGTGCTCCTTGGTCCGTCGGCGCCTGCTGGCTCGGTCTTGCAGGCGCCGCGTTGCCCGGGGAGAGGGGAGCGCTGGGCTCTGCTCCCGGCCGCGCGCGAGCGCCCCGTCGGCGCCTGCTCGTCCCTCGTAGCCCTCGTCTTGCGGAGCGGTGTCGCGGAGCCTGGCTTGGAGGGGCTGCACGACGGCAGCTCGGAAGCTCTTTTTTCCGTGGTTCCGAGATCTGTGGGGAAGCAGCACTGGAGCTTTGTTCAAACCTTTCTATTTCCAGTGTGCCCAGCAGGGCAACAAATTCRGTCGTATGGGCCAAGATAAAGAACTACTTCCAGCATCGCGGAGTCCGCCCAAAGAACGCCCATTCCTTGCGTTTTCATAATCAGAGGGTTCAGCAACGCTGGCAAGAAGCCACAGGAGGGAAAATTAGCTCAGGTAGGTCAGTCCCAAGCCATGTCAAGTTGTGCGGGTCAGAATCAGGGCCTTAGAATACACGCAAAGGAGCGGGGGCAGCTCTGCCCACGCCTGCCCGGGAGTTTGCTCTTCCAGTGGCGCACTGTGGGTTAGTTGAAAGTATTAGTGACCTTTTGTCATCTTCTACCASAGTGAGAGTGGCAGGACCTATTACGTAAAGGGAATGGTTAAATATGGATAAAAAGAAGCTGAGTACATGAGAAACAAAATTCTAGACAAATATAGAACTGAAATTTATACAGTATATAGAAATGTCAGTGTCATAATTTAAATTGTGTCTGCAATGAAAAAGCAAATACTAGAAGCTAAAAAAATGCATGTTCAGAGTCATATATGAAAAAGGGAAAGTGAGGAGTTTACAGCATCAGTGTCACTCTGTTTTCATATTTTTTCAGAGATGAGACTCATTTAGAGAATTAAAACTACTCATTATGGAGGAAAGAAAACCCCTCCCACAGTGTTTTTGTTCTCATCCAGAAAAGTGCAACACTCAAAAACTAAGAAGCTTATGAAACGCAGCGTACATTGAAAGCATCAAAACCAGTTTTACCTACAGATTAGGAATTCAGCATCCAAGAAGTAAAATTAAAATAAATTTTGGAGTTCGGACTCTACAAAGTCTGAAGTACAAGCTTCTGAGGTGGAAATGGAATAGTTACTCATAGTTACTAGCAAAGACATGTCATCATAGTTACTTGTAACAGTAGTGACAGCAAAGTCTGGGTGCTGTTGTGACAACATTAAACTGCTTTGGAGTCTTCTAGTTAATTGTCCATTTAGCCTTCTAGCTGCCTGCGCTGCGTACGCTGCCGCAGTAACTGTGTGCGTGCTCTACAGTCTGACCCCGTTAACGAGGACTCTCGAGCTGCCTGAGGATGCTCCTGGGCAAGTGCAGTTGTTCCTAGAGCAAGTGGATCCTTGCACACATTCAGCATTCATCCAGTTGTTCTGCTGACTTCACTCAGGCCAACGTCAGGCCAGTATTAATTTCTGATTCATTTTTGAAAATCCTATTCAACACCTAAAGTCCCTTTTATTTCATTAACGTACATAAAATCACTCTTCTGTACCATCATACTGTAGGATTTCTGCTTGCTTCATCAAAGAACTGAAATAACACTATGATTACCTTTAAAAGCAAATTCTCAGCACCTGCCTGAAAAGCAGTACATAGGAAACCCACCATCTGAAGTCTTTTACAATTTATATGTTGGGAACATTTGGCAAACATAAACATGGCTGATTTACAAATGGATGACATGGTCAAAGAATTTTTCTCATTATATTCAGACCTACTGATGAATGTGACCTTTGATCGTAATCCATTCTGCAGGAGGACTTGAAACTGCTATTTAGCCTACCTAAGTAATTTCTCATTCTTCCTCATGCACGTCACCAGGAGACTTCCTTCTTAATTATAAATATAGGAAAGGGTGTGAAAAGGACTTGGACATTGATATATATGGGACTGTATGTTCTATTCAAGATCATTGTCTTTCGGATCATTAGAAATAAGTCATAAGCAGTTGTAAACAATTAATTCAAGTTCCTTTATTAGTGTGAGTTAATTTTTCTTTACCATGCATTTCCATAATATACTGTTTTTTCCCAGCTTTCCCCACAAGATCCCCTTCTGTTTTCTCTCTGTGGAAATCATAGTCTGCAGATCATCCCTTGTAAGCACTAGCTCCGGCACTTGGTTATTCCCAAAGCCTGCTTTATGAAGAGGTTTGCTTGTTGTCCCATTCAAAATCACAGAACAGTAGACACGGTAAAAATACTTTTTCATTCACCCTTGTTTGTGCTGTTTTCAGGTGTTGATTTTCAACTGATCAGCTCTTTCACGAAGGATTTCTGTTCTATGGCTCATTCAGCTCTTAGGATATGTTTAGCATGATCTGGTAGACTTGGCCTCGTGTACAGGAAGATGTATCCCACATGTAGTTATGATAGCAACATGATGGATCATTTACCTGTTAAGGCTGTAGACTTCTGAGAAAAGTCAGTATTCTGAGAAATTCCTCAGATGCACTGAAAGGAAGGAAAAAATTAAACCATAGGGCTCAGTCCCATCGTGTGATGTAAATCTCTATCAGCCAAGGAAACATCTATCTCTGTGTAATCCAGGATGAATTAACCTGAGACAAAGTAGCCCTTTCTTAGCTGTTCATCTGGTCATGTTCACTTGCAGCAGTTGTGTCCAGAATCTTTCTTTAAGAGTCCCTGACTTGGCAGCTCTTCTCAGGCTGTGATGGCTCAGGTTCTCCAGACTGGACCTGCTTATTTACTTAGGTAGTATCTTAATTGCAGGCAAGTTGTGAGCTCTGCACATTGCGTATCTTGGCCCAGTACATCTCTCGAAGCCATTGTAGTTTGCCACTCTCCATGCTCCAACACTTCCTGATGATCATTCTCTATYACTTGAGTATCCTGAAGAGTCTGCTGGGTCCTAGGGAAGATGTAAACACTTGGGAAGCAAATGGAAAATACCAGTAGGAAACAATGGGAACCAAATGCTCCTGGGGAAGCTGGTTATATTGTTATTGGGATGTTGCCCAATCTCTGAGCCATTTTTATGGCTCTGAAGACCTGTCTGTGGGCATAACTGATTCCGTAATAGTGCTCTGCATTATAGGATTACATCTGAACAGCAAGGTAGCTCCCCCTGCGTCTTAGGGCGCRAATATCAGGTGCAAGCATTATTTCTCCTACTTTTTGCTAAATACTAATTTGCACACTTCTTTTTATTGTTAAAGATACTCCTTTTGWGCAGGACCAAGGCTGCTGTGTGCTCCTGTGAATGGCTGTCAGTAGCTGAAATAGCAACAAACCAACCCTGTCAGCTGATTGCAAAAGGACAGGAAGGGAGTTTTCTTGCAGATGTGAGACCTTACCAATCTAACATAGCTTTTCAGAAACAGGCCTATTTTATTCATTTAGCAACAGTTACAGTTCCCTAATTCAGTCTCCCTCTGCTTATATATTACTCCAATCACACATACATACATTATGAAATATTGTTTGAAGGAGCAGTAAATTTTCATTGAAATGATTGCTTTTTGTTGCCTGCTTCTGCTGCCCTGGCAGGCGTTCTGTAAGGCTGTGCTGCAGAGGCTCGAGAGTCAAGAGTTTTATAATCAATCTGTGCGCATGCTGTGCAGCAGCAGCTAGTCAATCTGGACTGCTGTGTGCGTCATTTAGTCCTTTCTTGAATACATAAACTCARGATGAAAAACGTCACCTGTTACTTCTCAGTAACTTCGGAACTGCAATGTGTCTTTGTGATATATTGATTAAGGCAAAAGGCCGCATTACAATGCTCCAGGAAAAGAAACACTTGACTAGAGATGTGGGTACATTATCTCACTTTATCAGATAAGAATGCAATTGGATATGATTCCGCTTAGCCAGAAATAATCTAATATCTGAAAGCATGAAAGATGGAGACCTTTAAGTTCTCTATTTAAAAAGAAAAAAGCCAGAACTATTTTTTTCCCCAGGAATATTTCCATTTGATTGTAATTGAATAGGAAGATACTGTATCTTTCAATTAGGCAATTACAGCAAGTGAAACCATTGACATTTGCTCATATCTCACATATCATCTCTCTCCCACTCCCTTTCTCTGCTCAGTGTATTTCAACCCAGATACGGGCAGTGCAGGTAACGCTCGCCGTCGAGTGAGGGCTGCGTCCTAGCCTGCCCCCCCAGAGCAGAGCTTAGGAGCTGTTTTCCGTGCACCCCTCGCACACTGGGCACGGGTGCGTCGAGTGTGTTAGTACTTCCTGAATGCAAAGTAGCAGAGAGGAGGTTGAATAGGCAGGGGCAGGGAGATTTATAGTTCTGAAGAGATATAACGAGCAACTCTTACCTAATCCTTCTCTGGCATAAATGCACACGATACCTGCTGGCGTGTATTGATGTCCCCCCGCTAACCTCTTCTGATGTCATTTATTCTGCGTCTGTTGCAATCAGCAGAGCAATAGGCCTTCCTCCCGCCAAAGGAAAAGGTTAATCTCGCAACCTTCTCCTCCCAAGGCCACAGTCAATGTCTCTCAGTGAATCAGCTGCCAAAGGATGTTCCTGCAAAAGACTGTTCACGCCCTGTAACTTTTTGTCTGTTATTTGCTAAATATAACACGGTAATAATTTTACTGACGCAAGGTAAACGGGCATCATTTGTCTTTATAGGGTCCCTGCTTGCGATGCTATATTATATATGACTTTAGCAAGGAGACGTTTTCCTAAGGTACGTAACTGTCTTGATGGGATATTGCACTATATTTTGTTATACRTTGGTTAGCTCAATACTGTGATTCGGTAAATATTTTCATATGAATTGATTGCTTTTGTAAAAAGAAAAAGTTTTCTAGGTACATATACACAAAATCTAGATTCATATAATTTATTCCTTCTTAGATATAAACTTTACTATACTCCTGATCTGGGAGGGACTTGAACTTGGGGAAAAAGAATTAACTTATTTCAAAATGTTTGTATACAATTAATACAAAATAGATGAGGCTGCAAAACCATATCATGAAGTGCCTTTGAATGTGGCTCTTTGACAGCTGCTTCTGCAGCCATCTCACTAAATTTCTTCTCTTTCTCTTACCTTAAAATGTAAGTTTTAATRTTTGATGTCTTTATGCAGCTCCAAGCAGCCTTTAAATGTCTCAGTTCCAACTGCCAGACAAATATTTTTTCTTTTCTACCCAATGTGCAATGCTGCAGTCAAAAGCTCCTTTGGCTCAAGACCCAAGATAAGCAACAGTTAGTCTTACAGGTTGGTCTTGAGTAGCTGAAAGTGAGTTATTTAGTGTTCAGAAAAATTGTTTTTGGAAATGATGTAAATGATTTTGCAGTCTGTCCTAGAAAATTGCATTTACACTAAGTGCCACTACCAGTGTGGTTACCATGTTCAAAAAAACACTCTTACACAGGAATTATGACCAGCTTATGTATTCTGTGGTCACAACAGACATTATTTTAAAGAAGCTATTTAAAAAGAGTGGATGAATGGTGCCATGCCTGCTCCTGGGCACCTCTGAGCCACCAACCTTGGTGGCACATTGCAGGTGTCCTGTCCCACTTCCCTTTCTCAGTCCTCCAACTCGGTAGAAGCACCAGGACCGTTTAAAAATAACTGTTCCACTCTTTGTGTTCAGTGTGTTAGTTCTTTTTGGTAGAAATAGAGTTCATTTGATGTTTGTGGTATCAAAAAAAAAAAAAAAAAAAAAAAAATCTCCCTTTCGCCCTCTGAGACTGAGCAGCTCTGTCCTGTTGGCCTTGCTCAGCAGTACTCCCCGCTGACATCCATGGCCTTCCCTCTCTCTGTCTCTGGTATTTGTTCTAGAGTTCGCCCTTTTGATTTTTGTAGCCACTATACAAATAGCTCTACCTTCTCTGTTTGATGCTTTCTTCAAGCACATTTCTATGCCAGAGCAGGCTGTTTCAAATCCTCAGCTGCCTTTTTTAAATCATTCTCTTGTATCYGCTAAGCTCCTTTCCCTCACTCCTCCTCATTTTGTCTAGTGAGCCAGACTGAACCATCCTTTCATACGGAGGAGACTTCTTGGAATTGGCTTTTTTAGGYCTAAGTCCATTTTTCTTAGGCTACCCTGCTCCAGGATGAAGCTTGCAAGGAGATGGAAGGCAACCCTGAGGGGAGGTACTTAGGAAATCCTAACTTTAGCTGTTCGTCGTGCTCCAGCAGCTGTAATAGAAATTGTATAAACATTTACTGTGATCCWTATAACGCACCACAAATCTGGGAGCATGGCTAGTGGAGAGGAAAAAAAAAGTGCATGCATTAATAGCTTGTTTTGTTATTGGTCATGTCAGTGATCTCTGATGCTTCTTCATCTAGCGTGGGTGAACTATTATTCCTTATGTGGGACAGAAAAGGAGAACTCATTTACTTTACATCACTGAACTTATTAAGAAGGAAGAGTTATTCCTATGCAGTTAAAAAACTATTTCCAATCATTTCACTTCTGCTAGCTGTTAAATAGCAAAAGTCTATTAAAGTTACAAATGTAAGAGGTTAAACTTTCTAAAAGAAAGAGAAATGTTTGGAAAAAAACTCCTAAAAATGGAATGTAGTGGGGGAGGCTTCTATGAGACACTCAGTAGGGAAGCAAACAGGTAGTATCAAAGGTTAGGTTTAGGTGGGGCAGACACTACATCCAGACTGAATGAAGGACTGGTCAAAGTGGGACATAAAAAGAATTTCAGTGTCTTGGCGTAAAACTGCCATTTYGGGAATGGTTACTGAGCTGCCTTATTCCTTCCCCTAAGAGTTCCCAGGAGTTTAAYACTGCAGCTTTCAAAGCTCCTCTGGGCTAGGCAGCAGTGTACAAACCCTTGAGGATTAAGACTAGTGCAAAGAATCCCTCAGTTACAAATAGCACTAATTCTTTCCCCTGACATCTGTAAGGGGCTTGATCCAGTCTGTGTTCAGAGAGGATCAGGCTTCTTGCAGAAATGCAAGAGCTACTATTTAAAAATGGTTGCCGCTCTGCAGCCTGCTGTATTCAGTGTCATATGGGATTTGCCAAGAAGTGAGAGACAGAATTACCTCCTCTGTCTGGCTGCATTAACATCCTCACCTTGAAGGAGAATGCTTTAACTTTCAGACTAGCCTGGGCATGGGCAGTCTCTACCACTCCTGCTGAAATCTCTGTATATCTCTATTTGTCTCTGTTTCTTCCGATAATTATTTCACRCCCTCTCTTTCAGAAGAAAAGATTTCAATTTTTTTTCTTTTTCTTTCTCAGAATAGGAGTGYAAACATCTCAAAAAGGGAGAGTTTCCCTAAGAAGGTGTTCCTTAGTGTGTTATTAACTCTTGAGTACTTGCCCGGACGGGGGAACGAGGGTTAACCGGCCGGCTGTGGACCGAGAAAGCTGGCGATAAGAGATTCTTTGTCRTGCCAAAGGCGATCAGCTCGGATGAATTGCACATTGCTACAACAGAGGATTTAGGGCAAAGAAATGGTGGTTTGTGCAGTAGTTACAACACTTGATCCAATGAAAAGTTTTTATACAGATACATACATATATGTATATAGACATATATATATGCTGCTTTCTCAACTATGTGAATGTTTTTAATGCATAGTAAAAAATACGATTGTAATACTGTTATTACTGAAGCTTTAGGGTACCAGAGAAGCTCGCAGACATGAAAGTTAAAAGATTTTTGTTAGCTTGTCTTATTCTCAGTGCTGAAAGATTATGTAGATTCTGCATCCTCTGGATAAGCCCTGTCTCGTTCGGGCAGGCTGCCCGTTTCCAGTTACATAACCGCGTCCATAGAAACCGCTGTAGACTGGTGGAACTAACGCAAAAGGAATACGAACCCACCTAATCCCRTTTCGATCATTCAGAACTTAATCTGGTGATATAATCTGCTTCACGCTGTACTGGGGGCATCCTGCGAAGGAGCGTGCTGCCCTCCACCAGGCTTCGACCAGCAGAGGAATCTGGTGCTGCTTTTCCACGACTTAGGAGACAGCCCAAGATCAAAAGAAACAGAAGAGCACTGAGTAGCCTCAGAAGAGGGAGGCAAAACTGTCTGGATTCATTKAGAAATGAGCCTTTAATATGAGGATTAACCAATCGCAGAGGGAAGACATTAGCATATTAAATCCATAGCCAGACACAGGCATATGCCTGAAAAGTATGAAATCAGCAAAAATGATAGGAACTGGTTGAGTAAAATATATGCCTTTTTATGTAGGCCATCATCACAAGAATGTAGTGACTTTCCTTTTTAACAATAATATATCAGCCTTGATACAGAGAGGAAGCAAAAGCGTAGGGAAAAGTAAGATTTTTTCATTGCATAGTTCTGGATGAAACGAAATCTAGACATGACTGTTATAACATTGCACTAGTGTTCTTGGAATTAGTATTCTTGGGAGAGACAAATCTGAACTCTTCGCAGAGCTAGTTACTTGCCAACAAAGCTAAACAAGTTGTGACAATCTGCTACAGACTGAGTGGCAAAGAGCTTACATCCTTCAGTGCCCTTTCAGAAACGTGAGGGCTCTCAGCCGAGTCTTTGGCATACTTTAATAGACCGCTTTAACTTGGGTAGGTGGGTAAACATTCCAGGTTGTAGTGTTAGCACATAAATTGGTAAAAGTTCAGATATGCCGGACATTATAGTAAGATAAAAATCTTTATTAACAAAAAATAAGTTATTTGATTAATGAAATTACCAAAAAATTGAAGTTTTGAACATTCCTTTTGGCAAATGGACTACTGCATGGTTTGAGTTTTTATTTCATAAGAAACAAATGCCATAAAATGATGACAATGCACGATAACAACATGGAAAACAAATTCAGATACGTGGTTCACARCGGATTTGCATTTTACTAGCATGTAAATTACCAGCACAGATACGTTGATATGAAATTTAAGTTCACTGGGGTTTGTTAATGGGAAACTGTTGAGTTCTACTTAATCCATCAGATGGRGAGATCAGCTGTGTGTGCAGGAAGGGAGGATGGGATCGTTCACCCAAAGAAGGTGCAGCTCAAGAAATCTGTTCTTAATTCTCCTTTTCCACTCTTGAGTTTTGCACAGTATCTCGCACATTTCCTTTCTGGTAAGAAGCCGATACGGTGGAGAATGCACTCTCACTCAATTAGCTTGGAGACAGTGGACACGGTGCTGCCCTTTCCTCTCTGCAGGCAGAATCAGACTGAGAACACTTCCGTGTATTGATTGCAGTGCTCTTTATGTTTAGGAGTAGCAAGGTTTGACAAATTATTTGCTTCCCTCACTGGCTTTATCAGTAAAGCTGTCCTAGTTTGACTAAATGCCAGGCTGTTTTTTGTAATACCAAGTGATGGGAAATGAACCAGAGACATTTTGATTTAATGAGTAAGAAGATTCACTAAAGAACTAGAAAAGTATAATCAGTATAGTTGCTGTCATTTGCAGAATACTTGGTTTGTAAAAATTGTGCAATTATATATATATTTACCATTATATTTTTAAAAAGTGTTCTATTGATTGTCTTGAAGAAATAATATCAGTACAGTTTTGGGGGCTTATAATAATGGACATGGTTCCACGGTCTTTCCTTATGTCTGCTTTTAGTATTGTAAATGCAGAGATTAATTTTGCAGGAGGCTATAACTAATTTTAGTCACTTAATCATTAATTCTCTTTTGTCTCTCCCCTTTTCTGCACATCTGTGATTAAACATTAAATAAGGAATGTTTAAACACTGCCTCTGGAAAAAAGTGTGTCATGTGGTGGGACAGGAATGGGAAATCGGTGCCCTGTTCTCCGTTTCTTATTGTATGTTGTATAATCTTGGTTCCGGACACAACAGAAGTGGACCCGAAACAACAATTGTGTTGGTGCGCAGGTACTGATGGCATTTCCTAACGGCTCACAAGGATCAATCAAAATGTTTTAACATTCTTAGCTAGAGCCAAATGCTACCCTCCCTTTAGTTGGTTTAGTTAGTTGTGTGAAACCAGAGGAACACCCTTTACTATTTCAGTCACTTTGGTGGCACTGAGAGGAAAACTTAGCCCATTGATTTCAAGTCTTTGGGATGTGAGCCTGGCCAAGATTTCAACTGGGCCAGTTCAAAATGCTCTCGTGGAGGAAATCTCAAGAAATGTAGTTCAGCTGACGGCAAGTGAAGTATCCAGAAAGGGCAGCGGCTGAAACGGGAACAGATTTTATTCTCTTCTAAGATTTTGTAGCGCTATCACATTGGTGGTGGAGCGCCCTCCACATAGTATCGGTAGTTATGCTTCAGACTGTAAAGCCGTATGGGAGTCTAACTCCTTTTAAGATACCTGTTTCTGTGCTTCTGTTAGGCTTCGTGTGTGCTGCGTGCTTCCTTTTTCACATTAAATCAGTTATGATTGTCAGTGCTGTGGCCCGGGTACCTGTTACCTGTGCAAAAATCCTACCGTTGCCTGTGCACTTCTGAACATAAGCAYAAAAATAGCATAAAGTTATTGTGACGGGGTGGCTACAATTTGGTCATTTCCATTTGAATGAAAAAGCCGWGTTACGAACTAGTCGCACACTTTGGTGCGATTCAAAACGCACACAAGATGCCTTTCCCTTCCTACAAGGAGCAGAGCTGACTGCTTGTTTCATGAGAACAAGCTTGGGCACAAGAGGTTTTGTGTCGATTTTCTTCTTAAGCTCATGCTCATGCCAAGAAGTATAGACAAAGCTGAGAGCTGGGACCAGGACTTAGACTAACCACCCTTAGCCATTGACCCTAACCTCTCATAAGGGAGTGTGCTAGTGAGCTYGCACTTCAGCTAATCTTGAATTATTACTGCTCAGTGTATTTTCCACACATTAGACAGTGTCCACGTGGCCAGTTCTGCTAGTCTCGTGGGAGGTGAGGGATACAGGCGATACGGCCCTCAACCTCTCTCTGGGAGACGACCAGGCTTATTGTAAGACTCAGAAGTAGACTAATGTAAAAGTAATATCCACYACTGCTTATCAGAACTTAACAGAAATTGGTAACCACATTCTTCAGCGCTACCTACTACACAAGTCTCTTACAGGACACAGGCACAGAAACTCTCTTTTTTACGTACTGCTTAGGTGAAATCTCTCAGTGCAGGGTGATTTGGGGCATATGTAGAAGCAAAAGCATAAAACTGTAGGGAGCTTTAACATGAAGAGTGCAGTAGCCATGGAATTTAGGCAGCTAATACGCAGGGGAAGGTGAGGAGGGGATTGGTTCGTAATTTCAGCCTTAGATACTAAAACTCCCTCTAAGAYTTCTTTAGCTTTTGATTGGAAAGCGAGTGGCAGAAGCAGGTTAGAAAGCCAGGGTGTGGATTCGCAGTTTCTTTTGCACRCTAACTAAGAATTTATGCACGAGGAGGGTGAGTGTCTGATGCCGCCTGATCAGCGGGTCAGTTTGTATCCACATCCTATGTTAGGTGTTGAGGTGGGCTGGGCACTACTGTAGTATTTTAATGTTCACAGTGCTGCTTGCTATAAGCAATAGAGAAGTTGACCTAAAAAGGTCCAATAAAAGAAATTCTTCTCCWCCTCCATTATTCTGCAGAACCAAATTAAATAGATTTAGTGCTCTGCTAGGCTTCGTCAATGTGGAAGAAAGGCCTGTACCAATGGTGGAGAAATCATTACCACGCATTTCCCTGCTGTGGCTGAGGGAATGATGTACTTTTTGTTTTTAAATTCCTTCTCATAAAATACCTACAATAGCAAGATACAAAATAACATGGATGGCTGTCCTTGTGTGTGTATTTTTTTTTAATTGTAAGTATCTGGCTATGCAATATTTTTATTAAAGACCCACCTTCTGGAGTCTTAGCTGAGAATTTGATCTTTCTTATTGTGGTAAAGGCTTGAAAAAGTGATGTAGAGGCTTTTTTAAAAAAAWCAACGAAATAGGTCAAGTCCGCCAACTCCATTAGAAGCCAGCTCATGGATTTGTGAGACAGCGCTGGGGACAGGGGAAGCAGCTRTGGTGCATTAATTTTTAAGCTGGTGATACGGGCAGGAGCACTGTCTCCATATCCAGGTCAGTTTCTGGTCTAAGCGGGACCTATTGGGGCTCACGACAAGCTCGGCTATACAGCCAACAAGTAGGCTTGTTGTTTACACACAAACTCCCCGTAGTTCAGTAAGAAAATCACAGGTTTAGCTAGAATTCTGTGTTTTCTGGATACTTTGTTTACTGAAGATCATAGTGGATGGGTTCCTGTTACTAAGGGAGGATCTTAATTTTCATGTAGAGGGCAGCAGCACATTTTTAGACTCTGCTTTCTAAGTGAAAATTTTGTTGCATTTTTCATTGATTTTTCAAGAAAATTTTGAAGGCTTAAAAACATGAGTCATACAAAAAAGGCACCGAAAGGTATTACTTCTAAATCTCATTGATCATGAACGATTGCCTGAATGAGGGGAGGAGGGGACTGAGGGGCTTATCCTCAGTCCTGGGTTTGTGAAAATACTCTTCTGCCACCCTGGGTTTGCTGCTGAGTGGCGACGCGGTAAAGCCTTGGGAGCTGCCAGCGGTGGCCGTTTCCTCGCAGGGGAGGGGTGCGTGTACGCAGGGGCCCCCACGAAATCCGCAGCTGGCTCAAATTTGAGGTCTGTTTCTTTCCTCCAAGACATAGTTCTGGCAGGGAAAAAGAAGAACTTCAGCAGAGTGCAAGAGCTGAGCTTTTATTCTAAGGAAAAGGCGTTCTTTAGTGCGTGTTTGAGGGGGGAGTACGCATCGTGCCCGCGCGGAGTCTGCTGCTGCCGCCACGGCCCTGCTCTGTGCCACGGCGAGCACCACCGACACGGTCTCACGCAGCGCTACGGACGAGCCGCGTCGGGAACACGCGCTCTTGCAATCGCTTTGGAAGGAATTAGCTCAGAACAGAAATTTCTTCCAGTAAACAGAGACAGACCGTGTTTCRCACAAATAAAACGAGCCCCAAGGTTATGGCTCTTTTGGCATCAGCAGTTAGCTTCGTGTATTGCTAGTACAGCTTTTATGTAATTTAGGAGTATTCAACTAGAATCTGCCTTCTGCATGAGATTTTGAAAACTATATGTTGCTATTACTTGCTAATGAGTTTAAGCAGAGTTGAGAAGAAATGGAAAAAAGTGTTTTTCCACTCTTTTAAAGCATTTATCTCAGGAATTTTGGTTTATCAACAGCTTATTATTTGAACAGAGAAAAATTGATCTCTCTTTTTTTCCTCTTTTTATAAATATGATAATTTCAGCATTTCACCAGTCCTGTTTCTTGTACCTATTTGTACTTTAGCCAGAGAGAGAAATTGGCTACTAATTTTAGTTGGTGTTTTTTGTTTTGGTCTGTCTTGACCTATCCCATAGTTAAACCACTGGAGGGCAGAATAGAGACAAAGGAAACCTGTTCCCAAAACAGGACTTTTCATGTGTTGCAGAGATTTATGCATGCAGATAATTTATTTTCTATATTCTGCAGGTCTCCTTCTAGTCATTGTGATTAAGGCCRTATACAGGGAAATCTTAGCTCCAATAGTCAGGGGAAACCTTCAGTTGTTTTGAGTAAGAGTCCAGACTTTGCCAGTATTTAGCGTATTCTTTTGATAAGTCTGATGGAATAATGCTCCTTGAGCCTTAGATGGTATTATAAAATATACTGTAGAAGAAAACAATTGCAAAATTAAAACAAACAGTATCCATCTAACATGAGTATATGCAAAAGATTGAGCTAAATGGTGTCGTCACAGACAACTTTTGAGGGTAACCGTAGACCTGTGTTTTTGAAATTTGCTTCATTTTGGGAAGGCTGCACAAGCTCCATGAGTTTTTCCAGCTGCATAAGTACAATGCTGTTACGTATCTTGCTGTTAATAGTGACCTTTCAGTGCCTTTGATACAATTGTTCCAATGCAGCTTTAGAACCTCTATTGTCTGTCTGATGGTTTTTTGTTTTGTTGTTCTAGTTACTTAAAAGTATAAAGATTCACACGTTCTGAAGTAGTCATTTTTTTTATGGAACTATATTCTGCTGAGTGGCAATGACATGATTAACCACGTTCAGCCAAACCTCACCAGCAGTCTCRAACAATCTGGAAGCATAGCATGACTCGGAGCAGTGAATGCTCGTATCACTGCAATGAGGTAGTTGGTGGCACAAATGMATATTCCTAACACATACTGTTGATTCCCCCCCCCAACTGAAAATGTCTAGCAGAAAGAATAACCTCTGAAGCACATGTTCTAAACATAAAAGCGCTGGTGGTGGCGGCAGCAGGGGCCGTGGAGGTGAAATGGSGTGGCATTCAGAGAGCGTGCCGCCAGTCCAGCGCGTGCTGTGTTGTTGGCACGCCGCAGGAAGGGGTGCATCCTGTGCCCCTGCACCTTGCATTGCGCCCGTCACAGGGAGCTGCACATTTCTTGAGATGTATCACAGCTTTTTGCTTGTCTATTTTAGTGCCCCAAGTGTACCACCTTCCATCGTGATGTATRTGATGGTATTTGCCAGTGGGCCGACTGTGTACAACACTGAGCAGAAAACTTGCTGATATTAATAGGAGGCCCCTCTCCACCTTCTCAGCTAGTAGTAAAGCAGCCGATGCCAGCGAGCACAGCACTGTTCAGCCAAAGGCTCCACTCCGGTTCTTGCTCCCCCATTAGTTTAACTGAAGTAGGAACAAGCTCTGCTGTGAGCAGTAAAGCATTGGGTTCATCATTTTTTTGGTTCATCATGAAATGAGTTCATCATTTACCTATAAAAAGGGACTTGTCTAGACTGGGAAAATAAATAGGTTTAGAAGGTGCCTTCGCTGATGAGTTGATTAGCATATATTTAAAGAGCACACATACTAGAGACAAAGATGGCGTTACTGGTGATGACTTCCACTGGTGCCAGTGAGTACTTAAGGTTGACTGTGGCTTCAGACATCTATTTAAGACTTTGCCTAATTTATGTTCTAAGCGGTATTTAAAATATGTGAGTTAAGCTTTGTGAATTGAACTATTTTAAAGACCCACCTACTTTTCTGCTAGTTCACCATGCAGAGTAGAGACTCAGCAGCTTCCATGAGGTTGTTTCACTATTTTTCCTTCCCACTCCCCATTACTACTTTAATCCACAGCTYAATGCGGGTGAGGTGGATGCAAGTGGCTGGAAGACTGGCCCTTCCCAGTGGAAATATATATCCTATACATTTCCTGTGTTTTACTTGTTTGTTGTTGATTATCTACAAATAGAAGCATTCCTTTCCGTTACGGGACAGCTGTTATAAAAGGTCTTATGTGAGATGGTGCCATCTTACAAAGGGACTCTGGAGAGCAAATGCCAGCCGCAAAAGCTCGATAGTATGCTTGTTGACAGCTCAAATTAGGTGCAGATGCATCAAGCCTGGTTGCCCCTGGCCCCGCTTTCCCAGGGTCTGCTAGCTCTGAGGTCTGGTCTGCCTGGGCGCTCTCCTCAGGCACGGCGCAGCAACGGAGAACGCATTAGCAAAAGGAAGCACACGTATCTCTGACCGTGAGTCCTCGTTTTACTGTTGGCTAGTCTGAAATCGTCATGACTAACCCTATATTAGCAGTTTCTGCTTTCGTCCTGCACTTTAGATAAAGCGAAAGGATATTTTTGTTAGCTGACTAATTCTGTGCTTCTGGAAGTCCTGCTTCCATTCTTAGCACAGTGACTGCTTTTTACAAACTATGAATACCAATTGAGTGTAACAATGCATTTTGCTTGTGGTGAAGACAGCATTTAAAGGAGAGAACAGCCATTAAAGCCAGTCAAAGATGCAATTTTGATGTTTTTCAATTTTTTTTAATGGTAGACAGGTAGTTTCATGTTAGAGATAAGCCTATCTGTAAGTGAAATAATTACTCTTTAATTAAGATAATTATAAAAACAGGAATGTAAATACTCAAGGTATAGTATGCCTGAAATTTTTCTTTCGCATTATCCACAAACTTATCTTGCATACCTAAACCCTGTTTTTACTTGATGATTACACCAGCATATGCTCATTTTTGAAAGCAGAGTATGCTACTAAACTCTGTGCATGCTGCTTAATAGGCAAGATAGATTTTTTTTGTCATTTTCCCCATTTGTTTGTTCAATCTTCATCTTTTTAGCTTACTTTCCTAGGCACTGGTGCCTATGTGGTCAGTCTATTTTAGCATTCTTTTCCCAATAATCTCCACTTCTGAGCTTATTTCCAATTAGATTTGGCCAAGGGACAACGCTTCCAAAGTTCCCTCAGGTTCCAAAAAAAAAAAAAAAAAAGAAAGAAAAAAAAAAGAAATAGCTGGTCAAACGTAAGACAGTCATTGTTAGTACTGGCAAAGGGGGCGGCAGAGGTCGAATTCTTATTGGAGACACACGTGAAAAATATTCTGAATGTCTCAGCTGCAGGAAAACAGTTTTGTATTTGAGACCATGGAGAATCCAACTGTGAATCAGGAATCGGGGCCGATCAAACTGCACTAGGTCAGCTGCTCATGGAGCTACTGACTTTTTCTTCTGTGCTGATAAGTTAAATCAAAATATCATCAGCTGCATCTCTGATGTGCACAAGCAATGAAAACGACACCCTAGAATGATGGTCTGAGTTTGATTTTTCTTTTTTTCCCTCTTCACATAGATCAATATTTTGAAAGTAAGCCTACAGAGTTGTGTTACAAATCCATTTTCTAGTCATAGAGGAATCTTCTGTATGTCTTCTAAATGGATAACGCAACAATTTCACCAGCCATTTTCACACAAAAATGCATTAGCAAATTCATCAGTCTATTCTGATCAAGGCTAAATTGAGAGAATAAATGTTGTAGTAACTTTTGTGGACACAGAACCTGTTATTTCTAAGTTACTTCCTGTATTTAATCCTATACAGTGGTGAACAAAAGTTATCACGGGCTGATAGCAGCCTGATTGCTTCAATACAGAAGGAAATCATACTTAGAGTGTTAAATTATCAAGGGGGGCTACTTCTTACTCCAGTATTTCCTGGAGAGCAGCTGAGCGTGTGCTTAGGTCTTTATGGAAAGCTTTTTCTCCGACACGTCTGTGCCCCACAGGCACCGGTGATGTTCCTGTTGGAGATTCACAGTGCTGTATCCCATTGATAATAGCAAATTTTCTAACTGGGTAGCTTGTCTGATTTCCTTCCCTCCCCCGCTTTTTGAAGTGTGTGTGACACTGCAGAGTTTGACAAGGAGAATCAACCTCCCAGGTCCAAAAAGCAGCAGTTCTGGCGCATGCTGTAGGAGAGCATTCCCCAAAACTTGGGAGCTGTGCTGCACTTTCATRATGTTCTATTATCACAATTTGTTGTCTCTGCGATCTGCCTGTACTTGTTTTAGACAAATATAGAAAGAGTGCGGGAGCTGCAAGCTCTAGTGCCAGAATCTCTGTTATGCACAGTGGTGTAGGAAATCCCAGAACCTCCTGTGCAAATGTGGCACTGGAAATGAAAGTCCTTTGGCCCTAGGAGAAATGAAATGCATTAAAGACACACATGGAAGAAAAAAAAAAAGCAGCATAAACAGTAGCTGAATTACTAGCTGAATTACTTTTCAAGGACTGTCAGTATCAATACTATTGCGGCACAGTACAGTTCTAGCTGCATGCCGCTGTGCTGAAATAAATGGATCTGAACGATCTCTGCCTGATTTGCAAAACAGCAGGTGAACCTGGAAAGGTGCTGAATACCCTCTGCTCCCGTTGCAAGTGGGGACTATGTCAAGTCAGTGGGAGATAAGAGCACTCAGCACCTTGCAAACCCCAAGTTATCTGTACGCCTGTCCACACTGGGAAATTCAGATAAGCCACGTCAGCTGAAAGTGTAAATTACATCAGCTAGTATACACAGAATTAACACTATTTTTTTTTAACCTCTACTCAAAGAAATAACATGGCATTTATTGATTTATTGCTCTTTAGCAATTGTACTGGAAAAAGTATATCCAAAACCTATGGTTTAGTTTAATGCAATTTACCTTCCTGTGTGTCCTCCAGGAGCAGAATTCCATTGGGAAAAGCACCAAAGTCTTGAAAAATGGAGGTGCCAACTTCTAGTTCTGTCTGCTTAGTGCAGAGCTGAGAGCTTGACTCAAGTCTCCTGGACGGTCACTAACCTCTGCATTTTGCTTTCAGCATAGGAACAAAAGTAATTTGGCCACTTCACACAATTATTTTGGAGATTATAGCCATTGATAACTGTGAATATTTTAAGCCTCTCAGGTAGATGATGCTATAACCAATGAAAAATTCAGTATTTATTTTATTGTCTAAAAATCCCTATCTTTCAAATGGGAAATATATAGATTATAATTATAATCAGTGCATTTTGGAAGACAGAATTCTGTTTTTCCTTGTTTCATTTCCAGTCTATGGGGCCTGATCTCAGCCGTGATCTAGTCACCAAAGCCAGAACTTTTCAAACTGACTGTTTAAGAACTGCCTTCCAAAAATAAATAGACATTCTTTATAAATGTTATCTCAAAGTTCRATAACCCTAATTGTATAATGCCTTTAAGCAGTGTTGCCAAATCATATAATACTGTTTACTATCTTAGTGAAGAGTTAGTTCCTGAACGTAACCTCTTCCATATCATAATTTCATTGCAGCAAAATGTTTGAAAATGAATCCTCAAGTTTCAGTATCCCAAAGGCAAATAAAAAGCCATATGTGTGCATTTTTATATTTGTATGTATATAGATTAGATAAAGAGCGAGAGAGTGCGAGAGCTCTTTTAAGCCTGTCTGATGGGCTTTTGGCGCTTGRCTCATGACTTCCGAAAGTGTGAGGGGCTAGCAAAGCTGCAAAAGTAGCAAATTAATCATATCTGTTGAAAAGAGTTTTCAGGTTTATAGGRCAGTGCAAATAGTTGTTATTGCTTTATTTTGGTGTGAAATGGCAGATTCATTTTCTCATGAGATCGTGGGCGTTAACRTTTTCTGTTGCCGTTGTCTTCAGTTCAGTCTGAGGTGGTTCGGGATGTCACGCGTAATCATACGGCACATCAGCCTGGCCTAGAAGATAACGCATGTCACCGCTGCAYGTCAGTGCTCTATCAGCATGCTGCAGAGATTTGTTCTCTGACATTCATTAAATACCATGACTAGTTAGTACGTGCCCAAGGTATGAATGGAGGAAAGGGAAATCTTTTCTAGATCAAGATAATCCTTACAAATTCCAGTGCCAGAATTCTTGAAAATCAAGTGCTATGGCAAAAATACAATCTTTTTTCTGGAGAGCCTTGAAAAAAGAGGGAGAGGGAGGAAGAGAAGGAACAAAATGTAAAATTTAAATGAGGAGAGAGTCTGGATGACTCAATACAACAGGCAAAGCTTTGAAAGATATCTGCCCTAACCTATATATTCCAGACTTTTACAGGAGAGCGAGTCATTTATACAGATAGACATCATATTCAAAATTAGTCCAAATTGGTAGTGACAGAAAATTGTTACATTTTGAAGGCAATTTAGTGAGCTCTGTAAGACGGGTATTTTTGAATGCTGCTTGCAGAGCACAGATGTCCTAACATAACCACTGCTGGTACTACTAAATGGCACCTTCACTGGCACTGTTAACAAAGCAGCCGAGATTCAGGAGGGCTGAAGGGTGTCCTTCTGCAGAGAGTGACGCTTGCCCTCTCCTGTTGTCCCCAGTGAAGTAAATCCCTTGGGGACAAGCTAACAGAGCTTCGGACCTCAGGGCYCTTATTTCCGCACCTCCCAAAGAATGGGTGTCTATTTTGTTGTTTGTTTTGGGGGATCCCTAAAAAGGTAAATAGTCTGACAAAGTTGACAATCCTTTCTAAATCCCTAAAATTTTTACACTTCATTACTTTATTATCCTTTCTTTTCATGGAAAGAAACAAATACCGTATGATAGTCTTCCGCTAACCTGGGTGTCTGTTATTGCTATCGTTCTTTCTTCACTAGGAGGGTTTCTAAATCTTGTTTTCCATGTAACCGCCTCTGCGACAGTGCAGCCACCTTAACCCTTTGTAGCAGGTTCACTTTCAGTTCAACAGGATAATTGATCAGCAAAGGTACAGCAGGCAGGTGGGAATAGTGTGGAATTTGCCTGAAAGGAAAAAGGATTAAAGCAACCTGGGTGCATATGTTGGACTGTAGCTCCTTTCCTGTTTATAACTTTGTGGTGGTGATATGATTGGTATCTAACTGCTGCAGGGTTACCTTTAAACAAAAAATCAAAACAGGCCAGTAAGTCACTTTCTAAMAGTCTGGTTGGGATAATTTATTTACCTCGGTTGAATGTCTTTTCAGATATTGGTGGTAAATGTACAGAACATCCTGTCTTTTGGTCAGTTTATGCTTATGTTTCTACTTCTTCAAGCTTTGATCTAGTTCCTGCAATGTGACACAGTTCTATAATCCTTTACTGTATCTTATTCATAGTAAATAACAATAATGCTCACCAGCATGTTTAAAAGTGGCATTGCATTTCTGAACGCATGTCTGAAAGTGATGCCTGAAATAGATGGACCTCCTTTATACGGAGCTGCTGTACTGTTGTTGTCACCAATAATAATATCCAGTGGAATAAAATACTGCTAACTTCTACGGAATCTCTACAGGTTGTATTCRTAGGGTCATGCATTTACCGTGTTATGCTTGTAATAGCACAGGAGATGAAGAGCCARATCATACCCTACGTGGGCAAAAATTGCACGGGCCAGGAAACTTTGAGAGTTGAAAAATCCAAGGAARTGCTTTGGATTTTCTAATCAGATGAGTGGCATTGCCTCTTTCTCTGAGCAGAGTGTGCCCCCCTAATCCTTGAGTATTGAATCCCAGAGGAAAAATTGTGGATTACAGGTATTGCTGAAAGGCTGCAAGATTTAGGCAGAATTCAGATCCTTGTTCTCCACTCTGTTGCTCCAACTTAAGCCAATTTTGACTCCAATAATGTCATATCAGCACTGTAATGCAAACATAATAGTTTTCTTTTAGACTGTTCTTCTAGCTCTCGGTTCAGTGGCAGCGTAGCTGGCAGCCGGTGGCAGCTAGCTCCAAGCACTACCATTCGGTGCGTAGTGGGGTGGGGATGGAAACGGGCAGGTAATGAGGAATGAATGCCAGTGGGCAAAGCCTTGATTAATGTACTTGAGTAKTAATCCAGTTTCTTATCCCTTGTTTGAAAATGATTCACATTATATTCCTTGTAGATTGCTTGTTTAGTAATATGATGGGAAATAYATGCACTTTATTGCAAAGTTTGGGAATATAAGTAGTAGGTAAACAGACACGTTCTGCAACTCTAATGCAACACATGAATTATCAAATGGATTTACAGTTCACAATTTTGATTCAAATCATATAGAAKTGTGGTTGTAGTAGTCCACAGTTTTAATGAGAAGTCATAGCATAGTGTTAAATTGGAATGCAAAAGTACACTGGCCGAATTAAGCTATCCTCATCCCTTTTATGTACGTAAGGCAGAGGTGGCCAAATTACAGAAAGCAAGTTTCAGCTTAGCACTACYCAGCCCTCTCTCATTTGATCTTATCTGAGGTGTCAGGAGGTGACAGGCTACATCAGGCCATGTAGAGTTCAGGGGGTCAGGAGAAGTCTCGTACGGTGGAGGAGGAACAGGAGTACCYAGGTTGTTTATCAGGGGAGAGGGGAGGCAGGCTGCGGTGGGGTATATGCCTTCTAAAGTAGGSGAGATCATCCACACGGATCAGGAGCAAAGGCTACAAGCTTCCTGATATGTGGGCTGCAGGGTCTGCGGAGATGAGACCCTGGGTGTACATCTCTCAAGATGTGGGCACGTGGGACTGGAGAAGCAGAAGATACAGGATCCTGGGCTAGAATCTTGACTTGGAGAGATCAAAGTTTGGGATAGGAGAGTAAGAAGGCAGAGAGCATCTAAGGGTGGCTCCTGACCATGTTAAAATTTGGAAAAGGTCTGGGATTTTCGTCTTCTTTCTGGGTCGATATAGAGGAAAATTGTAAGAAAAATCCCACTTTTGCTAAAAGCTAGAAACTGATTCTAAATGAAATTTCAGATTTTGATTCCATAGGATTCTATGACTCTGTGCGTCTTGGTGATGGAAGGCCATGACTGGCAGAGGAAAGAGCAGAGGCAAAGAGATAGAAAATGATTGATCTCCCCATTCCCTTTCAAAACTGCRAAGATTGCATTATTATGTGACCACAAAGAAAATAAGATGAAGTTCCTCTGTGGAACAGCACTCACAAAATGCCCCAGTCGTCTGTGCTGTTATGAAAGTCTTTTGTGACCTGGGGCAACTTCAAGATCACTTTTATGTAAGCAGAGACCAGTCAAATATTACCTGACCCTGTGGTGGAAATTAATGTAAAAGTAATTGAARGCCACCATTGCTCATACTTCTGCCTCTCCTGCAATGATGCTGAGTACATTTCTGTCTGGAGGAACTGGCCTTGGGTTTTACTGGTTTAAAAGTAGACTTTTGTTCATTTTTGTAAAAATAATTATTGGGAATTCTTTTACTGTTTCAGTGTCTGTCATGCATTGCTCCAGTAAATAACTTTAAAAAAATCAAATATTGATTTATATGTTTGGCTTCTCTTTGTTCTATAGAAGAGCAATGATTTCACTTAGCTATTATGACGAATAAAACTTCAGAGATAATTAAATACATTAAATCCCTAAGGGAAGACTTACTTCAAGTCTGAAGTATTCAGACTTAAAAGCATTTGGAAAGTGTTAAAACCACTATCATTTTAATATTGTGACTTTAAAAAAAAGACTTACTGAACAGATGCTGTGCAAGTAACTGTTATTTGTTAAAGGCATCTTCCTTTTTTCTAACAAAAAATTCTCTAGTCCAAAGCTATTTCTTTAACTAATGGTACATATTATGTATSTCTTTAATATAACCACACTGGTTGAATACAATGCCTGACTTAAGACCCTGTTTTAAATTATGTGTAACAGCGGCCAGGGGCTAAGAGCGTTCTTCGTTCATACCATTGGTGCTGCCAGATCAACGCTGCTATGCTAAGACTAGAAAGCATGGCACCTTTTTTGCACTGCCTGAAACAGATACGTTTAGTTAATATGGGTGAGAACAGATAAATGATTTAAACTCTTACTTCATTGGACCATAACAAGTTCATTTGTATTTCAAGACTTATACGCTCATGATTGTTCCTTTGGCCGCAGCGTATTTGGTATATGCACATAGGGTGCCATACGTCTCTCCTGGTTCTTCTGCATTTCTTTGGATATTGAGCTCGCTGATCACACCAGTGCGACTGTCACCTAATTGTCATCTGACCCTGTCATGAGATATTGAACCAAGCAGTCCCTGCTAGGAAAGTCTAGAAAATTATTAACTGTAATGTTTTCTTTTTTTTTCACTGTGACTTAGGTTCGAGTCAAAAAATGATTTTTATAAGGTTTTTTGATGTGTGTGTGTGTGTGTGTGTGTGTGTGTATATGTATATATATATATTTGCTGAAAAGTTGAAGTTGTGAGACAAAACACCAAATTGCCTCAGAAGGGCAAAAAAATAGATACATATAAAATAGCAACATTGCACATCAAAATCTAAGTCATCTTCTTGAGAATTATCATACTTCAGGACTGAAACAAAGAAGGCAAGACTGTGTCCAGGCATGCCAGGCACAAATGTCTTGCCTGTTTGTCAGGCCAGACTTTGGCCAGGAGATATTTATTATGTGAGCAATAATGATCATCTAGTGTGCCAAGAAACTGGCATTCTAGTCTGACGTTTAGTAGACATTACAGTATAATATCGAGTAGGGCAGTGCAAAGATTGAAGCAGTAGACTGAAGGAGGTCAGACTTTATAGTGGCTCTTTGAAAACTACAGTGCGAGTAGCATAAAATTATGAGAAAGATTATGTCTTACATAGGAAGTGGGAGAAAAACAGTTATTTCTGARCTACTAATAAAGGGAACCTGCCATAGCCCTAATCTTAATGTGAGTGCACAAATGGGTGTCTAAAGTCAGGTGAAATGAATCCAAGCTTTCAAAAGGATGATTGCTCTTTTTGCCTGCATACATAAATGGGGGCATTGCAGGAGAGAGTTGTACTGGTCCTTAAATTTTTTGATTTTTTTGGCTAGGATATCATAGAAAGACTAGATCCTAAGAATTTATTAAAAAAAAAAAAAAAAAAAAGAAAGCAAGCAGCTTGTCAAAGCTGACCAAGAGGAAAATGAGTGTTCATGCTGACTAGATTCATCCAGGATAGACCACCCTGTTCTATCTTCCTTTGGACAACATATCTTGACAAGCATTGGTCTAAGACAACCGTTAACGATTTYAAAACAACCCTTCAATGTTTGCCTAGTTGTAGTTACAGTACAGTGTCATACAGTGCCAGCAGCCGAGGAAACCTTTACAAAGAAGTATYAGCAGCCCTAGCCAGCAGGGTAAGACATTATGACTCCTTAAAAAGATTACGTGAATCAGAAGATTTATTAGCTAGAGAATGAATCCAGTTGGTGATAATGTGGGAGACTTGGCATCTCTGTTTTGTCTGCTTCATGAACAAAATTCTGTATTTGTAAGTTTAATGAAAAAAGAAACATTCTTAATATTAAAAGGGTTAATTCTTAACTCATTTCTCTTTCACAGACAAGAAATATTTTCTGTAAGTCATAAATAACACATTTTAATAAACCAAGACTTTGATTACTTCATGTGGTCTGACTTGCATTGTAATTTTGCAGAGACTGTTTGACACTGTTCCAACATTCAGTTTCTGTTGTGCATATTAAAAGATCTACATATTTTAGACATGTACAGGTCTTCATGGTCTACTGGTGAACAACATTATTACTGAAAATATATTTGACCCTCTAACAAAATAATTGACTTTTAACGGAAAGTAATTTTTTAAAAAAAAAACTTCATTGTTTGCATGATTTACCTTTAATTTATGTTCCCGTACTATATAATCATTTTTCTCAAACTGCACTAATTTTGTAGTTCAAACAAGGCTTCCATTTCACCCTTGAGCCAGGATCCCTGATTTTTCTTTCAACTGGGAGTGCACAAGCCAAATTTTTGGAATCAGTTCAAGGTCAAATTCAGTTCCTTGGAGTTTCATCTTGAATCTGAACTTCAACAAGGAAATAAATAAAAAAAAAATAAAAAATAAAAAAAAAAAAAGCTTTTGCTTAGTGACAAATACTAGTCAATATGTTGATGGTTCCATTAAAAGAGCAAGAAGGGTAACACTGGTATTTGCTCCATTTTCAGCAAGSGGGGAGATGAGAGTAGTTACTTTAACTATTCCTAGGGGTTAAAAACTAATTCAAACGTCATCCAGTTTGTCCTCCTTTAATTTACTTTTCTTGATGCTAATCACTAGAACAAATATTTTGTAGAGAACATTTTTAATGTTATCACATGTGGTTCCCTCCCTGATCCCCTGAAAAAGGAATGAGGAATTAATGTATTTATGAGTTCAGCAGGTGCATACTGAATTACTTGAAATTTCGATTTAGTTTATTTCTATATCAGAAAAACATGGGGTTTGTGACTTAGAAAACAGTTATTCTCATCTAACCAGGAGTGCAAAGAGTACTGGCCAAAAGCCACTATATGTAATTAAGTAATGTACGCTCTGAGGTTAAAACTATCCAGTACTGGTGTACAGTAATTCAGAGTGACGGGCAGGGGGGTGCAATCTCTTTGCTTTTGGTCAGGATGAGGGTGAAAATTGGTGAGGGTCAAATATCGACATCCGACAGCTGCTTGCTTAAATGAAATAGTGCGTTTGGTCTGCTTCCTCACCAGAAGGGTCTGCAGAGCGCGAGCCAGCACCCCGCGATACAACTGTGCAGCTCTTCCGCGTAGTCGGGCTCTCGGTTCCGTCAAGGGCCCTAATTAAAAGCTGTCCGTGGCTGTTGAGRCTGTGGCCATGTTTTCCTGTCTGTGGAATTCCTTTGTTTAGATCTGACAGTTCATCTTTAACCCTGATTATTTATGGTTTACCTGATTTTGGCTGAGCTGTGTTCAGGTGGGAGCAATTTTCCAGGGACTTTGTGCATGATGAACACTTAACTAAACTTGCTACTGATTCCTTTGATCAATGTTGTCATATAAAACAAATTATTCAAGACAAAACAGCCTAYTGAGGTAGTTTTYAGCTCTCTTTTGAACTGCTAGGCTGGTGGATAGTGTATATATTCTAATTGTAAATGATAAAAATATTTATTTCTCCTTATTTATTGCTTTTACTGAATGGTCTGCAGTAATTCAGGGATTTTTTATTAACTTGGCAGATGTATTACTCACTTGCAKTGAAATAGCTCCTCTACAGCAGAGTACAGGAGCACAGAGACCACTCTGAGAAACTCCCCATGGAAAGAGGATAGGCTCTTCACGCGAGCAGCCCACAAAACAGCGGAGGATGCTGTCGTCATTTAGGTGGGGTTGTAGGAGTTACAGTAAAGCGTTCCCAGATAACTTCAGGGAAGAAGGGCGTTTTAAGGAAGGAATTGATGGGAAGTCAGAAATCATCTGAGGCTTCAAGAGTGGGAGACTGYCTCTGGGATAAGTAGCAGGACAGAAAAGGGGACGAAGACAAGAACAGGAGGAGACTATAAAAGGGAAGTTACAAAGAGAAGATCACAATAGAGGACGTGAGGGACTGGAAGGAAAAAGAGCAGAAAGGAAGGCAGGAGGGGAGGCCTGAGTGCRGTGGTGGAGGGTTAGCATCTGTGCTGGTGTGAATTGACACTGAAACTGCAGAGTTACAGCATCAGAGATCTGAAATTTGCCTTTCTTACAAAGGCCAAAGGAAAGTCAGGCGAGCATTCAGAGGGAAGAGTCACCTGATCATAGAAATAGAAATGATTTTTAATGACTTTCACAATGTCTTGTGCAAGATATTGCCAAAGATCTCCAGRAAGAGATCTGGAGCTGCCAGCTCTCTTGGAGCCACTATTTTACTAATATTCTCAGAGTACTCTAAGATATCAGCAAGACAGGTTTTTCTTTCCCAGAAAAAGCCCTAATGAGAGCCTTTCATAGATTAACTTTCCAGGGTAAGATGAGTCAGCCAGGGCAGGATGAGTCAGCTCGAGAGAAGGAAGGAAGAATGAATTGTGAGCAAAGCTGCTTCCCAAGCAGTTGACCTGAATTTGAATCCAAGCTTATACAAGCCTTGGAGGCTGGGAGAGTTACCATGTACTTTATTCTTTCTTTCTCAGCCCATTGAATGGAAGCTGTTTTTACATCAAGTTTGTGTATTTTCATGAACGGCTCACTTATTTCACGCTAAAGTTCCATCAGAATTTTATTGTCGTGTTTCTGTCTTCTCAAATTATAGCAAGAAGTGTAGAAGGAAGCATATTGCACCTTAAAACTTCTTTTTGTGCCTGTGTGCACCTGGGAGCTRCCAACAGCACTGCCCACACTGATGTACCACAGCAGTCAGCTGAGGCTTCGTGACTTACTTCATTTAAATTCTCATTTTTCCTGTGAATTGCTGTCTGTGATTATCATAAGAAAAGAAGTCCTAGAAAAGAGAGTCTCCAGAAAAGAAATCTTCCCACCATCCTTCTAATTCTGCACAAGATACTATTCCTCATTCTTTTCTGGTCTCACAGAAAGACTTATTTTTCTTCAGGCTTCCTTCTTCTGCTGTGTTTAAAGAGTCTTCTCTTACAGTTCCCTCCTACTCAAAGTTCATTTAGGCCGTTTTACATTCTCTTGCATTTTTGCCTGCTGTAATTGGGGCTCTTGTTGATTYCACTGGAGTCGGAAGTCCAAAGACTGAAGACTTACTCCAAGGTCTAAATAGCAAATATTGCCATTTGATGTTTTAATCATTTGCTGTCATGTTTTGGTTTAGTTAAAAAAAATAAAAATAAATGAAAGGRTTGTAGTTACTTTGCATTCATATTGTGTTAATAATACGTAAAATCTGTCTTCAATTAACTTGTGTAAACATAATTACAAGAGGCTTCCAATTTTACAGTAGGAAATGCTTTAATTAAATAAGATACTTTAGCCTATTATTACAAATTATGAATTTGTTTCTTCTGTTGCCCAAAAGGGCTGCATTGACTTTTGTTTGCGCATACATGCGTTAGTGGTATGAACRACGATGTGAACTTCTCAGTGTTACACATGCACAGTCCCCTGTCTGACTGATGAAATTACTCAGTGTTTGCATATGACTATGTGCATACAAGAGGAGTCAGATACAAGTCACTCTTCAAAAGCATAACCAAGAAATTTTTAGGATTTTTATGAAGTGCGCAGTTAGAGTTCTGACATGAGAAGACATAACCTTCTGCTTCAACACACTCAAAACAAGACACATTGCTAGAGAAGGCTTCCTTCTAGCGGTTCTTTAGGTTCAGCTGGTTCTTTTGTCCCTTCTTAAGTAAACTCAGGCAAAATTGACTAGAAAAGCATGCAGAGGGCATCACTGAAACTTCCCTGCCTGCCTGAAGCCAAACGTAGTAGGAGAACTCAGTGGTTCACGGATTTGGCAGTAAAGACATCCAAGTGTGTTGTTTGTGTATACTTTTTGGAAGCACCAAATGGGTAGACTTGATGACTGCAGGCTTTATGAGTTGGCACCTGGTAGTATCTACTTTCTCCATGTGTTTTTTAGCTAGGAATACATAGATGCCTATTACCAGACTACTTTCTTCTTGATATTGCAAAACGTAAAAAAAAAAAAGAGTGCTTCTGTTTGCAGTTTACCCAAATAGAGGCATTTCATTACTGTTCTATGTTTTTGTTTTTCTCGCTGTGGATGGAATGAATGAGTCCTATCTATTATCAGTCATTCCACCGAGATGCCTGAGCTGGGCCCTTAGCTGCCTTAGTCTTCTGTGTAGTTTGGAGTCTTCCTCAGTCTCAAAGTGCCTCACTCTTTACGGACTGTAGAAAACAGTTTTAAAGCTTAGGCACCTTGTTTAAGTTAGGTAGACTGAATCTGCGGGTGACAGCCACTGTGAAGAGAGAAGACCATGGGTGTAGTCTATGTCTCTCATTCTGATCCTCTTAATAGGACAAGATTTTGGTGGAATTATTCCTTATTAATCTGTGTATAAGTGAGAGTAGGAACTGGTCTGCAAATGTTGAGTTATTTATTGTCTCTCTCCAGCAGGGCTTTCTAAGATATCCAGTATCTTTTATCTATGACATCATTAGCTATGAAAGCCAAGTGGAGACAATCTACAAACTGAAATGTAAATTCCCAGATACGACCTGAAAAGTAAATTCCAGTAATATTCCTCCTCCAGGTGATCTTTGTATTATATATGAAACCCAGTCTAACAACTGTTCGCCGCCCCCACTGCAGTCAGCATTGTGTAATTTGAAAGCAATGATGCACAACTAATTGCCAGTGCATTGTGCTCGGATATAGCAGCGGTGAATGATTTCCAGAAGTTGATTATTCTTGGATGAATGATTTTCTAACCTACAGTACAAGCAGGCCTGCTGAAGTGTAATTTACTTCTGCTCCTATGMTAGAGAGCTACCCAAATGCTATGCCTCCGTGATACATCAGTCTGTGGTGGTGAATTTCATTTCACACATTGCAGCAGATATGTTCTCTRATGTTTTTTGACATTGATGTTTTAYGCCTTTATGGTGTCCATATTCACCAGGCTGCATGATTTGGAAGAAACAAAGGCTAAAATGGAATTTAATGCCTTTAAATTTGACCCACAATCCTCGAAGGATTTCCAAAAAAGAGTTTACGCACAGTGGCAAGAAACAGAGTTTGCGTAAGTTATACTCCTTTTCAGCTGTAAAATGCACAAAAAATAATCATCATCAAATTTATTCTTCTAGGCAGCAGGACTGCTCAGAAGGCTGAGATTAGCTCTAGCTGTTTAAACCAATGTAACGATCYGCGTATCAGCCTACATCTGATTGTAGGCTGGTCAGTAGGCTTATCAGGTGGTTTGTCCAGAAGGTCCTGATTTATCTGACAACTTTAAGCAGTCTCTTTTAGAGTTGATAAAGTAATTGAATCCTGTGTGTTCAAAGCTTCTCACATGAATAAAGACCAGTTCTCAATGCCTATTCCTAAATACTGAAATAAACATGAGGGGAAATTACCAAAACTGCTTAAGGGAGTAGAAGCCTAAAATGCTMTTTCCAAAAGAATTGGGGGATCGATTTTCAAAGGGATTTGGGTACCTAAAGATCCAGAGCGGCATGGGSGGCCTGCCATTCACCTGTTAGTGGYATCCTTTAGTGCCTTCTGAAATTCCCATGGGGATAGGAGCTTTCGGAGGGCATTTCTGCAGCAAGACCTAGACCGCGTGGCCTTGGCCATGATCATTGCTTGTTCTGCAAGACGCAGCCAGAGCAGCGCTGGGTGCGCTGGGAGCCCAGTGCCTGTTGACGTCAAGCGTCACGCATGTCCTAGGAAGCGCCCAGCGCAGACTCTGAGGTGTCTACATGGTGTCAGAAAACTAGGCACGAAGAAATGTTACTCTTTGGGGAAGGCAGCGGATTTAGGCTCCCACAGTCTCGATTTGTTTTTTTTAAAGGAAGTTACAGGATTTTTGAAATGTTAATCCAGAGTATAATGTTATCCATTAGGGCTGGAAGCTGCCAAGACCAGACCCTAATGTGATTGCTCAGACAAAAATGTCATTGGAGTCCTGGAGTTCYGCCCAAATTAGGACTTCACTCTTCAGGCCTCAGTCTTTTACGTCATCGGCAGTCATAATAAGGTTATTTGTTAGTATTCTGGGCTAAATATCATCTAACAGCAAATCATCACACTTAACAAAATATGTTTTTGTGTTAGGTTTGTTCTTCAAAATTACAAAYACTGTTTACACCCAGGAAATTGTTTCATTTGTAGCAATTTCCTTTTTTTTAATTCCATTTCCAATTCTCATTATKAAATTCCCAGGCATGTAGTATGGCCTGAAAATAGGTGGAGTAGGACCAGTAAGGAGGAAATACCTGCCCTTTTGTACATTTTACTCCCATTTAGAGAAGGACAAGAAACATATACAGAAATCCCAAATGTAAGCCATTAAAATAATTAGCAGCAAGATTAGGCCTTGATTAACACTTTTTTGATTTTTTTTCTGTATCTCCCCTCATAAGCAGACGTTAATGTAACATCGTAGCTGACACTCTAACAGCCCTTTTAACGTGAAMACCCCACGCGGTTTGTGAGACGGCGCGCCACAGCCCAGCCGCGCAGAGAGGTGAGCGGCGCGCGGCCGGCGG
>NW_028186038.1:3553597-3624227 GCF_003343005.1 Rhea americana | reverse complement strand
CGAGCCGGCCGGGTCCCGCTCCGCTCGTGGGGCGCTTGGCCGCCTGCTCCTCCGCAGCAGGGAGGGCTCCCAGCGAGGCCGCGGCGGGCGGGTTCGCGTGCAAGCCCTTGCTCGGGGGGGGCTGGCCGGAGTCGGCTCCGCTCTTCCTCCCCCAGGAACCCGGGAGGGTCGCGGGTGCTCCCCCGCTCCGGCCGCCGCTGCTAGCCGTCCGGCGGCTCCCGGCGCGGCGGCGTTTGGCTGTTCAGAAGCCAGGCAGGGCGTCAGAGCGTCCCGAAGAGGCGGCGGCGMGGAGCGTGGCGGGGCAGGGAGGAGCAGCGTGCTTCGCGCGGGAGGCACGCGCTGGCGTGGGGCTGCAAGGGCCGGAACAAACAAAAGGGGGRAAAAGGTTGATACGTATTTTTCTTCCTTGATAACAGAACCGGCTTAGCAGAGGGGGGGCCACATGTCAGGAATCACTTTCCCGAAGAGAGCATTTTAACGTAACGGCGGGATAGCACCGAGAGCGTGGGAAAGGTGGGCTCCTTTTCTGCTTCGCAGCCGTTCCCTTATGCTACGCTCCGGCCTTGCCTTTAGGAAAGGCTCCTGTTCCTGTTGACAAATGTCTTCTGATACAGTCACGCTAGGAGTTTCATGTCCGTATTTATAACAGGGTGTGTAGCTCTTTTGCTTCCTACAAATAGGGCGAGATACGATTGCAAATCTGAATGTGCTGAAGGAATGGGAACCTTTTTTCACAGCCGTATCATCTTCAATGTGTTTCCTTCTCAGCCTTCTTGCTCTGCCCATCAGCTTCCCTACTGCCCCCGCTGCAGTCAAAAGGGTGTCTTCCCTTTGAGATCTCYCAGCAAATGTTACTACTGTGCGAGTGCTGCGGTGGATGCTGCTGCGGAGCACTGATGCAAGCAACACAACTCTATTCAGCCTCATAAGTTTGGCTCAGTGTTTGCAACTAAGAGATAGCTTAAAAAAGAAAAAAAGGCAGTTATCCTAATGAGAGTCCCACAGGAGAGGGGTGAGTTCAGAGATGACATTTCGACTCACAGTTTTCCATCAATTTTCCTGAAAGAAAGCCAACTAAATCCAGCTCCTGCAAATAGAAAATGTAAGTGTCTGTTCTCCACTTCCTGTTCCCGAAATTCACATAGACACTCTCAAAACTTGGGAGATTTGAAGGAGGTTGACTTTATAGATGTGAGGCACCAGTCACTGTGAGASACCAGTTTCTGTAGTTCACTGCCTGCAAGGGGTTTACACCAGGCTGTAGTGACACTCTGGCTTTAGCTGTTCTCCTTGGTGCCTTACAAGCTCTGCCTCTCCTAATAATGTTATTGAAGAACACACGTTGATGAGGACCTGTGAAGTTGGTGTGTGCCTGCCTAGATTTTCTTGTTCTCTGCTCCCCAGTCTAAATACGGTCTCTGGTCCAAATAACTGGGATGGAGCAAGTTGAGAAAATACTCTCACACAAGCACTAATCTTCCTCAGTACAATTAGGCAAGTTCTTTGCTGGAGACTTTTGTCCATGTCCAGAGCTTAAGAGCACGTGTTACTGAGAACRTGCTCTGGTTGTCATAATTCCTGTGAGAGAATTGCCCAGACAACGTGGTTTGCATCATGCCCCTTTATATTCTTTCCTCTGTAAAATAAAATTTTACAAATAACACTTAAGTGTTTTCACTCTGAAAATATCAACATCTTTCAATTGTGCTGCAGAATACAGAGAATGGTAGTAGCCGAATTGTTAACCACACGCTATAAAACTCGGAGAGATGTTATTAATCAGGGTCAAAGGCCTAGGTGGTCCACCAAGTTAACTTGCTTAAGAGACACCAGCTAATCACATGTTAGCTAATTGCATGTGGCTAAGGGTGTATCTGCAGACCTGGACTCCCAGCCCAGATACCCCTGGGCTTATAAACAGTTTTGTTGCCTACGTACGACTTTCAGCACAACGTTATTCTAATTTCCAAAACAGCATTGCCATTCTTCTGCTGTGTACTAGTGCAGAGGTTGCCAACAAGAGGAGAAATACCACTGGGAAACATACCATCGACAAGTGGAAAAAATAAAGCAGCTCCTCAATAGAATGGAAAAGATCATTATGGGGCACTTGCAAGGTGTTTATGAACAGATTTGAAGAGGTAATGCATTTGTATGACATTCCTTGACCATTGCGAAATATACTGATAATAATGGATTGCTTCAATAACACACTAGATGACTAATTAACATATAATCAACAGCCAAAAATACATKTAAAATCCCATGATTCATTAGTCATCCTAATCTCGTTTTATTAGGCATGAACATGAAATCACAGTCAAACAGCCAAACTGAATGCTTGCAACCATGAGTAATCCTATCTAGCAGTTCACTGATGTCAGTCTTGCAGTTTGGTAAAAGTATTTATGGTATTGGATCCTAAGACTTTGCATAATTGAGCTTTGCCTCATTAGGCTCAAGATGGAACTGATATTTGGAAATTGAAGTGGGTCATTTATCTATTTTACATAGATTGCATACATAAAGCAAGAAGACTCTCTTAAAACATTTCATTGGGTTTTTGTAACCACAGTAAACATACTACGGATAGTAATATAAGTGGTGGCTATGTCCTGGCAGCYSTAGCAAAGAGCTAAAACGTTAGCAYGGTATWATGGCTCAGGTGTAATAAATGCAGTACTGTGTAAGACAGGAGCGTGTAATAACAGTTACGTTCCAYTTCCTGTTGTTAACATTCTCCATTTACCTTTCTCCTCTCTGTTGTATTTTACCCTCCAGCTCCTATCCAGTTATAGACTTTGTATAAGTGACAATAAAATTGTAGATTTTAATGCATCTTATCATTTAGAAACACCAATGCATATTAATTCCTACCAATACCTTCTCCAAAAATAAYTGATTCATTCAAATGCTATGCTTTCCCTGTAAATGTCAGATCTGGTACATTTACAGATGGCACAATTTTAGCAGAACCCTGGACTGAACTATAAAAAGCACAGTGAGGAAAAACAAATAATTTGAAACATACTTACTTTGGTATTTTGTCTGTATATCACAATACATAGTTGCAAGCAACCTTSTAAGACTCTGAGGCCAGAGTGAGCAGCCTTGAGTTATGTATGCACCATTTATGGTTTAAGACAAAATACTTCTTGATACTTGCATCTAGAACCCCAATGCTCTCGTTCTTGTGTAAGTGAGGAGTGACTGCAATGAAGTCACTGGCAATGACACAGGGAGAGAAAAAGCAGGCCTCTGCACGTCACTTTATTTTATTTTCCCTTACTTTCATTTATTTTTTGCAGTGACGAGTAAAAAACTTCCATTCTACCTCCTTAAGCAAAAGCCAAGAGAAGGTCAATAAAGCACCTGAAGAGGCCAGGGGAGGTGGGGTGGCCCTGGCGCAGGTGGAAATCGTTGCCTTTTCCTTGCCTCAGCCCCGGTCCCAAATGGGCCGAAGGGCTGGGCAGCTCCGCTCTGCGCTTGAAGTTCAGCTCTGCAGCCTCACGTCTCCCGCTGGTAAGTAAACGCGGCCGCTTCAGTGGTGCGGCAGCACGTGCGTCCGGCTGTTTATTCCCTCTCTGCTGCTGAGCTGCAGCTGTAGGTTTTGGAGAAAGGGCTTTGACTGCCAGATACTCCTCTGAGTTTAAAAATGTGGTTGCTGGCTTTTTCYGCTGTCCCTGTTTGCCTGCTGCTGTTCCTGCTTCTCGTGTTTGACMAGTCAGTGGTTAACTGAGTCCTTATCTGTCGGCCCTGCCGAGACTGGAAACACGGCGGAGGTGTTGGTTGTTCAGTGTGATAGTAGTGTTTTCCCTCCTTTTYATATGTGCTTGTGAGTTCTAGGACTCTTTCTCCTTAATTTACATTGAAAGCTCAGATCACAAGACATAAAATTCCTGTCCTTGGAGGGGGAAGGAAAAAAAAAGCAGTGAGTGTGAGATTCATGATTAAAATTACAAGCAGGGGTAATTCAGCTATTTTGGTGCCTTTCAGCATGTGGGAAAGGAAAGACGTTTCATCGCTGAGCCTTTCCTTTGCTTAGGCTTCTGGTCTTGTGTCAAATAACTGTGCTTAGAAAATGTGAAGACTGTAGCACTATTGCTCRTATGCTTTATGCTTATAGAGACTTGTATTAATTTCTGAAGTGATGGAGCCATAAAACAGCTGACTTCTGAGGCTGCCCTGCTTTCTGGGGCTTTTTCTTGTTTGTTTGTTGTTTTGGGAGTCTCCTCCTGGGTAATGCATGCTTCTTTCTCATTTCTGGACATGCACCATGTGACTTTTTGAGTGGCTGGAGAGTGATAAATCTATATATGACAAGTGTGGTTGGGAATTTTTTTTTCCCCTGCAGTGTAATTACTTCTTGTGAGTGATTGGAGTGGTAACTCTCAGGAGAAGAATAAGTATTTCAATCTTGTGACATGATAGGGTAACTCAGACCTTTTCATCCTGCTGGATTAATCCACAACAACAATGTAGTGCTTTCCTTGTGCTATGCATTTGCTTTACTTTTTTTTTTTTTTTTTTTTTTTATGTTTTTTTTTACTTTTAAGAGCAAGGACTACACAGAATAGCAGGGAGGCAAAAAAAAATTTTTTTTTTGTACTGCTGCTCCCTTTTTGTACTGCTTGCTGTTTTCTCTGTAGTCCAGCAGACTCCTCTTTGATGTAATAAGCTATATTCTTGCTTTGAATCACGACMGAAGTCGTGGTCTGCCTACGACTTTGTTGCGATATCAATGTTAAAAAAAACACAGAGCAATTCAGACTGGGTTAGTCCTACAGTGGCATACAATCAGCACTTTGGTGTGTCAGTGCTGCCCATGATAAATGTGTTCTGCTTTCTCCAAGTAACAAAGTTGATGTGTGTTGGCACTTGTGCTCGCTTTCTTGCGCTTTGGTGTTAATAGCCAACTGTAAAGCCAGTCTCCACCAGAGACTGCATCAGGTGTTGTTCTGCATCAGTTACACATGAAGAAGTTTATCAAACTTTGTAGATGCTTTGGTAGACTCCTAAGGTTGCATRGATTGCATATAGTCATTAGCAAAACTTCTTCTGAGGTGGACACCTGTGGTTTTTTGATCTGACTCTTATATATGATCCATAAATACATGAAAGATATGTTTTAAAGCGACAGAGAACTTCAGTGGAAAGCAGTACCAGATCAAAAAGTAATATCTGTAAAGAGAGATTGATTTGGCATCTTTCTTAATTGGCCTCAATACAGACTTGATTAAAAGTCCAATTAAACTAGCACAAATCCCCTGTTGACTCAGGATAGCCTTGAATTAGACTGCAGATTTCTCTTCAGTGCCATGTAGAAATTAAATTAGCCCCAGTGTCTCTCATATTTAAGTTACTAGCTAGACTAGTTATTCTAGCTGGTTTAGCTTTTTTTTTTTTTTTTTTTTTTTTTTTTTTGTTTTTTTTTTTTTTTTTTTTTTTTTTTTTTTTTTTTTTTTTTTTTTTTGGTGTNTTTTTTTTTTTTTTTTTTTTTTTTTTTTTGGTGTGGTATTTCATCAGCAATGCTGAAACTCCTTTTTTGTAAGACTAAAAATACAATGTATCCAACAATCTTAATCCAAAAATGCAAGATACTACAGGTCTTTTTCGTTAGTGGATTGTGGTAGGTATTGCTGAATCTAGTTCAAACAATTACCCTTCAATTTTATGGCTACAGGCTATGTAATAATATTGAATACAGTTTTCATATTCACAGGTCACATGAGAAATGTGTCTATCTACTGTTGCATACCCCTAAGCATCCTTACTCACCCATCCATTCACTCTGGCAATTGCTGTATACTCTCCATCGTTGTATTCTGTACAGAGATAATCCATGGCTCACTAGTTTATTTGTAAGGCAGCATGTTATCAATGTGCAACTGAAGGTGCACATAAAGGCAGACACTGAGCCCAAATTCTTTTCCCAGACCTTTTGTTTTACAGGCACAGAAAATAGAACACAGGCTTGTCTGCAAGTGAAGATCATGGCCTCTGTGGGAGTGACTTTGCATGTTGCAGTTTGCAGTAGCAGCRTTTTGGAAAGAGTGACTGAACAGGGTCAGGTCAAGGAAGTTGCCCTAATATGGGCAAAAAGCAAGAGAAGGAAGAAGTCCTCTAAATAAAAAATGTTAAGGCTTGCATTGATGAATAGGACCAGTCTAACTTTAGAGATATGGAGGTAGAATTTAAATAACGCTAATGTATCATGTCAAAGAACCATTTTAAGATCACAGTAAAATATAGCTGAATAAATGGCTATTGAATGCCTACCATCAGTCATCAGTGACTACATCAAGTGACATTATGTCACTCATGCATCAAATGCTAAACTGTGATGCTGAAGACCTGGTGCTATTTCAAAATCCATTGTGAGCCAGTAGAGTTACCCAAAAATGGGGCTAGTGATGCTTAACTCCTCTTTCGAACTCTGTGATCTTAGACGTACTTTTTTTTCTTTTCTAATTGAATGTACTCTTTGCTGGAAAAGCTTTCTATGTGGCGATATTCTGCCTTTGCCTGAAAGGGCTTCGTTTCTATCCAGATAATCTGCGTTCTTCTGGCACTCCGCTGATGAGGGCCCACCTGCCTTTTTAGCCTTGATCACTGGTCATTACTTAGCTGYGCAGTCACTGACCAAACCACATAGTCACAACCTCAATTCAGAGCTGCCCTCTGTGCGACAGGAGGGCATCTTCCGTAAGCAGGTGTGAGACTTTAAGCCCTCATCAAGTGAGCTGGGAGAAGAGCTAGGTAAAAATTTGTGAAGGGGGATATATTCCTGCTCAGATTGCTTTGTTCTGTTGACTCAAAATCATGCAGGCAAATATAACTTCCACAAAATACCAGCAAAGATTGGCTATTTTTGCATGATTCTTAATGTGAGCTCTTGCTTAATGCAAAGGAAAGCGTGTGTCTATACAAGGTTAACACGTGCTGAAATGAGCTACGTTTCCAAAGCTACTGCCAGTTCAAAGGGCACGTAATAGAGGAGGAGAATAGGTAGGCTCTGCTCTACTATCAAATAGGTCTTGATAATTAGCTTTCTTGTTTTCTTTTTTTCAATATAAACTGTGAAAGTTGGCTGTAGCACATTCTGATTATGGCTTTGCCTACTACAAATTTCACTAATGTTTGATTGAGAGAGAAATAGCAATTACACAACATGCAGGTGCCCTGATAGCACTTAACACTGTGTTGATGAAGTAAACAGCCCTGCAGGATCAATTTTCCCATATTTCAAAGCAGAGTATGTATTCTCTAAATCTGCTGATGCTGAAAGATGTGTCTCGTTCTGTCCAAATCTCGGTGCCAAACAATTATGGAGAATACCAGCAACGGAGTGACCTTGTTATTTCTTGGAGGCTGGGCTCTAATGTGTAAATAAACACCACAGCTTACTAGAAAAGTGCTCCACGATTCCCATTAGCGCATGGAGTTAGACCCTTGATAAGGTGAATATGAAGCATCCTCAAAAGGGTACAGCAGGGGAATGGGAGAAGGTAATGATATTCTCCGTGCTTCCTCTACAGTATTTTTTTTTTAATACATATGGAATATAGAAGCACTTCAGGCACAGCTTGTGTGCGTTAAATATTGTATTGAATGCTACCTGTTCAAGTGAAACGCGTATTGAGGTATCCCACTTGCAGAGAAAATTAACATCTGCGTTACTTGAACGTGACCCACAGAACTCGTGGGGCCATGTTCTACTGTTCTCCCTGTTGACTACTGTATCCTCTGAAAAATTCCTATCTCTTACTTCATAATACAAATTTCCTTGTTTTATATCTAACATCTTAGGCATGTTGCTAACTTATGTCACTAGTCCTCAAGCATCTCACTTGCTTTGTGGCTATCTCTGTAAGAATTTCCACTTCCTGGTTATGCTATTATCTTCCTTCCTGTCAAGGTTGAAAATGCTTCAGTTTTGCAGACTGTAATCTGTAGCAAGTAACAAAGCTGAAATTTTGATGTGACCTGAATCAAATGGATCCCTAAATATACTTCAATGCACAGATTGCAGCTAGATTCAAAAGTACTCAGGCTTGTTGTCTTTAGGCTTCTCAGTCAGCATCCACGCTTTCTGGATTGGCCATGAATCGTGTCTGGAGAGCAGACCTGGCTTGGGCCACTCTGAGCACCTTGCGCAGGCCTGTGACTTCTGTGCTCTCGGACTAACTTCCTTGAAATTTAACACTGCAACGAGATGCCCCCATTTGAAGAGCAGTTCCCGAATGGTGGCTTGGGGATTTCTGAGGAGAACGGGATCTGGTGGTGGTGTGCTTCCAGGAAAACAGGATTAGAGTATTATTTTTAGGTCATCTATACTGCAAATCTGGTGTAGAACATCCTACTTTCAGGTAATACAATAAGCTTCTATCAGGAGGATTGGCTGCATGTTTTTGGTCTCTTTCTCCCTCCCTCTTCCCCTCTCTCCCCCTAGTTTTGATGGTTATAAAAAGTTAGAGTTGCTCTGTGTTTTGTTTCACTTTCCCTTAAATGAGGATGCTCCATCTACTCTCTTCTCAAGCCTGATCAAGCCTTTTATTTGATACCAAATAGTCCAGGTTTTTTAGTTTATAGAATTATGAAGAAAGGTTTCATATGCCGTTTAAGATGCAGGTTTCTTCTCATTCAGGAGTGTCTGGCATTTACACTTCTTATTTAAACATGTTAAAGCTCTTCAATTATTAAATACTGCTTGAGGGAACCAATGAGGGAGAAGAAATTTGGCATAAATCCCAGTGCAATTTGGAGGCAAAGGACTAAGGATGTTCGCTATCCTATAGAATGACAGTAATTAAAATTAATGAAAAATCACTGCATAACACCCACCACTTGACATATTTCCTCAGGTGCTTTTTGCAAAATCTGAGACCTGTGGCTTGAAGCTTTGAAGTTCCCCTGCCCCTCCTCAATCTCACCTCTGCTTTCATATATATTGGTAGCTGAACAAATATTCCAGAGAAAAGTTCATTACTTAAACACTTCTGTTCCTTCTAGCCCAGTGATTCCCCAACTTTTTGAATCAGCTGGGTCTCAAACTTTCCTACAGGCCAGCAAGTGGAAGTAGTGAGTTCATCTCTTCAGATTCTGGTTGCTTACTATGGACCCAATTTAGACACTTTTCCTCTAATTTTCATTATATGAAAGTACATGGCCAAGTGAATTGTGTAACAGTAGCATATCACACCACCAAAATTTGGGCCATTCAGATTTCCTCTCTTACGCAGATTTCTGTCTSATGATGGTAAGGTCTGTTCCAAGTGGGAAAGGAGACAAAGCAGAATGAATTTGTCCTTCCTTTGACAGAAGGAATCCTAGAGGACCCTCTGAAATTGKAGTTTCGCATAGGCAAAAAAAAACTTGGGGAATTTGGAGAACTGCTAAGCCCAAAAGGAAAGGAATACACGGATTTGTGAGTACTCCCAGAGAGTCTGCCGCCTCCTGCAGATCGGCTAGGTGTGCTTCGGGAGAGTTAGCAAGGGGGCACAGGTGGGCTGATTCCACGTGTGTGTGCAGAAGAAACACATACACAAACTTGTGGGGTGTGGCAGGTGATAGGGAGGGAAATGTGCCCCAAAGTGGGGCAAGAAACAGATGGCCAGGGGAATAACATACTCAGCAGAAATCAAACAAATTCTGGCTGTCTTGACTACAGCATTTCCTCTGCAAAATCCCACCGGGGCTAGGCTGAAGCTGGAAACAAAGTCGTCTCTCAGGGCTCCTGTTCTTCGGTGGATGGACCTGGGGACCGAGGGAGGAAGGGGATTTTTCTTTCAGAGAAAGCAATTTCAGTTGCTCAGTATATAGTAGAAAGAACTACACTGCATAAGCAGGCTGCTTGGTTCTTTCAATGGAAAATACTGCCTTTTTGTGAGATCAGTTTGATTGGCATTTATATAAATTAGGCTCTCAATGTCCTCCAGGTTCAAGAAGTTGTAAACATGATGCTGTAAGAAAAACTACCTTAAGGTGGCATTATCTATGAAGGAATCCTCTGGTATTTATTTATTCAATGAATTAATGCAATTATAAATGTTGACCAAATTGCTCAGAGCTAGCAACCTGACACGCAAATTCACTCCAATGTACCATAATCAACAGCTATTTTTGCTGTTTTGTGCRTTAGATGCATAGACTTGGTTTCTTTATTGTGTGTGGATTTTCTTCAGTTTCATTTACAAAGAGACGTGATTCTGAGGACCTTTCTCCCATCTGCGGCAAAGAAAGATTTGATGATGTGCTTGTGACTTTTCTATCTCTTCTTACGGTTAAATACTGTTGGATAAGGTTGTATTTGTGCTGACTTAGGAGCCAGGCAAGGAAGGAATCTTCTGGAATCAGAGTTATCCAAATGTGAAGGGCAAATGGCACGATGTTTCGTATCTCCTTTTTCTTTCTTTTGTGACCAACAGCAGAAATCTAGTAAGTGCTGGGGCAAGAGTAGTAGGGAAATGGTTACTTCTTTTTGCATCAAGATCCCTTAGTTATTTTCTTTTTTTCCTTCCCCTTAGGGAGTCAGGGTCTTAGAATTGAATGCTAAAAGGCAAACTCACCATTTTTGATAAATTTTATGGGAGCTAGCCATCTGCTATATATTTGCCTGGCARAAAAACCTGAAGAAGCAGTCTTGGAAGAACCCTAACAGCTGGCACCCTCATCTTGCCACCGCACAGTACACGGCATAGCTACGCAGGGCTATGGATGCTCTTCTGAGGATCCCCAAAGTGACAGTACGCTTGGGAGACGATTCTGATCTATCTGCAAGTGTGTGTTTTCTCTTTCACTGCGTACCTTGCAGAAAGGTAGGGTTTCAATGCCACTTGAATGTGACACTGAAAGATCCTCTTGAAGCAGCAAAGCGTGTAGCACGTAAATCGCTGATGTTAGCGAGGATCCTCTGTTAACGTTACAGTTGCTGCTGTAGTATGTACAACTGAAAGCGTTGCGAGTCCATGGTGATGGGTGCCATTGGCTTTGACATCTCCAAGGAAAGAAAATAATAGCATGGGATGCTGTTAAGCTGTTACTGTGAACATATTCTGTTRCTATATCTACATATGGAATTTTATACTTTATCATGCAAACATGACACTGTCCCCTCTTCTCTACTTAGAGATTTGCAGCCTTAGTGTTTAGTGAACCGCCAAAGCACTTCATTGCCCTAAGGGAAGAGACAGAAGCTGTTTCTGTCCTTGGTACTTCTTTTCTGAGTTTTTCTTTGTTTTTGTCATGTTGCAAATCAGTAAGGAAAAAAACTCACTCAGCAAGCAGGAAAAACAGCAACAAATGTTTACCCCTTGGGATATATACTCTGGAGAGAATTCCCCACCCAAAATGTGTAGACGCTTCGAGGTCTATGAATACAAGTTTGACTTGACTTGGAATACAGGCAGCCAGCCAATCAAGAAATTATGCCATTTTTTTACTATTATTATTTGAGGTTAAAATTTTTTCTATCTAGCAGGTTAATAAGTTATCCATGAAGCTAAGGAAGCATCAGAACTGGAGTTTGTAATATCTCATATTAAATCTCTAAAATAAACATCAAGAACTAGAGAAAAGGAATTGCTTTGCAAAAGAATTGAGTAATATTATGATTTCCCTCTTCCTCACCCTTTGAATGTATTGCTTAACTGATAGTGAAATTGTAATTGCTCTCCTGAAGAAGGATATGCATGTGGGTGCCTCTGGATTCCACTACGTATTTTCTTTTTTGGTAGCAATGAGTTGGCTTTGCGTGTCTCTCTATTAGTCCTTGGTGTTTATTAATAACCTCAATTTTGGACAAGGTGCTTATGTTAGTTTTGTTAGAATGAATCTCAGATTTAGTGAAGTTGATTTTTTAAAAATAAATAGTCACTGACTTAAGCAATGCTTTTTGCTTTGGAATGTATGTTTTACACAGAAATAATTCTGTTTTATTATGACATACAGTGGAAAAAATGATTCAGGTATGCCCCACTCAGCATTTTCCCCAGAAATATTTGAGTTATAGTTCAGTTCCTTTGTGCCTTTTCTATGATGGCTTTACAATCYGAGTTAGAACAAGGTGAAGAAGAACAGCTTCTTCCAGTCACAGATTTCTTTGCGTATAAACTCACGGAGTTTAATTGTGTAATAATTTATTGGACTATGCTGTCCTCAGCGTGGAGGTCTTGGACAGTGGTTGCTTAATTACGTAGCCATTGACTGATCATAAAATATTGTTTGTCTGTAAAACTGTACCGGAAAGTGTTACACCTGTGGCAGTAGCGCGGGTGCACCCTTACGCCGGGACTCCTGTTCCTCACRGAAGTGAACAAATCAAAGCCGAAGACACACGAACTGTTCCCCACCACCACCACGTGTATGGCTGATTGAGTCCCATATGGCCCGTTAAAGACTTGCTTGCCCAGGACTACACAATAGAAAGTTTATTTTTTTTCCTCAGTTATCTCTTCATTTAATTTTTCAGCTTCTATTCTTGTTTGCTAGATTTTTGTTTCTGTCCTGTCTTCTAGGTTTTATGACTACTTATTTACAGGTTTGTTTCTTCCAGGCAGTTAAACTGATCTTTAATTTTATTTCCCGACCACAGAGGAGAACAGCGCAAGCTGGAGCGAGTCAGGAGGCAGACCGGCGTGGTACGCGCCTTCCTGAGCCTGGTCGGAACGTCCCGCCAGTGCCGTGGCTGCTCAGCTGAGCTGAGCTCTCCCCTGGAGGAGGATGTTGAAGAAAATCTAGGGAAGATCTAATTCTTTTCCTAGATTAAATGGAACAAAGATACGTGGCCGGCGCAGAGACCAGGCGTGTGCTTGGTGACCAGTCGCAGACGAGTCAGCCCGAGAGCACGCCKGCGGGTGCGGGGAGAAGGGGCAGGAAAGCGAAAGCTCGCGGTGGCAGAGCAAAGCAGCACTGTGAGCCAGGGCTTGGTCCTCCAAAGCTTGCTTGGGGTTGGRTGTGAAGGTAGTAGTAGATACGGGGGCTTTTGTGTCAGGACCTAAAGCCTCATAATTACCTGAAATGTAATTTTACTCGRAAGACCAGCGAATTATAGCAAAGGTGTTAGAGAACACCATGATTTCAAGCTCTTGAAGCAAAACAGTACTGACAAGAACGTGAATTGTGYGAGATACCACCGGGACAGTAGCTGTCTTTACTGCCAGGCAGTTGTTGCACMGATGCAGAGAGACAACATTACTTTGATTTTGCTACTGAGCCTAACATTTGGGGATGGGATTTGCCCCTTTGTTCCTACGCCTTCAGCAACTGTCATAGCTTCAAAAGGAAACTGCTTTACTACAGTTCCAATTTCCTCTTTAAATATTGTTTTTTATCTTCAGTTTCCTTTTTCTTTAATGGGATGGAGGAAATGATTGCTTTGATACAGCAGTTTCTCCATAGGCAAGTGGGGCAAGGCTTTGGGCAGCGTGGTAAGTCCCTCCATCAGCTTGCTTCATGTGCTGAGAAGTGCTACACAGAAAGGTTGAGATATGCAGTTATGCGTAACGGGACTCTAAAAAGCTTAGTCTTGACTCTGCAATTCAGCGTTYGTGACACGTGCCTCTCCTCTACATTTAAGAGGATATTCCTTTATATTGCATTACAGAGTTCAGTCTTGCTTCAGAATCGGTTGAGCATGTTGCTAAACAGGACTCCTCTGTACGCCCGAACACCAGGGGCTAACAGGTGCTGCACAGGGAATTCACATTAAACTGCTAGAAGCTATAGCAGAAGCTTTCAGGTCGTGGGTCAAGAATACTCCTGCAGATCCAACAGAATAATATAAATTTGACTGGCAATCAGCTGTTTTGCTCTGACATCCCCTAATTTCATTTTCTTAAACTTTGCTAAATAAAAAATTCAGAGCTCTCCTAGCAAAACAAGATGTTGTTTCTTGGCTTTTTTTTCTTTGAATTTTGAAAACAATTCTTGATAGTGATCTTAATGGCTTCAAAGTTTCTGAAAGTAGTTCCCAACAAGCAGCTCCTTCCCCTTGTACACATTTATGGTTTTCCTGCTGTTATGAATTCTACATATAAGCCACCTAATTTCAGTGAAATAATCAGGCACTCACATTTGGGATTAAATATTATTCTTATCCAGTGCTGTTACAGGTTTTGCACAATAACGAAGTATGAAGTAAATCATATAAAATATTTTGATTACTTTTCTGGATTAATGTTGCCTAAATTAGAGAAAATAGAGTTTACGTAGTATTAACTTGTCTTTGTTTCTTCGTTCTTATCGAGTTTCAAGAGTTTTTGAGGGTTTGGCAGGATTCCCTAATCCCCRAAGCGCTAAGTGATTTACCACCCCTCCGTGCCCGCGTTGAGGTGAGCGTGTGCCCAGCCGCGTTGGTGCTCTCCTGTGGCCTTCTCGCTCTTCGCTCCAGAGCCGCGTGTGCGCGCACAGAGGCACACCGATGGCTCCCCAGTCAGATCCCTGCTCTGGGAAGTTTATTGCTCCAAAAACTACGTTTTTCAGATGAGCGCGTTCAGGAAACATACTAGTAAGCCAGGAACAGATTTCCCACTACAAAGTTGCTCCGAGATTATGCTATGTTTCCTGACTCTATTTCTATGGCTGTGGGTGCTGTTGGGTACATATCCCAATAGCAAAACAGAGCTTTATCCTTACTTTGCTGCCTCCAGAGGCAAGCTATCCCAGGTTGTCTTTCTGGACAKCATAATTCTTAACTAACCTAGCAGGAGCTCTCACTCTTTCCTGTATCATCATTCCATTTTAAAATAATTTGGAAAATAGGCCTTTCTTTTCCTTCCAGACTTAAGTTATGATTTCCTGGATTTGTCTGATTATTTATTTATTATTAGTCTGCCTCCCATCCTCTCCCCTTTTCCAGGCAGTCTCTTATCTGGCAGCTCTCTGTTTTTGGAGGTTCTGTCCCAAGTCAAAGTCTTGCTTCCATATTTCCTGGTGGTTACTCAGCCTATTATGTGTGTGTGGGGGRGTCTTTCTGAAAGCAAATTAATTTCACATTATCTCTAAATAATGAAACGCATTTTTGTTCTGTCCTTCTGTAAAGGTTGATAAAAACAAGTCTGAGGGCCTTTCAGGGCACTGTCTAGAGAAGTGCCAGTTGTACCCCCAGATATTATAGGAGCAAAAGAAGTTTGAAAAAATAAAAGACAGATAAAGCAAACTGCTGTGGTGGGAAAGTTGTTTGCTTTCGTTTTGTTCAAGGTGGTTGAACTAAAAGGGCAGTGTCACCCATAAAGACAGAAACCGTAAGCCTTCCCCTGCACCTTGYTTTGGAGACTACTTCAGAAACCCCTGTGTACAGGGCTTTTATCTCTCCTCTTTCTCCAAATGGAGAAAAGCTATACCTTGCTGTTCTGCTGTTTCTTCTGCAGGCTTCAGCAGTTTATCACAGCATGCTCTTGCCTAGCARCTGTGGAGAAGTTGCTTCTAGCCCTAAGAATCTTCCAGTGTTTATATTAGAGCTGCAYTTTTCACTTGGCTTGTGGTCTCGTTCTTCTCAGCTCGCAACCATCCAAATTCACCGTGGTGCCACCTTGGGATTCTGAGTGTCCCTCTYCTCCCTTGCCAGAGGAAGACAACCAGTTATCAGCTAAAATTGTCACTCAGGCACACATTAAAAAAAGCAGCAAATTCTTAACCAGTTGCCAGGCAGACTGTATGTTGGGACAGTGCGGGTCTCTCTCCCTGAGCAGGTTTCTTACTGCAAAATACAATGTTTTTTTCTTCCTGCATCACTAAGTAGCCCATCTTATCCTGTTTTGGTTTCAGTAATATCAGTCTATGCCGCACAGTATCTTTTTCTTCTTACTCGTAAGTTCTAGCTGTACACTTGGCTCCGCACAAGACAAATGCTACTGAACTGGTCAGAAAAAGACATAGAGATGACCAACAAAAGATTTATTTTTACAGRGGAATTTGATCTTTAAAGTAAAGGTTCTTCCAATGCTGGTAGACTTCAGTGCTTTATCAGCTGGATTAATTTTCCATTCTACTGGAACTGTGAAGAGATCAAAAGTTTAATGGCCAGTGGAGCCCAAATGCATTATCTTGCTTCTGTTAAAAATATTGCAAAACCAGAAAATGTTTTTAACGTGATATGATGTGCCATTAGTCAAAATGCAGCCCTTAATAAACTTGCACTCTACAGGATTGAGTGGTGGTGGCAAAGGAAACATTACACTGCTTATGGCAATGCACCCCCAGACTAAAAGCTTGCAAGTCCTGGAGCTGATGGCATTAGGATCTCTGCCAGACTCAGTTTCTGCTCCTAGGTCTCTTACGTTAACTTAGGCTGTTTCATTCTTCAGACATTGTAAGCCTCCTTAGAATAGGAAGAAAAAGCAGAAATAAGTATTCCACTGTATGTTATTGGGACATGATCAGAGTAGCTAATCGGTGATAGTTTGTGCTGAAGACTCAGTTTAAATGAGATTGTTTGAATATATGCTTATAAGTGATGTTTGTACTGGGTGCACTTCTTTCACGGTGTTGCACATCCATTCAAAGGATCGTGATCAAGATACTCTTTCGAAAGAGTCTAAGAAAAGCATCTACCTACATATAACAGTTCAGACCAGGACTGCCATTATTAAGAGGGTGTCTTAATTAAGAGACCAAAGGGGTCTACGCATCCTCTGGGAGATGACAAGGCTAATATTGGAGCATGGAAACCAAAATTTTTGGTTCTCTTCCCTATTTTGTCAACCATGTGCTCTACACAGATCTTTAACATCTCTGTATGCTAGTTAATTCTCTTCTTAAGAAGAAAGTCCTTTTTTTTCTTGCAGAGAAATTAAGCATGTTAAATGAGCTTCCACTTTTCTATGTGTAAGGTCCTGTAAGGTAGACTTTCAGGGCAGATACTGGCCTTGGTTTGTTTGGAATCATGCTGTTTATGTACTTTATAAATATTTAATAAGTCAAAGTGCAAGTTGTGGGAAGGATGTATATATACTACAGCTAATGCTGCACTTAATCTATTTTAGGAAGACATTTGGCTGCCCACCTACACTTGTTGGGATCAGGAACAAATATTTTCAGTCAATGCACAGTTTAAAAAAAAGTTAATGTGTTGGGCTTGATTCTGATGTCATTTAGACAGGTGCTGCTCTGAAATACCTTTCTTGAAGTTTAGGGTAAAACTGATCAAAGATGACATCAAAAGCAGCATAATCTATAAAGCAATTGTGCCTCTATGTAGTACATATTGATTTGCAGTAAAAGAGGAGAATTTCATTGAATTAGGCTAAATTGTTGCTAGCACTTTAGTAGTATAAGCAGACCTCATTTCTGGATTTTTCTAAAATGCTGATGGGAGGGAAATGGATTATAGGTTTAACAAGAATAGTTGGTTTTCAAATTTTTGGTGGAGATTTTGCTACAGCAAGGTCACATATGGTTGAGAACTCCAGATTCTTATGTGGTCAAGTATGAGTTTTACTGTTGGCTGTAGAGTTGTTGTGGCTGACTAGCACTGTAGCTGACACACAGAGGCAAGTCTCACGTGTTTCAAGTACAAATACTGATATAAAAGGTGAGATAGTACTGATCTGGCATTCACAGGGTGTGCAAAATGAGCATCCCTGAAGCAATGCATAATGAATGTGAATATGACAAACATTATCTGTCAGATTTTTTCTGCTCTCTACCTACACCCGCTCTTGCACAATTACCTTCTTACCATATTAGTCCTTCTCTTCGACCATTTGCACAGAAGTTAAGTGAATCTGAGTCAGGAAAATAGAAGTACAGATTTAGAATATGGTGAGATCAGAATAAAGAATATCACTGCACTTCAGAATATGCTTTTAGCTGTGAAAAAGCACATATTTTTAATAAGGCTTTTTTGTTTCATGCTAAAGATCAATATTTGTTTGACAGCACCAGGACAGAAAAGTCAGAAGTACACAGCATTGGTGCTGAGGTAGGGAAATGCTAACACTGCATATTGCCATCTAGCGGAGCAGGTAAAGTTTCAGTRTGCCTCCTGGCATATAGGTGCTCCTTCAGGTTGGATTTGAAAAGGCTGATTTTAAAACCTATTAGTGTTTTTTTTTTTTTTTCTCATCTGTTTAGTGCAATATCAACTGATATCAGTTTTAAAACAAAGTTGGAAAATGATGTCTCCTTTTTAGTTAAGTATTTGCAAAGTTTTTATTTTAAATTACAGCACATTAATTGCATTGGTTCTCAAAAGAACTGCTGGTCTCTCTAAAGACATGATGCGGATTTGGCTTTTTGGTTTTATGGTTTTACGGTATTTTTGTGTTAAGTTCTCCACTGTGTAAATGTACCCTCTCAAAGCCATTACAATACCACAGGTAGACTTGCTTTCAGCACAGATTTCAGTGGAAGTGAGGAACATACATCGGTATCTGAATTAGTACCCTTATCACCTTGGCTTAAGAAGGTTATAATCCTCCAGCTTTATCTCCTTTTCCTAGGTAGAAATCTAATTTGCTAGGCTGGGAGGTGCTGTGGCTGACCAAAACCATGTTTGGGTATGGGACTTTTTCTTTTTTGTCTGTGTGGGGTGGAGGGTTAAGGTCATAGAAATGCTGAATAAGTTCTTCTCTGATCCAATATTGTGYAGTCTCAGTCAGTCTGAGAACTTGTATTGAGACAAAACTCAAAATCTCATGTTGCTGGCATTGCTTGTTCCCTCTGCTTAGCTTGATCACATTTAAGAAAACCTATTCTGTAATGAAGGTGTGCTAATTTGGGGGATTAACATCCGCTCAAGGAAAGTGGAGGACTTGACCAATGAGTTGTTAGATTTTCAGCCATAAAACACCTGCTTTTTTCAATCAAAGCCGGCTCATTTCTAATTCTATTTACGATAAGGAGAGCAGAGGGGCAGGCAGTGCTYGGCCTTCTTTCCCTTGTGCTCTTGAGGAAAGAGCCATTACAACAGAACGAAGACGTAGCTTTGTGCTCTCATCCTTGGACGTGAAGGATGAGACAGGATTAAGGAATCCTGTCTTATTCCATTTGTCATGTGTGCTCAATGTTGAGAGGTATATAACAACAGTGAGATGGCCGTATGTTTTTGAGGACAGTTTTTTGGGCCAGCTTATCTGGCCTAAGAACGTCTTAAACGATACTAAGACAGTAACACATCATAATATAATGTGATCCTTTCCATTCAAACCTGTATTAAATAAATATACTTCTATGTTTGAAAGGGTTTGCTTGTTGGAGATGTGGTCTTTATAAACAATGCGAAATTCAGTAAGTATTGGACATTGGCTGAAGTCAGCAGTTCTGAATGAATATTATAGAATTAAAATGTAAAACAAGTGCTTAGTCATGTCATCTGCAATTATTACACATCTAGGAGTAGGTCCTTCTCTAAAGCTTGTGATAAAACATTAATATTTTACAGTTAGTTTTTAACTTCTTAAATACTTTGKTTTTTCTAAGTATAGCTGCCTGTATTTACAGAAGTTTAAGGGGCTGATAGCAACACTTGATTTAATAAATTCTTTTTATGCAACAATATGCAGAACAACTGCTCCTTTGAGCAGGCCTTACTCTAACTTCCCTGTTCCAGTGGACCTTTGCAAGAGTTGGTTTAAAAGCTTTGGTAACTGCTGTTAAACAGCTGTACTTTGGGCTGCAAATGTGTTTAGCTGTCTGGCTCTTTCTCTGGCTGGAAGATACTGCTGTGGAGACATCRTTTTCAGTTTGTGGATTTGACATCACCATTGCAACTTCCTTCTAGTCTGCTTAGTGTTTGCAAAAGCTTGGTTGTATGGCAAGAAGGCGATGTGCCAGGTCCTTTGTTCCAAATGAAGGATCTAAATCATTTAATAYTTCAAAAATATGCTGAGAAATCAATAGAGGAGATTAGCAAATCGAATCTATTGAAGTTCAACACAGAATCACAAGGGTAGAAAAAGTGTCAAAKTATTCTCTGAGCTAAACCTGGTGATGAAGGCTCATAGCAAACCTTAGGAAAAGCACAAAGCATGAGCCAGAGCCTCTGCTGGTGTGAACTTGTTTTGTTCTCGGTTAAATGAACAATTCAGATTAACACCAGCTAAAATCTGAGCAAAAGACTTAGCTTTTCAGAATGATGAAGTGTTCAAATTACTAAGCTATAAATCCCCAATCCAACCAAATCTGCACCACCATGCAGAGAAAGACAGCCTCTTTTTGGAAACTTTTTCCTCTCAGCTCTAGATTTGAACTTTTTCTTTGCTCTCTATCCATTCCTGTAAGTTTTAAATTCTGTAAAGTCCTCMTATGGGAAGAATAGGACAAATGGTAGTTAGAAAGACAGCAAGAACATGTACGTGAACTATTACTTTCTAGAAGAGCAACAGAGATTTCTTTAAAAAAAAAGGGGGGGGGGATGGGGGACTTCCTGTGAATGGAGACCATAATAAGGATGTATGTGAATCTGGGCAAATTTGTTAGTAGCAATAGAGTTGAACAAGTGAGGAGCATTTCTTAATTTGGAACAAGTTGTTATCAACATCCTCAAAGAAAAGTTCTAACTTGGTTTCTAAATCTGAGCTCCAGTTTCTAAGGTTGGGCTGGGGACAACTGAGAGGCAGAACTGGATGTGAGGAAGGATGGGATTGGACTTGGGTCATGTTTTGGGTTTTTGTTGTTGTTTTTTGTGTGAACTCCCAGCTTGGTCAGAAATATCATTTTTCTCCTGTCTCCTAAAAGATTCACAGAATAGCAAGATGAAACAACTTTCAGACTGAAAACAAAGGAAGGGGGGTGCTCAGTTGGGAACAGGTCATAGCCCGGTGCTTTCAGAACCAACCTTGAATGTGATTCTGCTCCACCAGTTGGTTTGTCCTTAGTTTTGCCCCTCTGTCCTAATGTTCTTTGGAACGACCCGCATGTTTAGAAATGCTTGCAGGACAACTTCTTCAAGTTGTTCCACTTTTCTACTCTGAGCTTAAACCTTTGTCTCTCACCTTCCAGGGAAATATATCTAAGTAGTAAGGATGTCCTTGGAGAGGYAAGGGACTCTCACCAGAGCAGCTCCAGCTTTCTTGGGATAAAGTGAGGTGGGGGAGGTATACTACTTAGATCTATTTTAGATCAAAGAAGTGAAAACACACTAGAAGGACTCTTTCCATTTCTCTCTCTCTCTCTTTTTTCTTTTTTTTTTCCCCCTCCTTCAGTTAGTGTGTGGTCAACCTTGACAGGCTTTTAATACTTTGCCAATATTCTCTGGGAACTGCAGAGACCATCTTTCTAATGGATATATGATGTAATTATATTTCAGAATCCTATAAATTTGTCCCTTCTGCTACAGCTCTAGTGTGTACATTCAGTTGAACATTTTGTATTGGGTATATATAGGTAATATAGATATGGCCCTAAACTATSATAGAGGGCCAAGACAGACCACCARACAAGACCTGGTGATACTYGGAGCTAACTGATGAGTGGTGAATRTTTTCCATTTGTCCTGTTAAATAATTTCTGCAAATCAGAACTTCTTGTTTTTGTTACTCTACTATAGTACTAAATGACAAGAGATATGAAGAAAAGGCAAGTTAAAAAAAAAAAAAAAAACACACTATAGGACTTTAAGGGTTGGCCTTTTAACCCAGATTTTCAACACCTAGCTTTAGTAGGGCTTTGGTGCAGCAAAGGCTGATGACTGATCCTTGTGGTGTTATGCTACATGATGCTGATCTCCGCCTACCCATCAGCAAGCTACTGTTACATATAAGCAAAAAAGCTTTACATACATGCCTGGTTTTGAAACTAGAAGCACACTTGTTTTACTCTGTTTGCAATCTTCAGCTTGGCATTAGTCATGGGGTTAAAGGGTGCATGTGGAACACATGACATTACAGACTGCAAGACCTGGAAGCTGTAATTCTATTGGAAGCATTACTACGTTTTCCTTGTCTGAACASATGCAGGATTTTTATGCAATGATTGACTGGGAAGCAGGAATTGGCGTCATAAATTCAACTTGATTTAGGTGCTTTCTGGTGGCACTTTGTCTTGCTGGATGTGCTTGAATCCCAATATTTGGATTTCCAAAATGTGGAAATCTGTGTGCCAGGTTTAAACTCAGTCTTTCTTGATATACAGTCAGTTTGCAGTTCATAACTTTCCCTTGTTTAGAAACAGTTTTTACGACATGCGTGTGGGCAGCTCACGCAAATGTTAAAATACAAATGTGTTTTGAGCAAACAAGGTATTTTCTTTAAGAATGTCATCTTCAGTGAGTAGCCTTTCTGTAGGAAGGGGAAAAAATATATGGAGCCCTACTGCCACTATTTAACGAGATACAAGCTATTCAATAGTGCTTCTGGCTGTTTGAGTGGAAAAACTCACCTTTAACAGAGTTGGTTCCACGTTTTATAAAATACCCAGTGAATCCAGTGCTGTAATYTGCCTGCCTAAACAAATCTCATTAAGGTAACTGGCAATTTTCCTTGGACAAAGAGCAGAGAAGACCCAAGTCTTAAATGGTAGCTCTAAGAATATCATGTAAATGYTAGATAATGATTGTTTTTGTTCCCCATACTTCATTCTGCAATTAGTATGCTCAGAATAGCTTAGATTGGTTTTGATATTTTGTTTGTTTGTTTTTTCACACTCAGTCTTTCAAGTGAAAACTGAAAAATAAAATAGTTGTGTGTCAGGATAAAATAAGAGAGCAGAGAATTATTCAAGAAAAATAGATTTTTAATAGCTTCTAAAAACCCTTATTTCCAGCTGTAGGAATTAAGGAATGAACTACTAGAGCGTGACTCAAGGCATAGTAATAGCAAGAAAAGGAACTGATATCTTTTGGGTTGTTTCATCAGTCTCTGTCTAGGGTTATGAGAGAGTTTTCTTCAAGAGTCCTAACCTGGCCTTGGTGCTTCTGGAGCTGCTTCCAGTCCTCTGGTTCTGAACAACAGAATAAGTTGCAAACRCCCATGTGTTAAAAGAACGCTGTAAATATGCAATTATCTACAAAGTCTGTTACTCATAGTTGTGCTATATGTTTTTGTTTTATTTTCAAAGCAGCTTCCTGTATTTTGGGTATGTGGAATTACASGATCTAAAGCCTAGGCTGAGTTATTCAGCTACGCCGCTGTTCAAAGAAATACATATTTGGTCGGTATTTTAAAGTCTTGCATTACTTCTATATGTGATATTTCTATGCTACGTTTTAACTTTTGCAATAACTTAGTAGAAATAAACTCTTTCTAATATGAAATTTCAGTGATCAAAAAAAAAAAAAAAAAACCCTTGAATTGTTTCTTGTGATTAAAGAGGCTATAAATCAAAGCAAGTAGGTAGCTTTCTGTTTCTGCGTCTTGGCTTTCCGTGTTAGTTCTTTGATCTTCGGATGCAGATGTCCAGCCCGGTGCCACAGTTCAGTGCAGCATCAGCTGCCGCACGTGCGTCGGTTCAGTCGGCGGCAGCCTCTGCCCCGAGCGCCGGGCGCTGCCGGCCAGCAGCCTTGAAGAGCCGCGGGATCGGCCCCGTCTTCGCCTGGCAGCAGGTCGGAGAAGACCCTGCTTTTACAGGGATGAGCTTCTGTGCGACTTCTGTGGCTTCTCACCCAACGCGAGCTGGGTTTTGTCTCGTGAGGTGTAGGATACGCTCTGATCTCAGAAAAACTGGTTAGACCAGRGAAGCAATTGCTGAATTTTGGTGACCTTCATAGCTAGGAAAGGGAATAAGGCATTTTGGTCAGACAACCCTTATTAGCCCTATGTGCCTAGTGCTGYTTATAACTAATAGAAACTAAGAAAACAGGGCTGAACACCCATATTACGTTTTGCACTACGCCTCAGTAAAATAAATAATGCTGACTGTGCAAACAGGTCGTCCCCTTCTCCAAACAGGGAAGAGTCCCTGCGTTAATCGTATGACTCTGGCTTGCTTGCTTATACCAACCAAGAAAACAGGTTGTTGAAACTGTGACAAATGTTTGCACACTTCATGAAATAAAAATGATATTTAATCCTTCCACCCCCATGCCAAGAATACGTCTAATGAATAGTATGGCCATGTTTGTAGACTTCCTCAACCTAAACTTTTTAATGGAATTCCACTTAAACTTGCCTCTACTACGTGTCATGTTTATGCTCCTTTCTTTGCACAGTATAATGGATTCTTTAAGCTTTGAAAGTGAGTTGTTGTGGCCTAAAGTAACAAATCAGTTTTGGAATGCATGCTGTCTGTTGTAAATGATCTGGTGGTAATAAATTTTCTGGTACAAAGCAATAGGCAGAGTTTTCATAATGTTGAACAGTTTAGACTTGCCTCTAAGGGAACAATGTCGCTAAAGCAATGCACTGGTTCCAACTATTTGTTATTACAAAAGACAATTTTTTTCCTTAAGGTAGAATCCTCATCAGATTGCGTGCTTTGCTGAAACTTGTTTTATTTCATATGTTATACACAACTCTGCTCAAATATTTTTATTTGTGTCTGTTACATCTTTTTAATGTAAACTTTTTTAGGCTGCTTAGGAAAATTTATTCGTGTTACCCSCTTATATTAAAGGCCCATTAAAGTGGATTTTATTTACTTCTTAGACTTTCCGATTTATTGCAGTTGAACCTTAAGAAATAAAAATTGAGGGAACAGTATAGAGCTCTATGTGTTGCCTTAAATTTAACTTTTTTTTAAGCACTGTGATTAGATTCCTTCTTTGAACCATACATGGATGGCAACTTCTAGAACTCATCTTTCTACAGACAAATGCACTGAATTAAATGTTGCATGCTCCAGAAAGTGGCAAGAAGAAGGGATAGTCCTGCCTATTGATAGTTCCAGAGTTGGAATTGGATTTTAATCAGAACTAGATGTGAAGGAGCTATCTGCCTTGTTTTTTCTGGGTGTTATGCAAACTATGTGAAGGCTGGAGTCTTTATCTGCATATCCGGTGTTAATAACTGCAGGGCAGGAGACAGAACCTCCTTAACACCCAGCAGCCACGAGACTGACTAAYATTGCTCTACTACTGCCGTTTCCCCCGGCTGCAATACTGCAGGGTAACACAGCTGGGGGGGGAGATGGTCAAGACACCACCTAATTACCACTAAGACAAAATGAGTATAAAATTCTTTTGTGTTAGCTGCTTGCTTTGTAAGTCCTACTGTTACTCTTGGTCTTGGACTTCTTCCCTCTTGTATCAAAAATCTTAATGGAGCTGCTTCCACAAAGAGAGAAATAACTGTAGGCCAAATCCATGGGGAGAAAGCATGCATTTGAACAGGAAAATACAAGTAATAGCTGGGAGTTGTTTAATAATACTTTAGTGGACGTTTATAAAGCCAACRAGGTGTTATTGAAAGAAAAGACTGAGCTGGGCTTTGCTTGACGGTAAGGAGAAATCCTAAACTGGAAGGGAAATGAAAGTGGGTGTGAAGAAGCTGGTATCAGCGATTGCTCTTTGGGAAGCACCGATAACTGGCCCAGGAAGGAAAAGAAGTCAAGGAGAAATCTGAGAACTGAAGTCAACTTTCTTTTTCCTGAGAGCAGTAGGAACAAAATGAATCTTGACCATGCTTTAGTCTGATATGCTGTGGTGAAACTACTGAATTGCTAAGAATCCACACAAGGCAGAAGTGTGCAGTCATATTTCCGAGCAGGCAAAGTAGATGACGTGTTCATGCACGGTTCCAGTGGAGTGCTTGCTTCCCAAACAGGAAACACCAGTAGTGCTAAAAAGCAGGTATAACRCAGTATCTTTAGATGATAGATATCCAAGAGTTTTTAAAGAGGTAGATGAGGAACTCAGTGGACTGTTGTTAYTGAGGAAAGGCATGTAGCTTCCTGATTCCCAGCCCCTCCTCACCTCTTGGAAAGCTGGGAAGTTTTGAAGTTGGGCCAGGACTTCATATTAAATATAGGCAAACTGAAGGACCGACAATGAGTAAGAAATTGCAGACTTGCTAGATAGAGCATGCCACACCCAAAATGAATGAATTATGTATTTGARTAAATTTTCAGTGCCAGCCAGTCAAGGTTTCAAGGAAAATTAAAATCTAGGTATAACTTCTGTRTGGCATAACAGGTTTTGTTAATCATGGAAATACTAGGAAATACCCATTCATTTTGGCTAAGGTATTCCAAGATCAAACTGGAACAATGAAGAAGGAATTTGTGTGTTGCAGGTGGATTAAAATCTGCTCTAATGAGACCTCTGGCTATAAACYAGGAAATAGTCATTGAGTGACTGGCTTTCTAATGAGACCTTACTGGACTTGACTCTTGCTACTAAACCTCTATCCTTGATCTAGAAAGGAATGGAGCAATACCAAGAGCAGTGTGATGCGGAGAAGAGCCAGCACTGAGAGCCACCTGAATTGAGGAACAGTAAGATTTCTGCTCAGCGGCATGGTAGCGGTTATGCAACTAGTGTCTAYCAGGTGATAGCTGCGTATGAAAGTACTGTGTTCAGTTAGCCAGGCAACAGCGACCGCGYAGGCGTGTTCAAGATGGACAGTAAAAGCATTTCAGCTGTAAAAGCTGTTTGTACAGCCATTGCCATCCATAATGCATGTAGTAGCCAGGGCTGCTGTCCCGTGAGCCAAGAAGGTCGAGAACCAGTAGGCAGGAGGTGTTGGTCAGGYATGAAAGAGATGTCATGTTCTGCTCTTTGAGAACGGTGTGGAGTTCACAAGTAGGGGATGTGTTGGCTTCTCTTTGCAGTTGGTCATAGTCCAGTTTTCAAGTGAGCAGGACCCAGCTGCATAACCAGGCTCTTTCTTAAGGATGAAAATGAGTGTCCCTGAGGGTAGAAGGGGTCAGCCTGAGTGACAGGGGTTTGGCTGCTATGTGGGGCAGGCAAGGTTGTGTTGCATTATCCCATGCTGTGGGCAAAACCACTGTAGTTGGCTTTTCCTCACCTGCCACCCTTCTCTCTTCTACCCCTCTTCCCCCTCTAGATCCCAATAAATYATTGCAGGAGTGAGACACTTGATTTTAATTTTTGAAAGAGATGTGGTTATGTCTTTGGGTGAAGGGAGGAGGGACTCTGCTTAGCATGAACGTCATAAGTGTCTATATTTGCAGGGGTGCAGACTTGCTGTGTGAGCTGTCTCTTTCCAGGTCCATATTTCTGTGTCCTTTAGTCCTTTTTCCTCTCTTAGAAACCAGGAGCTGTATGGCCGCTCAGRAAATTAACTTATTCATTGATCTTTCTGAGGACTTAGAGATGTAATTCTGTCTTTACTGCACCAGATTTTAGAAGATATTTTTGAACAGCGTAAAAGTCACAGAAAAAAAAATAGTTTTAAAAATAATCCCTCTCACATYTCAGCCCAGGTTTGTGCAGATAACTAAATCAGTACACATGAAAAGGGAAGAAGGAGAGATCTGTAAAGAGCTTGTCTAGCATGGAAAAGCTAATATTGGATTCAGTTTACAAGCCTCAAAAGTTTTCCTTGCTTTACCTTGGTGAAAAGAGATGTGTTGGGTTTACCATGCAGTTCTGTGTTTCTGCAGCGTATTTCAGAATGACCAGTCTTTACCATTTACCTTTGTAGTCTAAAACTTGGCTTGGCAGTTCCAGAGGTTTTTCATTAAATCACTTAAGGTGCTCACATAACAGCCTACATTTAACTTTCATACAGCAGGTGCCATATCCCTTTTTCCTTGCAAGACTGATGTAATGTGCGACTTCTAAGAAAAATCTCAACAAAAATGTTCCCCCAATCTACAGTGCTCAAACCTAAAACAGTTGAAATAGACCCATTGAACTATATTATGAGAAAAAYGGGAATGCACTGCAATACCATAGAACTGCAATGTTAATTGCTATCTGTGTTCTTGACTTTTTTTTCAGATTTTYAATACATTATAGTGAAATTTTCTAATATTTAAAGCTATTTTTTTACTTACAGATATATGATTCTATCTGGGTGCATATGATATTCATTTTGCTGAGACAAATATTACTGGGATGCTATAGATAATTTTTATATGTAAGTGAAGCTGGATTTTATGGGTTAAAAATCAAAGCAGTGGTGCACAAAAAGGTAAATGAGTGCTGCTCTTGGGTATCCTAATGACTTCTAGGTAAACCCAGGTAATGGTGTAATCACACTAAAAGGTTGAAGATGGTCAAAACTGAGGGGTTTTGTTGAGGGTTCCTCCCCCCTTCAAACTTACTCCAAGTTTCTCACTGTAACCGACTTTGTACAGGACCTGGAGTTAGGGCTGGCTCAGAAAAAGGCAGCACCATAAAAATTTTCATCATATAGTAATTAAAACTTACTTTGGCAGTAAATGTTGATGAGGCTCATAAKAAGTGAAAGAACAAAAAGCAGTGCTGGTGATGAGAGTTGTTCCTTATTAAAGCGCCAACAAATACATGTATTACATTCCCCAGAAGTACTGGATTCTGCTCTTACTGCAAAGTAGCTGCAATCTGCATCTGTCAGATCTCTACAGTGAGAAAAGGCAGAGACAGTCTGTCACACTGGCATTTCTGTTTCCACATTTTCCTTATCACCAAGTAAAGAATGTATTTTTTTTCGTTTACACCTACCTGTAACTTTACGTAGCACAACTAACCTTTCATGCATTTAAGAGGAGGAGAAGTGTCATGCTAATGATATGTTCCTTTTTCTGCCTTTTTGAAGGGCAATTTAAGTTGTCTTCGTGAAGCATAGTTTGCATTAGTGATGCTAAAATGTATGCATGTAAGTAGTGTGAATGGATACAGTGTAGGAGTGAAGGTATTTCTTTCTTTAAGATTCAGCAGTGATTTTTTTTTTGTCTTATTGAAATACAAATTGCCATGTCTACTTAAGTCTCAAGTGTGTGGTGTTCATATTAGCACCTCTAGCCTGAAGTCTTTTCATATTCAAATGACTGCTAAGTGTAACTAGGATTACACATTACAGTCACATTTCAGCACATTTAAAAAAATGGGCTGAAGAGCTTGTTTCAGATGTTTATTGTTCATTTGAGAATACATTAAATATACTTATTTTTTTTAAAAAAAACTGTTTCATCCTTTTCTGATCCTTTGGGAGAGAAATAGGAAAAGGCAGGTAAAATTTGAGTTTTATGTTAGCTTATATAGATTATTCTGTATTTTGATCTTGTCTTTCCTTAAATCAGTTAAATATTTAAGAATAGTTGAGCGGGAATGGCTGMCTGCTTCATGTAAGGATTTTTCTTTAATTATTATTGATGCATCCTCTTGGCTTTAGAAAAGAGACAAACTGCAAATGGATATTTAATGCTTGAGTGGCATTTTTATAGATTTGGGGGGGAGTATATTCACACATGGTATTTTTGATATTTAATTTAATGATGGTAAGCTTGGGAGTTCTTCCCCCCCCCCCCTTAAAATACACTCAGGGCAGCTTCAGAAGACTAAACTTAAACTGCACTCAGCATGTGATTCTGGAGGCCATCAGTAGCTCTTGGACTAAGTATTTGGTTAAATATTTTCAAGAAAGCTACATATAGATCAGAAAACGTGTTGCCAGAGTGGCTACAGAAGTCTCTAAAAATGTCAGACTTCTAAAATTTTTTGGCTGACGCAATTTATCATGGTCTCATGATTTAAGGGATCTATGAACRCTGGRGTCTCCACAGAGTTTCTGGGATGAAATCGGGCATCCACAGAGCAACTGTGCAATGCACTAGCTGCAGATGGCTTTCAATACTGACACGAAGATCTGTCCACGTGTGAGATAGGACCAACTTTCATACTTCGCTGCTAACTAAGCTGCTTAGTGCATCTGCTGCAAACTGCTACCTAAACTGTTCATGAAGACTCAAGGTAGCCAAACCGTGTCCTGTCAATGCTGAGTTCTCCTCCCATTCAGTTGTTCAATCTTTCTGAGATCGCTGAAAAGGATGCTTTCAAAAGGCATGCTTTASCGTGCAGGGAGCTTCCCTTTGTGTCTTTTTTCTGCCTCAATCTCTTTAGCATTTATCTATCTTTAATCTTCATATTTCAAAATATGCATATCTATTAGAGATGTTTGTAATGAATCGGTCGTCTTGCATCGTGCTCAACTTCTGGTACTCCCAAAATTTTTGAAAAAGCAGCTCCATCATGCTAATAGCATTATTTATAAAGAAAAAAATTACAAAGAAAACTAGGTAGATGAGATGAGAAAATTCTTAAACAGTAGTGAATTCCTTCTGGCATGCAGGGGTTTCTTTTGTTTGTTTGTTTGATTAGGTTTTTTTTTCCAAATGTAGTAATTTTAGAGTATATGCTGGGTGGAGGGAGGGCCTCTTGTCTTATTCCTCTTAAGAAGGGCCTGCAGATGTTCAAACAAAACTCTCCTGGAAACGAATTTAGCTGTTAATTGTGGAGCAGATTGTTTCTTTGCTGATGCTTGAAATCATTAACCAAATACCTTTCAAAAACCGTAAAGCATCATTTTACCATGGTGACTCTGAATCAAGACAGAGAAAAGAGATAAACCTTTGAAAATCGGCGCTCGGCGTTACCGTTCTCCCACTGAGTGGYCTCTTATTTCTTGCTTTCTTCTGGGAAGGTGTTGTTGTTCACGGTGGCATCCCCGCTGGGGAGACTCCACCGCTCCCGTCAGCCTCACCAGCTAGTGCAGAGAGCTCGAAGAGCTGCTGCACGCCTCGGCCCGCGGCCCTGCTCCCGCTGCGCGGCGGTGCTGCCGCTCTGCCGCCCCGCGACGGCCCGCTCCGGCCAGCGCGATGCAGAGCGAGGGGAGACCGGGGAGCAGGTGCTGAGGAGGAAGGTCCTCTGGCGACAGGAACCCGGATAAAACGCAGCTTCCTTCGACCAGCCGTGTGTTGCAGCCTTGCTCCTGCCACGTGCCTGGATCTACGTGCATCGCGTGACCGACCCGCTGGTGCTGCCCGCCGCGGGGCGCCRGGCACTACGTGTGCGCTGCTGTGCGTCCGACGGTCTCCGCGCGCTGAAAGCTTGCGAGGGCTGTGCACTCAGCCTCCCGTACAACGAACGCTACYGTTCTGAACGGCGGGCTCGCCACGCAGAAGGTGTGAGCTGGTGAAGATCAGCCGTGTTCTTACAACAGCAAGGTGATCCGTCTTGGGGAGATGGGGTGCAGAGGTAAGAGCTGGTAGACAAGTTCCTGAGTAGCTGGTCTGCTTTGGGTGGTATAACCAGCAAAGTGTGGACGAACCTTTGGCACGGGGCATCTCAAAAATGCAAGTTGCTAGAGAGAAGGAAATACTGGATAACAATCCTAAAGAAATTGCCTTGTTCTTATACCTGCACTCCTCAAACTACTTAATTGGCTTTGGGCCACTTCTGAGGACTGGATGATGTGCTACAAGGACTACAAGGACTTAGTGTGACAAAGTATGCTCAGAAAGTAACGGGAGTATGTGCAGAGACAAGATCCATATCGCACCTTTGTGCATCGGTGCACTGAGTTAACTAAGAGGAGAATTTGGAGAACAAATTTGCAGCAGAAATATGCTCTTCTGTCATTCAAAAAATAATCCTCTCAAAAGTTATTGTTATTTTGTGGATGCTTATGGGATTTAAGTACTGAAAAATCTGTCATTATCTCTTTACCAAAAGCATCTGTTTTAATATTGCAAATTTGGAGGTACTTGGACTTGTCACATGCTATAAAAATTTTTCTTCTTAAAGGATGGGCCTTCACCAGATTGGAAGGAAATATACATACATACATACATACATATATATATATATATATATATATATATAATATTTAAATAGAAAATATTGAATGAGGAAAAACTCATCTTTTGGCTTACTCAACGTAGATAGTGAGAGCAGTGGCTGTATGTATTAAGAGCAGCTGATGTCAAAATGACTTTTTTTTTTTATCTGATATTGCCTAAGTCTCCTTAATATGTTTTGAAAACTTTTTTCTTCTCACCTTTTATGTTATGTAGTAATCTTATCCAAAGACTCCTTGGTGATAAAGTCTGAAATATCACTAGCTGGTTACAGAAGAAGCAGGACAAGATGAGACAGAGGTGACACTGTGATTTGGGTCCAGTGACTTCAAGCAATGTGGTTAGGCTCTGCTCACAGCCACATCTCTCAAATCTGGAAAAGCAGGAGATGAGAGAGAAGCTACAGGATTTACAGGACTGTCAGATCAAAGAAAAAGGCTTCCTGGTATACAAAATTCTAGACTATCTTTTGATTTCACCAGGAATGGAAAAGAGCAAATTGTGGAGTGGTGGGACCAAGGATAAACTGACAAGAAAGTGCCTTTTTTTTTTTTTCTTAATAAGTTATCACCTCTCCACTCTCCCCCTCTCCACACGTACACGCGCACACACACAAAACCCACATACAAAACACCCCCTGGGTTCAGACCTTGGGCAGAGGTTCAGCTCAGTTCTTTATCTAAACCAGTTTAGCTAACCCTAGTTACCAGCTTTCTCCTCGGTTGTAAGCATGAGCTKTTACATAGCTAAAGGGAAGAATCTTCCCGGTTTAGAAATACCAAGGAACTTGCCTCAGCTAGTTACAGTAGATGGAAGAATTTTTCTTTTCTTCTCTCTCTTTTTTTTTTTTTTAATTTCACTGACACTTTCATTGAAAAGTCCTGTTTATATATATGTACATCTCAGAGGTTTTATGAGACCCTTGAGGCTTTCAGCTTCCCTAGCTGCAGCTTTGTGAGCAGGACTCCCGCAGCTTGTGCTCGGTGCTATATATATTCCCTGGAAAGGCACGTATCTTGTATATTTTAGTGGTCTWGCGATTCATTCAAGGACTATGGTAAACTCTTGTTTGTGGGATTCGTGGGAAGAACTAAAAGGAAAAGGTGTTACAGATTTGTTTCCAGCATAGCACCCTGTCCTGAAAAAACAATAGAAGTAAAATGAAGCATTTGTAGAAAAACTAGCCATCTGTCCAAACACTGTTCGGCTTTTTGTCCAAAGGCTATTTTACTGAATTTAGTGTTGAGTGTTTGTCTGTGCACCTGTGCTTGCACACAAGGACACTTTTTCCTCCGTAGATAAATATTTATACAGGAGATACTTGCACTTAATAGTGTTTATTTTCATAAAACAAAATGAAGATATTACTATTAAAATAGTAATAGACCAGGACAGAACTATGACGTAACTCATCTCGCACGTAGCGGGTCCATCTGCTTCTTGAGATTAACGTGCTTTACTGGTTATTTGGCGCAGAACTTGGTGATTAGCAGCGGTCTGGACAAGACCGTAGCCTTCGGCYCCTGGCGCGGCGTTGCCGTGGGGGGGGCTGCGTCCCGGGACCCGTGAAACGGGGAGAGCTTTGCCCCTTCCCTTTCTGGGGAGGTCGGGCGTGCAGCCGCCCTCGCTCCTAGCCCTCCTTGGGTGCGTCGGTTGTACCTGAACCGCTGGGTAGGTTTGAAGGAGCTGGAATTCCTGGAGGTCGAACGTGTCTCAGCCCGGATAGCCAGCCCTCGAAAACCGAAAAACAAGCGCTTCCTCCTCTGACTGCTTCAGTTACCCAAAGTTTATTGGGGTCCTTCTAAGGACAAAAGACAGATATCCTCAAAGCAAACGAATCGGAGACGGCGCTTGCCTCACCTTCTTTATGAAGGATGACTAACGAAGCGAAAGGATGGCTAAGCTTGTTTAGTGTTTTAAAGATGAGTCAAATTAAAACTAAAAGAAATGCTGTGCTGGAAGAAACTTTGTTTTCTTTTTAGTTTAGAAATTTCTTTCATTTGCAATTTATCTGTCATATAATTTATCCAAACATAAGTATTCTTTCTCTCACTGCTTTTCTTGTCTAAATTTGGGGTTCTCCAGTTCTGCAGCATTATTATATGTATTGCAAACAGTATGATTCCTCCTTATTGCAGTGCAGTGTTTGTTCTTGRAAATGCAGAACAAGTGTTGTMTCTAATAGTATTACAGCTATACTGAGAATAAAGCAACCTTTGTCACATCATAAAGTATCAGTGCTTAATGACTATTTCTTTTAGACTCCTTGAATTTCTAACTTTTTGTTTCTGCTTGAGCCTATTTGAAATTTAGTCCAAATATGTAACCTGCTGTTCCCATATAGGAGTCTGATTATAAGCAATTCTTAATCTTTCCTTTTCCCTTGCTGTCATCTCTTAGTGCTCTTYCTGCAGTGATTAGAAACCTTCTTCACCCTTTAAGAATGGCATATACTCACAAACAATATATTCAGATGAAAGGGAAATACTTGACCAGCATGTCCTAGTAGCTCTTTGATCTCCTTGCAGAAGGCTGGTGCATCTTCCAGTCATCCCTTTCGGAAGGGGAACAAGGGAAACATTGTCTTGTTTGGGCACACGGATCTGCATACTTCACATAGAAACACTGATCACCTTCCCTGTGCTGCACTGGAAGGAAAATTTTAAAAAATAATTAAATGAAAGATGTCCTAGGAACGAAAGAGGGGAAAAATGTGTATTAGCTAAGAATCTGCTAATTCACTGGCAAGTCAGTTCTTGGAGGAGTGTGTAATGTGTGTGTAAATATACCATGCAGGGAGAGAGAGAGAGAGAGAGAGAGAAAGAAAGAAAAGGAGAGGTCAATAACATACGGTTACAGGCACACATTTTGACAAGAAAAGCATATTGTTTTTCTTGAAATAGACCTTTAGAGAGCAGGACATTCAGAGTGTAACTTGAGACCACAACACACAGTGAAGTAATGGAAGSGCTTTATCCTGAAGTGGTGTTGGGCTTCATTTTGAAAAGTATCRTTGGAAATGTGCTGTCTGCCTGCTTTTAACTTTATCTAACAACCTGAGAAACATTGTTCGGCTCTAAGACAAAGCAGAAGCCCCTCGCGGTCAGTCTGCCCCAGAGACGAAAGTGTTTATTCGGGTTGTGCTGAATTTGTGCTGTGRTGGTTCCCTGTATTAAGCGATTGCAGAGTTTTATGAACGATTATTCTTTAAGATGTAGGACAYGCAAAGAAGAATATTGTTTCACTTGGCCATTGGCACCAGCACCAAGAGCTGGTGTCTTGTCACAGCCTCCCAAGATTGAAAACCTTCAAATTGCTGGACTTTTGAATTTAAGCCGGAGCGGTTTGGTCGAGGTCACAGGGCAAAGCTCACGGTGAGAGGGCAGCGACTGGGGACCTTGAATCCAGGCTCCTAATCTGCAGTGCTGGCGCATACTGCTGTGAGAGAGATTTGGGACAATACTTAAAAATTGTGCCTGGTYAAACGCATAAAACAGACCTATCAAAAGCGTTTGGCAAGCAAGTTACTAACACCCTTTTGGTGCTCTCCTATAATACCGTGTGAAAAAACACAGCCTCGCCCGCTGCCCGGGCCCTGGACCGCGGACCTCCCACCCGCGGCCTCCGTTCCCTGCTACGGAGAGGGGAGGGGGGAAARCAGGCTTCTTGTTTTTCCCTAAACCTGTTGTTAGAAGCTATCTGATTTCTATACATTGTGAAGTGTTGGTTATGCTGATARTGAGCAAAAAAGAGTTTTACTGTAATGAATACGTGCTGATAGATAGCGAAATTTTTTTCCTTGGATTTTTGCATACTTAGGAATGGGAGCAGGACTAGATTCTTTTGAGCACAGATGAGGTGCCTRTAAGGTTAGTCCTTTTTAATGACAACAGAGCATTATGTCAGGTAGAAATGTAACAGAAGATTGTCATAGAGGTTCTGAAAAATATATAGTTACCTTCATAAGACTGCGTTTAAGAACCTGTTTGTTCAGTAGATCTTCTACTAGCACGAATAACTTTTTTCTGCTCTCTGGAACAAAATTTACATTACTGAAATGCTGATTTGTTTCTCCTGTGCTCTTGTGCAACGCACTACCTTCTGAAAAGACTGTGCGATATTGTTTTCCCCTCTGCTTCTTTTGAAGTTCTGACAAAACGTAGAGATGAAACAAGATACAGTAAAATGCAGTTTAGATAGATTCTGCCTGACCCACAGGTAATGAAAGGGACACTGTTTATGGTTTCAAAAGAGACAAGTGTTTGGGCTAGCACAGTTTGTAAGCAATATCCAAAGCATCCAATACCCAAAAGCTGGTCAAGAATGACTCAGCTTCTTGGTGATTATGCTAGCCCTACACACAGCAGATACCCAAAAGCAAAGTGTGTCGGTTAACACTTTATTTTATATGCACTTAGGCACACAAAAGACTGATTTTTAGAAAGGTTTCAATGTATAGTTATATACATAAGATTAGTATTCCTGATGAATGTATTCAGAATATTGCTATCATGTTACTCTCCCTATCAATCATACCATTTTTGCAACYCCTTTGAAAACAAAGGTCTACCAATTAAAACGTCAAAAAGAGTRTAAACAAGTCTTAGGGGGAAGTTGCAATAGAGGTGGTCTGTAACAGCGCTCCTTGTTCCCTTTTGCAGAGATCCCTCTATTGATTTTTTTTTTTTTTCCCCTCTGTATTGGCACAATCCTGACTGCAAACATGTCCAGCATGAAACTACCAAGCATCTGAGTTTGGAAGTACAGGGTCTCTTCGTCTCTTCTCTTGAATTTAAGGTACTGCATCAATGAACTAAGCATCAAAGAGTAGAAGCAAGGGGAAATTATTGTTTGCAAAACCTTTAGCCCACTTTTTAAAATAATTCAAAGGGTGTTTCAAAGTACTAAACCATTTAACTCTTGCAACAAATTCTCTGAAATCATTTACACAACAAAGGAGCTGAGTAGGATTTGATCAGAGACCGGTTCCTTGGAATCATCTAAACAGCTGCTAGCAACTGCCAATCATCTCTTGAGAAGCTGATATTAGCAAGAAATAATTGAGTTTCATATCTTTTACTACTCAATTGCARCAACAACAACAACAAAGAACCCAAAACCCAACCTACCTTCAARGGTGGGGGAGGGCAGAGCAGGATGTGCAGCTGAAGAGACAATCCGTCTCTCACATGTAGTGACAGGCTTTGCGTGATTTTATTGCAATAATTACTGTATCCTGCTGATCAAGAATAATTGTTATTACCATGRCAACCGCATATGGAAAGAGCGACTGGGGCTGGGACAGAGCAGAATGGTTCTCTGAGCGCGGTGCTCAGCCTGCTCCTCTGCTTTTTGTTTGTTTTTTGCCTTGAAACGTTACAGTTCATCCTCCAYGTTGTTTTAGTTTCCATATCAAGTAAGAAAATCAGGGATATCATATCAGCATAAAATCCAATTATTAGGAGTGCATGATGAGTACTTTAGAGCTGCTTGTTCTTTGACTTYGGGTTTGGAAGCACAGCATCTGGAGCAGCCAGATCCGCAGACCCGCATCGTCTCCRCTGCCGTCCCCAGTTCGAGGCAGGCAAAACGCAATTCCGCCCGTGTTACTGACAGAGAAAGGGGGAAAAGGCACTTTGGCTTGCTGTGCATTAACACTCAGTCCCTTAGTAAAGACGTACATATACGTGTGTTCTGGCCAGCGTTTACTTCTCTGAAATGTTCTGTCCTTGTGATTCCCCAATTACCCCTCTGCCCCAGCATTCTGTGCGTGTTGATTTTTTTTTTTCCTCTCATTTCTTCCTTCATAACGTTTCACCTCTGCAGAGATGATACAGTTACAAAAGCGCTCATCAGACTATTTTAGAATAAAATAAAATATAACTAGATTTGTGATTTTTCAGAAGCTTTCAAAAATTGCTTAGTCTTTTTATTTTTACTCTTTATCATATAATAAATACAGAGCCTTTTTAAAAAAGGCTTAAATAGATTATGAAAATAATTCATAAAACTAGGATTATGCTGTATGATTTCATAAAGGGAGCTTACACCATTCTGAAACTTCAATATATCTTCACGAATGTTTCCAAATTTCTGGAATGAAGAGCAAAGGCAACACAGATGAGTATTTTGGAGAAACTAGGAAAATAGCTTTAAGGTACATGGCAAGTTTACAACATGATGCTAAGTCTTTCCAGTCCCGAGGGCATAGTCCGTTGGACTGGTTTTCTTTGGGCACTGTCAAAATAACTACTCGTGTCAAAAGCTGAAGTCAGTGTCTGGCATTCTGCAAACCTGAATTTCAATATTTTGTCTCCATAACCGCTTGGTTTGTGGTGTTACCTTTATTGCACCATGTTACGTGGTGGAGTGATTTGTTGCTGGGGTGGAAGGAGCTTATCCCCCCTTGCGCCGGGAGGGGCTTTCCCTGCATGTGCTTGGCTATGCCTTCTCCGAGTCCAAATTAAATTATGATGCTATGGACGGCAAACGAAGGCAATGTCTCAGAAGCTCTTTGGTAGATAGTGTRTTGTCTCCTCTTGCTAATTCGGAAGTGTGGACTCGTTGTATACGGCTCTTGTCCAAGTTGGTTCCTCGCTGGAAGAGGAGCAAAGCGGTGTCCTGTGCTGCTTCTAGGTTCYGTTTTGAAGCCTCAACACGTGAGAGCTGAGTGAGCGCACGGCTGTGCTGAGGCATGCCTTGAAGGCATGGATTAAGGTGGCACTGCACGAGTAGCTTTAAGYTTTTCTGCCTTGTTTCTTAGCGCACTCAATTTTGTAAAGGAAGATGTGAGGTGAGGTGCACATCTACCCTGAGAGATCAAGTGTATCTTGTTTCAAGATTGAATTTCGTAGCCTGTCTCGGGAAAGGAGCAATAACAGTCTACAACTCAGCCCACTAACCGATAAGTGAAGGGAACGTTTTAGAAGGATTTTTTGCAGCGGTAGCCGSAAAGGAGCGGGAACAGGCCAGGTGTTAGCAGTCCTTTATCATACTGCCACGAACATGACTGAACTGCAGTCAGTGAAGCCCAAGCAGCTTTTCCTCGGTGCGCGGGAACGCTGTGTTAGGTACTGACCTTCCACTTCGTCTCAGTTTTCAGGTGTCTAGCTAAGGCGCAGTGTTCTCCTGCTTCCCCCGGTTCCTCGGCCCTGCCCGCGTCTGTCAAGGGGCAACTCGGTACGCGGAGCCTTTCGCTGCCCGCCTGCACTTTGTCTCCAGGCTCTCCCTGCTTGGTTAAGGCTAAGTTCCCTTTTCCCCTAGCGAAGGGCAGGCACTAGTGAAGGCTCTTACAAGCTGAGAAACGAGCAGTGACTGCAGGGTCTGAGAGGGATGTCCCCAGGAGCAAAAATGTGAAGGAGAGGGAGAGTAGTAAAGCTCAGATGAAAGTGAAGGGGCAGAGCTGCTGTATCCATCACTTCTTAGCTTTTGTTTCCTTCCTTCCCCCCTCCTTTTTTTTTTTTCTTTCCTTTTCCCTCCCCTCAGTCTTGTAGGAGCGATAGTACCAGAACTGTGGTATTTCACAGCCCCAGGGAGTGACTATTACCAAAGAGATGGCACCAGCCCACACCAGTAACCCTTCAACTCCTTGCATCCACATACGCTTTCACCACCGCTGTTATCAGCGCATTTTCCCTCGCAGATACTAATTTGCCAGTGTCAGGGGTCTGATGGGCACTCAGGCTTCAGACTCCTTTTTCTGTCCCTAAGTTCCCCAGTCAAGAAATGACTGAGGTARTTGGTTCAAAATTATACTGCTCTAAAAGCCTGTTAAAATCTACAGGCATAAACTGAAACACAGGAAGTCCCATCTGAGAATGAAGAAAAACTTGCACTGGAGCAGGTTGCCCAGAGAGGCTGTGGAGTCTCCTCTGGAGATACTCAAAACCCACCTAGATGCAATCCTGTGCAGCATGCTCTAGGTGACCGTGCTTGAGCAGGGGCGTGGACTAGATCACCTCCAGAGGCCCTGTCCRACCTCAACCAGTCTGTGATAAACCATTTATGATATTGCTTGTAGGTTTTTTGTTTGTTTGTTTTTTAAGGTAATGCAGTTACAGAGATCAGAATTATTTCAATCCAAAGTGTTATCAATCTGTAAGTAAGCTGTATTTCCCATTTGTTGTCCTATTTACTGGGCCGTAGGATGACAGCAAGAAATGTTTAGAGAGTGTGACCAAGTATCATGTAATTAAGCAATTTGACATTGGAATGTAGAAAACAAAATGTAACAGTTAAAGGCTGGTCTAGATTTCATCTGCTCAAAGTAATAATAAAGACATCAGCAGGGAAATCAGTCATGCACATATATTATTTGTGTGCACTTAAGTTGGACAGATAGGATAATGGATGTGGTATACACCAGATGTTACATTTCCTGAAAATAGATATGTTAAAGGAGCTCACAAGTGGTTGTCAATGCCCCTTTCATTACCCTATCAGTCTAAATTTATCCAGTTGAAAAAAACATCTTAGTTAGTCTGAACTTGGGCTTCACCTTAAAATTTGCTGCGCTACTTTTAGGTACCTAAAATAATAAACTTTGTCATGTTGTATTATGGTTACTCAAATCCCCATGCGGATTAAAAAGACACGTTGTTGATGCCTCAGTTTAAAACCAGAGCAACAGCCAAACTAGCGTGCCAGTGTTAAAACATGGTTAAGGCCCATTTTCAGTACAACTTGTGTATTAACATGGGTAGAAATTACTTTCTCTCACCTGCATGTATGCCCAGCTTAGAGATGCTGTAGGTCACTACATAGAAACGGCTGTTACAAGTCACCTATAGATATTCCTACCATGAAAATATGTGTATATGTAACATAYACGAATATATTTTTTTCCATCCCTGCTAGTCTGGGGCTGCATCCGTCTTCTGCAGTTCAGGACGGTCATTCAGAACGTACCGCGTTGTTAAGGGGTTATCTTTTCTGGTTCTTTGCATAATAATTCATACTCACCGTGAAATTCTTAGAGGGAAATGGACAAAAAGAGAGAAACCTTCTGGGGACTGAGCTGGAGAGTAGCTGGGCATTCAGATGAATACCTTTGTGAAGAAAACTTTCTCATAAGAATTCAGCAACTGCATTCTGCAATATAGCAGTGTTGTGGCAGTTGAGGGAGACTTCGTGAAACTACACAGCTTTTTGTTGAGGCTTAGCACACACAAAAATTGGGATTTTTTTTTAGGGAAAACTTCTTCAAAAGAAAATTAAAAAATTGTACATTGTGTTTTTTAGCTTTAAGATCGTCTATGCTTTCATCAATGTATGTGATGGTTACTGAGGCAGTAGTTGGCTGTGCTTTTACATAAATTTAAAAAAAAAGTAATTATAGAAGAAATAAAAATGTGTGCTTTCCTTCAATACTATGTGAATATAGCAGCTCAGCAGCCCAGTTTGTAGAACGCTAAAAGCACACACTGCTGTTCATGCAGTGAGCTGTCGAAAAAAAGTGGATCTTAGACTGTGTAGCTGCTTCTTTATATAATTAACTCTGTAAAAGTGAATTTCAAGCATTTACAACTGAACATGCTTATTTCCTATGGGGACAGTTTCTCTGCCGAGCATAATGGGAGCGTATTAACTTATCCGGACTCGAGGTCTGACTCATAATGCAGAGTCACATCTGGGGGAGGGACAGAGTCTGCATTTCTGTTGACCGCAGTTTTCAACACCAGGAATCCTTTATTGGAAGTGCCGAGCAAAGGGGGCAATCAGCTTGGGTTATTTGACCTTCTGAGCAATCATCTTCTCATTTTAGCATTTAATCTGATAAGGAATAACCTGCTGTTGACATTAGATTGATAAGGGATGCAGTACTCTGACATTACTTCCATGTGTTTGATGTCCGGGTGACTTTTAGCCTTAGTCCAAGGAAAGAGATGCCTTGGGTAGCTGAATAATACTGATGTTGGTGATATCAGGGTTTTCTGGGATGTTGAGAAGTACCTACCTGAAACAAGGAATAAGACCTGAATAAAGGAGAGCTCTGAAAAAGGAAGTATTTTTGAGCTGGACAGGGCCTTGGAGCGTGTGGAATGTACTTGTCAGCAGTTATTTTTGTGCCAACAGGTTAGATAAGTGTTGCTGTTTACATACCAATTTGCTCTGTTATTGAATAATTTGTGTAGTAACCAGGGTAACCTTTCCACCATGTGATACATTAATTACTCCAAAAATACAGATCTTCATAAAGGAACTTCGTACCAACAGGTTACATAGAAACTTGGAGAATTTACAGCATTTCTTAGACAGAAAATAGGTCTGATAAATAGAGTTGCTCCAAGATTGAGCCTTGGTCCAAGCCAGGCGGAGCAAAAGTCTTCCCATTGACTGGRTGGGGTTTTGGGTCAAGTTTTATGGCACACTTAAAACAAAGCTCACGAACTTGTTCTGCCTACTTCCGTTTGTATGCATCTGAASAGAAGCACCTGGGCAAGATGCAGCTTTGCATTGGATGGGCAGAATAAAACAGTCACATGAAGATTTTTCTTTTAACTCCACATAAAGCACAAGATACAGGATGAGGGGAAAGAGGGAGGGATTTCTGAACTTTGGCTTTTCTGAACTTTGGTATTTTTTCTTGGAATAAATGATCTCCAGTGTCAGTAAAAGGCAACTTTGGTAACTTGTCTTTGAGGCCTCTAAAATTACAGTATCAGCTGAATCTGACTGAAGAGCAGAGTGGTGGGTTCAAGAGATGAACCTTGAATTTTGGGTTACAATCTCCTGCCACAGCCAGAGGTTTTACCTCTGATTCATTTCTGAGTAAAACCCAGAAGTTTGGCATAACTTTTTCATGCTAACTTGACAAATTTAGGCCTTTAGAAGGGGAAAGAAAGGTGAAAACATGGTAGGAGAGTAGAATATTTGGCCTGAGGAGTATTAATAAAGTTCAGTGTCTGCAGCTAGAATAAAACTGTTTGTGTCAGTCCAGATGAGAAGCACAGTAGTTGGAGAAGCTTGTATGTTAGGAGATTGGGTTTTATCTTAATTTAAGAAAGCAATAAAGTTTGGCCATGGAACTGTCAAGTTAGGTAGGAATGGACCACCAAGAGGGAGTTGAAAGTGTGTCCAACCAAAAGGACCTGAACACTGCTGGACCTTTCAGCCGTGATTGAATATCTTCCTGTAATTTGTATTTGAAGGAAAAATATGAACTATTGGTCTCAATGCAAGAATTGACGAGTAAAAATCTGTAACCAAACCTATGGAATGGCCATATTATATTATTGTATACTTCTGTTTGGATCTTGCATTCTAGTTTTTGTGTGCTGATGCAAGACCTGTCTAAAAGTGTGTTCTGTAGCAGCTATAGCTACGTTTGCAGGTTCTTGCTAAATTAYTTGCTGACATACCATAGATAGATATCTCCCAGACAGTTAAAATTTGATTTCAGTATATCAAAGCAAATTAGCTAACTACTTATATTAAAGAGATAAGCCACTTAACAGGTTTAAACCTTTTTTTTTCCTTTTTGCTATAGGAAAAAATATGTTATATTTCATATATTTAGTGAGAGGACTTCGTAACTATCAAAAGGAAGGACTTTGTATGTACAGTGTGTGGCACGATGGGGCTCTGAGTGTTGCAGTAGGTTACCTCACATGCACGTACCTTGTACAGTAGTATAGATCACTTTGATAATTGCATAGACAATACTTCTGTCCAAGTGAGGAAGAGATAAGAAAGAGACATAAAAGCTAAAATCAGGAGATTCAAGATGCTAAATTCTATGCAATCTGTGAAGAAATATGTCTCAAATCCTCAGAGCAAAAGAGAAATGGGAAAGCAGCTCTATAATTACTCCAATCAGATAGTATGCCAACAAAAAAGGAACAATTAGTGATGTTTCCCAGTCAGTAGGTATTTCTCCTTAACTGAGTGATCTATTGCAGCGATATGTAATTAGGACCACGTAATAATAGGTTTGGTAACTCTATCCCTGTCAAAAAGGGAAGCAAATCCATCCTATTGATAATTACGGGTTTCTCGGTATATCACTTTTTTCCATCCTCCTTTTCCCCTCATCAGATCCTTTAAACGTGCCTGTCTTTTTGCTTCACCATACTTTACTTTGGGTCAATGGTCGTATTTATAGATGGCATTCAATGAGTTAACACACACACACACACACACACACACACAGAGAGAGAGAATGAGAGACATAATTTGGAGAAAGAAGTTCCTATTTTCTAAAGTGTTTGGAGCTTCTCCTCAGTCGCAAAACTAGGATAATTTTGAGACCTGTTTGATTTTTTTTTTTTTTTTCCCAATACAGAAATTACTTTTCAAGAAGCTAATTGCTACTACAGGAAACAACATGACCTAAAAAGTGATGTACTCGGTCCTAGCTGTTTGTGTACTGTGTAGATGTTGTCATGAGGAAATGATAGGAGATTTCAGACCACAAATTCTCTTGCCAGTATAGAAAAGACATTTTCTCTGACCTCTTGTCATCTTAGCAAATGCTTTGTTTAAATAAAGATATGATACTGCCAGTGAAATATAATGAGATTTCAAGTAGAAAGATACTGGACCCAGGTGAGGCTTAGCAAAGAATATAGAATTTGGGTGTAAACTGATGACATGGCACGTATTCCCTTTCTATTAAAAAAAAGATCTGAATGACAGCTGACATACTAAACATACAAAAAGCATTGTTGACATTTAGTATGAACAAACATTCATGGAAATAACTCTGCACATGATTTTTACACAGTCTGGATGTCATAAGAGCTGACAGTTTTGGCAACTGCATGCCTCCGTTCATACCAACCTATAAATCTTGGGATAAAAGTGATACTGGTTTCTGCAGTTGTTGACTTTACTGAAGTATAAACATTATATCCAGGACTCTATCTCTAATGGATTTCAAAACCAAAGCCTAGCATAAAAACCTAGAAAGTATAGGGTGCYGGTCTCTGGGCAGACTTTAAAACTGCTGTTCCTGGGAAGAATAACTGTTTTGCTGTGCCAGATCTGGTGACAGGGATGGGTAACACTGCATCTTCTTCCCGGTCAGCCAGGTACTTTGTTGAATAACTTGACTTAAGGAAGTCCTTAAGGCAAGTCCTTAAGTTCGTTTTGAGGAAAATGTTCCTACTGTGAGTTGCTGAGTACTTGATGGGCATCAGTTTACCACTTGCTCATGTTGGAGATTTTAGCATCTCTTCTTTCAGTAGTTTGCAATAATTGTCATTTTATTTTTTTTAGCAACCCGAATTTGCCTGTTTTCTATAACAGTAAGAGCAACTCATGTACAACTGGGGTGGTAGGGCCTTCACGTGAACGCTAGGACACTCCCAGTTATGCATCTGCTGCCCTGGTTAGTGTTACTGGTGAGGATGGGCTACTGACTACATGTTGTCTACACTCATACTGGTGGTACACTGTCTGTAGGCTTGTGACTCATGGAAAAGGGGTCAGAGGCAGCCATTTGTGGTGCAGATGTTATACCAATACTACAAATCTGCTTATATGTGCTGCATATTCTTGAGCACCATCTACTGGTGTTTTGGCTATTATTGGAATATTTATAGATAACAAGCTTTCTTGTGAAGAGTGCATGTTGTTTGCCTGCATCTAAAACCTTAACTGTATGACAACTGCAGCTTTCTTAAGCAAAGCCAGGTTAGTAAAACTAAAATCTGATGCTTTTTGCATTATAAACTAGAAATCTGATTTCACTGCTTGGAGGAGAATTCCTCCTTTTGTATTGCTGTTGCCACTGAGTTTTTTCATCTCCCAGGAATGATAACCTTTCTTTTGAAGCCATCTCTTTTTTATTATTTATTTATTATAAAGAGGTCACAATAACAGGTTTACAGCAAAACTCAGATTTCATCTTTGCAGATCCACAGGCAATTGGTAATGACAGGGACCTCAGATAATCTACTTCAACCTTTTCTTTCAAAGTAGGATTGGTCTTCAGCAATTTTCAGTTTGACTGTTTGCAAGGTTGTAAACAACAGACAAGTGGTTTTGTGCCTGACCTACTAAGGCTAGAAGCAAAAAGTAGCTGTGGTAGCACGCACAAGTTCTACCAGACGGAGGGCTGGTGGGTTTGCCTCTTCGGTTCTGTAATGGCATCACACATCTGTACAAGTCCTTTTGTAATGCTGCCGTACGTGCTCTGTTCCCCATTGTATTTATTCACAAYGTTTCATTTATTTTACAACTGTTGTTCAATCATTTTGCTAAAGAATAACAACTACCATTGCACTTCTGCATACAGAAAACAGAGGTAAAAGCGATACAGGCTGATGTATTTATCCGAAGGATATTATTGGCCAGTTAAGACTTGCTTCACTTTCTTTACATGATGATAATAGTAATATCTGCTTAAAGGGAAAAGACATTTTCAGTCTTCTAATCTGCCATTGACTTGGGTTTACCTCAATAAGTTCTTTTAACTGTAAGTGTCATCTGTCAACGTCTGAAGTGTTTTTTGCTTTACMGAACAAGAAAATGAGTGTGTGTGTTTCCTAATGCTAAAATAGGAAAACTTGTTAAACAAGATGCACAGTAACACTAGCATTAAAACAAAAATCAAAACTTTTCAAAAATATAAAAACAAAATACTTTTATCTGTACGAAATCTTTCCTGGAAAAGCTCTATTACTGATAAAAGAGATTTTAAAGTGGCTTCTGAAATAAATTACCTAAAGTTAACAAAAATTGTACTCAAATTATATAAAGAGGCAGATAAAAGGGGAAAGAACACAAAGTTAAGGGTAAAAAAGCATAAATGCTTTTGCAGTTCCCATCTCTCTGCTTACCTTTACATCGGCAGACRGCCTGTTAGGAGCTCAAAGCCCGCAGCTGCCAGCTGTCTCCGGGAGATGTATTAGACCTCCTGTCATATGACCCAGCAACTAGGGTTTTTCTTGGCGGGAGCTCTATTCCCAGAGACATACCTGGTTGTCTGGCATCTTCAGAATATGATTTCAGGTATGTATGGCAATGGAAATTCAGCTGAACTCACTAATATGCAATAGGACAGTGAGCTGCATGAAAGCAGTTTAGGACTTCCTAAATTTGTTCAAATAAGTAAGCATCATCTTTCAGAAAATTACGTACAGAATTCAATATAGATAATTAGAAGACAGATCATATAAGCAGTATAATAATATACCTTTCATCCCCATAATCTTTGCCTGTCCAATGTTCATAGATAACTGACTCAAAAGGGCCGTAACTGACTAAAATCTTTCAGAGAGAACCAGGACCTTCATTCCTTTGTTCCTGTGCTATTTCTTCCTTTGTTCTTCCTTTTGTCGCCAAAAAAGTAAGACAAGTATAATATTCTTCTGAATTCCCAAACTCCTCGCTATGAATAGTAATTCCTCCAAATACTGCGAAGATAGCAATCTACACTTGGTCTCCTACTGTCAGCTGTAACACTCGCCTCTGAAGTATTGTAGCCTGCAGAGAAAAAACTTTGCCATCTTGCTTCATAATTTGTACTTCTTCAAACAAGGAATTGACTTATCTGACGACACTATCTTCAGACTTGTTCAGTTTGGTGTTGACTTTTTTCCTTCTTAGTTATTTGTGACCTAAGAAAAACAATTAGACCAGTACTGCTTGCAACCTCAGTTCAACCTGTAGGCAGCTTGCGAACTAGGGATGTACGGTCATCTTTTTTTCTGTATATATTCATGTTTATCTCATGTAAAAATTGGCCCATGCTGTTATCTAACTTTGGGATCCCATTTGGTAGGTTATTTTCAGTGGCTCTTTTTGACTGGATGTTGAACTGACTGTGTCTCCCAGCAGCTATTCAGCTTGAATATTCACCTGAAATTCTGGAGTAGTGTTTGGCAATGTATACAGCATGAAAGGGGGTGGAAAGATCCAGCAGAGTTCAAAGGAGGAATAAAGTGGTTACAGCTCATTCAAGTTCAGATTGAATTGTTTGTCAGCCTCTGGTTGCTATTTGCCTTACTGCATCTTTTTTCCTATTTTGCTTTCCTTGATTTTTAGTCTAAAATTTGTGTTACTTGCAGAAAATAACGCAGAGAGATTTATAGAGAAGATACATTTAAAAGAATATGATCAATAGAATCCAGTCACCATTTTCTTGATGTCTTAAGGCATATGAATATGCTAATCCAAATAAAACATGCTGTGATAATGTTCTTTCCTGATGTACCATCATATTTGGTTAATTGTAACATATTAAGGAAATGTTTGAGAAATATATAGAACAACATATAATCTTGGACTATGGGGGAAATACTTTTAACACTCATGGAGATAAGTTTATTACCTSTTTTCAAATCTCTGCACTAGAAGAAACTGAGCTGATATGAAAGTTCTTTTTAAGTGGAGCTCATGCATCAAATTTAGCCATGCGTGACAGGGCAAAGCATCTTTTGGCTGAGGTGGGTGCTTCTACACTCTTATAGCTTAGCCACGTGGGCCGTCAAGTGTTCTCATTTATTGAAAGTTTATGGGAAGAAACAGGAGAAAAATGTTAACACTTTTCTCCAGAAACCTAGTTCAAAGCAATGCTGAAAGCTTCAAGGCAGRCAGCAGCAGCTGTCAAAAACCCTGTGACCTTGTTGGTTGTTCTGGGTTTTCWACTCTTGCTTTCTGCATGCTCTTCCACTTCTACTTATACTTTTTTACAGTTCAAATCTCAGGATGAGCTCTGGAAGGTCCCTGATCATTTTATGACTGGAAGTGATTTGTGCGTGTGTGTGTGTCTGTCTGTCATTAACGCRTTGTAACAACTATATGGAATGACTTGCAATGTGAAAAGGAAACCATCAGTGTGTGTGTGTGAGCTGCAAAGAAAGCTGCTGAGAAAAGAGAAGGGTTGCCAGACTGCAAGTGCTGCAGTACAAACATTTTTGTGCTTTTGCCTCCAGGTATAGCCTGTGAGCACATACTGGAGTTCTCAACAGAAACAGCTGTCTGCTGTGTGCAACATCCCCAAGTGCCTGTGCCTGGTCTTCATTGCAGAGTTAACGTGCTTATATTGAATTATGATAGAGTTAATGCTGCATGTGCTTTGAGACCCCTCAAGAATTAGGGGTACTCTGTACTACTGGACTACAAAAAATCACCAGTACCTATTGATAGTCTTCCTTAAACATTGGTAGTCTTTAAAAGATAGCATCTTTCCTGCCTTATTAGCTTTTAAGCAAGCCTAAGCAGCTCCTTGGGGAACAAGATGTGCTTCTTGGGGTATATGTGCTGAGAAAGTGGACTCTTCTTAACAGCTGGGTACACCTTAGCTTTCACCTTACCTTATGACAGAGGGGTAGCTTTATTAGTAGAAAACATTTAGGCATAAAAGAAAAACTACTTACAAACACAGATTTGTAATGAAGTCATAAAAAAAATAATAAAAGTCTCTTAGATCGTTAGATCATGCTGGAATCTTATAACCTCAAGTTGGAATTCCTGTTTTGCACCTATTAAAAACCAGAACTTTCTTGCTATCCCAAGCTGAGCCTYGTCTTCCTCACTGTGGTTGTGCAAGATAGGGATTAACTTACTATTACAYCCTTGTTTTTTTGTTTTTCCCCAATCCTCTGATTAACATTTCCATTGTGTTTTTAATTAACACATTATTGAGCTCATTTTGCACATCTCTGTTAGTCTTCCAAAGTCATCCTAGCAAAGTCTTATGCAGTAAATCWGGAGGGGCATTTAATGGATAGCTTTCTTTAGAACATTTGTAATTACCTTTTTTGTGTATGAGTGTGAGCGTTCTGTAAAGATCACGGCTGCTGTTGCAGTCGGTGAATTTGAGAAAGTGAGGTTAGGCTGAGAATATAGCTTTGTTCGTGGTTTGAGGGGGTTRCCTTCTGGATGACCCCTGCATGGTCAGACCCGGTCAGGTGGGAACAGTCCCACCACAGTGCCAAAGACTAGAGCTGGGAAGAGAAACTGAATCACCAGGAGGGCCAGGCGGAGCCCTCCGCTAGGACGAGGCGCGCGCGCGCCGTGAGCTTTCAGCAGCATCACCCGCCGGAGGGGTGACCGGCCGGAGTTCAGAGCCCCGCTTCACCCGCTCGCAAGTCTTGTCTGCGGGCGGTGTCGGATCCAGGTAGTAATGCCTGTGTGCAGCGGAGGACTCGAGCTTCCAGGTGACCGTCAGGAGGAASAGCGGCCGCGGTCCGCCCGCGGCCGAGGGGGAGCGTGCAGACCTCTGCCTCGAGGTGCTGGAGCTGGTGGTCACAGCCTGTGCTGGGCAGCGGGCTTCAACTGTTCATGACCCAGGCTGGGCTGCAAACGCCAGGAAGTGAAGTCCAACCGCTCGGTAGGCAACAACTTTCTCATTTTAGTCAAAGATGGTTACTAGAGTGAATTATGGCTCTTTTCAGTAATGAAAATATCCAGCCCTCCCACAGAGGGTAGAAATATGAAGAATGCTATTGCACTTGCCACCCCAACATTTCTTAAAGGTTRAAACATTTACTACAAAGAGAACATAAGTTTAGGCCCTCTCCCACCACTTATACGCAACTATGAACAAAATAACTACAAGTAAAATAATTAGCTGCTGGTATATTGGAGGCTGTCAGGTGCCAGCTACAAAGCTGTCAATGCCAAAATTTTCRTTTATACAAAAAAGGAAATAAATAAAGAAATATTTGTGAGAATTTTAAACTGAACCTCTGAAACAATTAAGTGGAGCTGAACAAGTTCATAAAGCAAAGACTAATGACATGTCCCCCACACCGCTTGGCCGTGTGCCCCCATTGATTGACTCAGGGAATGTTACAGGCGTTAAGTTGGTATTTTTCATTAGTCCCAATGAAATATGAGAATCTCTTACCATTCCCTCTGTTCAGCTCTGCCTTATTCTTGTAGCTAAAGCTACCCAATCATTACGAGAAATCATTATTTATTTGTGAGTAGGGAAGAATCGAGGCTCCTTTACCAGTTCCAGTCCTTCCATAATAGCTGGATTCCTTTCACCATCCACCTTTTCAGTATTTGTTACTGAAATTTGCCTTAACCATATAGGAAAGGCTAAAAATGCAAATAGTGCACGTGTATGCAAGGGGAAAATACCAGCTTTGTTTGCAACAGAGGTTTTAACGCATTGCATCTCATTCTACGTTTTTCTTCCCTGCGTGAATTAAACGTAGCTTGCGTTCAAGCGCCGGCTATGGCATTAGGCTTCAGCAAAGCAGGTTCTAGTGTCCACCTTAAATTTTATTTAGAATAACATGAAACAATGCTGAGGATATAACCCTGAAGGCAACTGTATGTGAAGTCATTTATCAACAAAAAAATGTGAGGAATGCTGAAAATAAAGTTAACGTTCATAGTCATATTTTCCTTTTTTCAGCCTGTAGTGCTAGGAGGCATTTTTCTTCATTCTCAAAGCATTTTCCTTTCTTTTTATTCATTATTTGTTTAATACAAAATCTGTTCGTGTGTCATAAAGCAGCTAGAAATTATTCACCAAAATGTGAGATGTATAAGCATAAGAATTTGAAGAACAAGTTATCTTCTCCATTCCCCTTGTCTTCCTCAATTCAGAGGTTTTGCTGCTGCCTCACACCACATCAAAAATAAGCTCCGATCCGAAGGTTTAAACCGTAGGAGCGCAGCCCGCTGTCGTCGCTCCCCGGGCGTGCGCGTAGCGGGGCGTCTGCGCCGCCGCGGCCCGGAGTGTCGGACGCCCGCTGGGACGATCGCGCAGCCGCGGTCTGCGCGCCGCGGGAGCGGGTCGGCAGCCTTCTCCGTAACCTGCCGCGTTCTGGTAGTAGAGTTAGCACAAATAACGGGAGAAGTCCTCCGGGACGAGATTTTTTTTTTTTTTTTAATGTGGTTTTGGTTATAAAAAAAATGGTGCCGTGAGTGTATATTGTTAATATACGTTGTATTCTCTGTGAGTGTGCATGTGTCTGGTTGTGCATCCTAGCATACTGATAAGACGTTTTTCCTTTGGTGTCCCAAATTCGCCCTTAACCAAACTAAAGAGAACTACTTTTTGATCTATTTTACCTGCATTGCCGCCAGGTGTACTCCAAGCAGTACTTGCAGAGGTAGCACGAACACAAATACCACCCGTGGCAGGAGGGGTTACGATGCCGAGCTGAGCGCAGCCCGGAGGAGAAGTGGGGAGGAATCGTAAAACCGCTGTGAGCCGCCTTGGAAAAGCGTGAGCGGSGGCCGCGGCGCGGGAAGCGCTCCCGGCCTCGCGGCGCCGCTCGCCGCAGGGACCGCGGGGCTAACGCCGCCAGCGGCCGCTGAGGAACGACCGAGGAAGAAATTCGTACCGCGGTGAACCGTAAACACCGTCGCAGACGATAAAACTTAATCAAAATGCAGCGTTGCCTTCGGGATTCAGATCCAGGGCCTTTTGATGATTAGCAGGATTATCAAGTGTCGATGCTCTGTTGAATACCACGATGTTGTAATATTGCACTCCGTGGAACATCAATGCCAGAAATAATTTAACACCTGCACATAAATCATTTTGCAATTATCTTTTGGGAAATTATTTTATCTTAATCTTTTTATTTTGTTCCAGATAAAATTAGAGAGGAACACTGAAAGATGACACTAGGTGAAACGGAGGAAGGATAGGAGCACTGTCAGGTTATATAAACTAAGCTAAATGTCTGTTTTCCATTATTTAATTTTTAGATTGACGTGCAGCTTCGGTGAAGGATTGTGAATAGAACCGGTTTGTGTGCATGTGCATATATTTAATTAAATTAAACTTTCAGCAACAGTAATATCAAAAATATACATTCTGCACTCCTTAGCATTAAGAAAAGTGATATTAAGGGGTAGAAAATCTTGAGCCTGTTGATCCTCCTTTCTCCTTTAATTTGAGGACTTAAATTATCAGTCAGAAGTTACAAAAAATTGTTCTCTGATCGTGGCACAGGAGAGAGACAAACTTAGTTCTCCCTGGCGCGCAGCGGAGCCGGGGGTACAGCCAGCGCGGGGTGACCGCCCCGGGGTAACCTTTCGCAGCGGGGCCCAGGGGGTYGCTGCTGTCGACGGGAACGTTGTGGCTACACCCCGGTGCAGGGCTCGGAAGCCCAGCCGCGGCCTCCAAGTGCGTAACGGTGGGCTGCCTTCGCAGAGCTGCGCGGGGTGGGAGCGAGGAACGCCTGGCGTTTGTGTTTTAGGATTTGGTCGGCTTTGTTTTAACACCGTTTGAGAGCTAATTCTAGGAACACCGTTGCAAGCAACTTTATCTATTTTCTGCTCCAAATGATCGCTTTGTGTTAAAACCTGTGAGCATTTAACAGCATCGTTAATGGAAAGAAGGAAGACTTAAATGGGCGGTACAGATGCCACTTTATGTTAGGCCAAAAGAGTGACAAAGTACCTCGCTTGGAAAGTATCAGTAAATAGCCGGCCAAACCCTGCCCTGGCTTATTTTCATGCTTGCTTGTGTAAACACATCAAATGCCAACAACTAGCTTTCTACTGAGGCAAATTCCGTGTAACTTTCTGTCCCGGTTCTTGGTAGCCAGGTTTTCCCGTGGGCGGTGCAAGGGGAAGGGCACCTGCGGCGTTCCCCGGGCGGAGCGGGGAGGAAGAACCGGGCCTGGCTGATGGTCGTCCTTCCAGAAAACCGAAAAAACTCCTCCAGCCTGTGCACTGGTCTTCGAATAGTGGAGCGGTAGCATCAAGTTAGCTGCGTGAGAAATGCTCCGAGTGTTCGAGCGGAAGGTGTCGGTAGGGTGAAGTGCGACCTCCTTGGCTGCTAGCACAGCCCTATCTTGAGAYCATGTTTTCAGTTGTCAAGATCTGACCAAACTTACAAATTCTCTTAGATGAAAATAAGYGTGGAAGGCTTGTGCCACTTGGTGACTTTATTATTAGTTCATCTGAGAATATTTCCATAAAAAATGGTTCAGTCTTGCCCGGGAAGGATTAATTAAACGTTTCTGCCCACGTGAAGAGTGTAAGCTGAGAAGATTTAGCATGTTTGGACTGTGAAGCAGAGATCTAGGATCTGAAAAGGAAGGAGAGCTTTGGTGTCAAAGATTTACAGAACTGACAATATTGTGTTTAGAAAATTGACCATTTAACACGTCTGCTTTGGGTCTGCACAGAGTTCTAGCAAAGTCGCGCAATGAGCAATCAAATTAAAACACATATATGTTATTGAATAAGCATAGGCTATGTTATTGAATAAGCATAGGCTGTGTTGTGGATTGAACAAAAGCTTTTGAGTTTAGGGTTTGTTTTTGTTTGTAAGGTATGTTTTTCTGTAACTAAAGGTGAAATAAGGTATGTGCAGAGGAAAGCTGAGTTGTAAATTTTGGCAGGTTTTAGCTCTTGATTATAAAATCAAGAAACCTTAAATAATATCCACCTTAATATAACTCTTTCTGTAATAATTATGTCATGGCTTCTATGTGCATATTCTAAGAAATCTAGAAAAATATTTAAGTTCTCTCTCTTTCTCTCTCCCCACTCCCTCTTTTTTTCTTTTTCCCTTTTTTTTTTCTAATGGATAGTCTTTTTGATAATTATCACACTACAAAAAATCATTTCTTCTTGAGGACTTTCTGAAGTCCTATGCTAGACATGTGCTGAGACTTTCAGTAAGTTTGGGGTCCTCAGCCCAGCACTGTGTATGTTTCGGCTACTTACCTTTAGAGCAGTTGCTTTCAACTTATATTTAGATATGAAGATGAATGTTTCTATTTTTTTCAAACTTGGAGGAGGGTTTTGGTGCCTGAAAACTTACTTTTTCAGCTTGTCTAATGAATAATATTACCTCTCCCTGCAAACACTGCTTCCCTTGCTGTCTTCAGTAGCTGGTCAACATATTGAGTAATGAAATATAGATTCAACCAGATCATACTGAAGAATGTTGCTGAAGACAAATGATGCTCTCACCCATAGGGTTTCCTTGCATTGGTACAGGAATTACATGGCTTCAAATTTTTATTTATCTTGCTAGGATTATGATTGCTTCTTAGTTTATTATAAAATGCCTGTGCTAGATTTCTAGTGTTGATTTCTTTGTCAAGATTTGGTTTCCACACTGTCATTGCTGTTTGGAATAAACTTTAGAGGCACTACAGTACAGGAAGATCTGTGATTTAAGTTCCAAGGGTGTCTCCCTGACCTCCGAAACATCTTTGAGCAGTACTTGCGGGAGCCGGCTGAGAGAGTTAAGCACAGGACTGACRCTCCCCGAATTCCTCTATTTGCCCTTTTCTCCACGGAGTCGCTCACGGTGCAGGCTTTCTCCACGCGCTCGGGTGACTTCTCTTTCACGGAGGGGCTCTGGCAGAGGACTCCTGGCAGCTCGTGGTTTGCAGCGCGGGGCAGCACCGCCGCTGGCTGTTGCCTGCCCCGTGCGAGGGAGCTCCTCCGCCGCCTCGGCTCGCGGTCCGGTGCCTTGGCTAAAGCGGGCGGTGGCGTAGACGTGGTTTAAAGCGCCGGGTGAAACCGGAGCGTCGGAGGCAGTAGCGCGTGCTCCGTGCATCAGCGGCGCGGCAGCAGTCCTAGTGAACGGAGGGCCGCGAATGGCAGAGGAGTCCTCTTGGCCTCGGGCTTTTCCAGCAGAACTGCGGTCCTGATTCAGACCTTCTCCTGTTAAGGGTTCAGACGCTTCTCGCGACAGCTGCAGCTGGAACTGCGTATGCGTCACACTGGACCGAAGTTAAAGGCGACGGGGAGGAGGGGACCCTTCACACGGGAAACTGAAAGTTCAAACTTTAAAGCCAATTCTGAAACTGTCGATCTAGTTATTTTGTCTATAGAATGGACGTAATGCGTAATTGATTCATAACGCTCTGTAAGCGATAATAGRCTCTGAGGAAGGCTTTTTTTAAATTGCTTTGGAGGATGCTAGTTATTAGAACAAAGTAAATTAAATAGGAAAATTAAATAGAAAAATGGGGACTCTGCTGTTTCTGCTTGTAATGCAGTTCTTGAAGGAAGTTCTGGTTAAAGAATATCCAAGTTAGTTGCCAGGGTTCTAGACAAATAAGCAATATTCTTTGTTTTGGACCAGTGTRTGCCTGTTTTATTGCTTAATTATTTTTTCCTGTTAAATAGGAGGCAAACTCATACTGAAATATCAATATGAAACAAATCAAAATTTGAACTGTGACTTGCAAGATTTCAGCAGCCCGTTAGTCTTTCGTAACAGTGTTAAGTTCACATGCATAGCTGCTTAAGGCACTCTCTGAAGTTTCAGACGTCTRGAAGTTTGTGGGAAACGAGAGCTGGTCACGCTAAAACTCTTTGTAGCGGTAGTATTCCTGGTGCTGGGGAACTCTGATACCTTTCATTGAAATCAGCACATGGAGAGAATCCATTTTGCTAGTGCTGTTTGGGACATGGTTATTCGAGGCAGGATATATCTCCTTGTTTAAATTTGCAGTAACATTTGTCACGATGTGTTTAGACTTCACAGAGTTTAATATACAAATTATTCTTACTTTACAGATGGAAAAGAAGGAATAGGGATATCACTTAACCCCATTCTTGGAATTATTTTTGTTGAACTGAAAAAGCGCCCGGGAAGGAAATTCTCCTACCACCTCAGAAGCAGATCTCTCCAGGTCTGCACGTAGGGGTGTGTGCGCGTGTACGTTCATGCGATAYGCTTCTATCCAGCCAGCAGTTTGTGATCAAGTTCATAGGTTAATATAATGTAACAGTTTGTTCTTATTCCACTTGGTGCAATGTGACAGAAGGCAGCAATGCTGCTCTTGAAATACCAGCCCTTCCAAGTGATGTACTTGGGCGGCCCTGGAGTGTGTTTATACTGATTTAGCAAGTATGCGAGGCAGCAGCACAGCAGCGAAGAGCTCTGCGGAGGGCAGACGGGGAAAACCTTCCTCCACAGTTCATCCGTGTGCCACGCTGAACACGGGCTGTCACTTCAGGCTTCCTGGCAAACAGTGCGCTTTGTTTCCAGAAACCTGCTGGAGACCTACCAGACAGCAGGGGCTCGTTTTTGTTGGTGGTACGGTGCCCCCCGAGAGGACTGTCGAAACTCTTCCCTACTCTATTATAGCACGGTATCTTTTGACAACTCATACTGGATCTTCTACTTCAGGATTTTTGGTGGGGCTGAAGATGGGGAAAGGAAAAGATGTTGGAAGACAAGAAGGAATTGAAAGCTTTAAAAATGATCCCCTCCTTGTGACATCTGAAGTTATATCAGTTTATACGTAGGCCATGAAGAAAAACTGTAGCAGAATAGTGTTTGGGCTTTGTGTTCTCGCRTGTTTTCTGCATTTGAGACAAGTGAGTCTTCATTAAGAGAACCGCAGAAAGTTGTACGTAGGAAATAGAATTCTGCAGATTCTCAAATCATTAACACTGAAGATGTTTTAAAGTGTTAGCTCTCAATTTAAGCAAAAGTTTAAGTAAATTGTACAAAAAAAACCCATGTTTATTCTACAGTGAAGTGTTGCCTCACTTTACTCTGCAAAAATGCATTCCTTGAAAAGAGAGCTAAACTGAACTGGTTTCGTTTGTCATATCTACGAAAGCATATTGCATCTCTTTCTTTCTCTTTTCTTAGGAGAAAACAGACAGAAAAGCCTTGATTGCGGGTTAAACGGCGTGTACGYTGTAACTGTTGCACCAAATTGTTTCTTATGTACTTAATGCGTTTGCTTTGAATCCAAAGCCTGRAGGTTTAACTTTGGATGCCTTGAAATGAAAGTACGCTTTGGTGATGAAGAAGGCATTTGCCTTCAGGTTGGGAAAAACTTAAACTAACGTCATCTCAGCATGATTAGAGCTCGTATGTACTACTGACCTAGGGGCATGCATCAACAGGCAGGAGTCGGCAAAGACAATAAATTCATTCTCTTGCTTTGGAGAATGCAGTTGTTATAAGGTGAAAATTCCTCTATCAAAAATACATATGTGCATAATAAGGGCCATAACTATTAAGGAAACAAAGCATAAAAATACCTGGGAGTGTCATGATAGTATAGGGTGTGTATTGATATAAAAATTTATTATTTTAAACCAATACAAAATTAAATATCAGCCGTAGGAATGAGGCCAAATTTAAGTAAATGGTACGTTCTTATAAGTAAATGCTTATAGGCTTGACTTGCAGAGTTCAGACTCAATCAGTGTAAGTCTTCAAGACTACCATTGCAGAATCAGACTTTTTAACTGCAAAATCTATATCCTTGTGCCAGTTATTAAAGTACTGTGCATGACAGAGTTCAGATTATCAGCCCTTCAAGGAGGGGCCATCTCTTGTCTTGTGGTTGTATGGTGTTTACACCTGGGCCCTCCATGTGGCTCTACTCACAAGCAGAGTGATAACACTCTGCTGCTCTTGCAGTAGGATTGAACCACTGCAGTAACTTCTAGGCCACTGTCATACTGGAAATGTATCTATGTACAGCTTTCATATTCTTTTTCTGCTCCTTTCCCTTCTTCTCCTTCCCACCCTTCCCAGTAGCTTTTAGCAAACAGCTGGAGGTGGATGACAATGCATCTGGTTTTTATTAGTAGAATTAAGGCAATTCCTTGACCTTAAACATCTACTGCACCAGCTCTCTAGTGAGGTCTCATAGAAATGTTACCCTACATATGTAAACGTCAACTGATTTTCCTGTATCTAGTTTCTGTTGGTGTATGTTGGCRTATTTCCTTTTTGCATGCATAAGATATGTAGATCTCCCTCATGAGTACTGTAGTGAAAGGCACTTGTGTCCACAAAGAAGTTTCTGAAGAGTTCACTTAGCGCAGAAGTGGCTAGGACATTTTGAGGGTGAGGATGGCTGGAACGGGGAAGCTGGTTCTCTGTTAGAGTTCAGGCGCCTGCAGACTCCAGGCGCCTGCTCAAAAGCCATCGCAAAGCTTGCGTAGTTCTCAGCAGCTTCGCTCCCTCACTAGCTGACATAGAGGGACCAGTGGGATGTGTCAGAGTTCAGCAGAACCTTCTGTCCTTGTAATATGGGCTGCTCCTGCTTTCATGAATTTGGCAATCGAAAGGCCTCACGTCTGCACGGCCCCGGGCTGCCTCTCTTTGGCAGCGCTCTCGCCCATCGGTTACTTGAAGGGAGCTCTGCGTTTCCCAGCTTGTCTCCCACAAGGCTCCCTAGAACCAGGAACTGGAGGGCTTGTTCCTAGCCAAACTGCATTTAATCTCTTCAGGCCCTTTTAAGGGTGGTATGAACTCTTCAGGTCATTGTACCAAAAGCTTCRAGAATGTGGTTTGGGATTGAGAGGTGCTGTTCACGGAGAATGCCACCGTCTCTGTTACAACTAAGAAATGACTGTGTGAGTCCATGCATTAAATACCTTAASCGATCTGCGTAATACCTTCAACATGTTTTTCCACGCAGTAATTAGAACTTGGCCTTTGTATTTTGGGTGGCTCTCCAAATGAAAGCATACAGTTTATAACTTCTAAAACTTCCTTTAACACAGTTTAAGAATGTCTTATTAATAACTTTACAATTAAGAAAATGCATCACTGATGTGATCTGCTGTTTAAACCTCAGGGGCTGGCCTTCCTACCAGAAGAATGATGGAGATTTAAAAAAAAAAAAAAAAATTAATCAATACAGTGATATACATACCTACCTTTCAACAGATTGGAACATGCCAGCCTCCAAGTACATTTGTGCAAAGCTAGTAAAGGTGGTGGCTTATTATTGTTAAATAAATACCTCTACAATTTGTTCTTTGTGTATGGAAAACTGACAGTGAATCTGTAACGGTGGGAGTCTAAATAGTGAAGGAATGATGGCTCAGCATAAAATTTAACAAGATGCAACAAATGAGAAAAATAATGCCGATCCTTTGTAAGCCAGCCTTAACATTTCCAGAACATGTAAACATTTGAGGCTTGAATACTTTTTAAACTGTTGTGCAGAGTGCCTTAGCAGTATTGCCTTAGTGAGTTCCCACAGCAAATATTGTTATGTGGTTTAGTATTGAAAGCTAAATCCGCTGTGATAATGTGTTTCACCATGCTTTCTTCCTAGAAGATCAAAGTGAAAAAATGCATAACCCTATTAATGTCGTTGGACATGAGTAACTAGGGTGCAGGCAAATGTGGTGTAGAGGCGTCTTAGCAGAGAAGTCACCTAAAGGCTCGTTAGCTCCAGTGACAGRTAGGACCCTGTACTTTGCTACACTGTGCCAGTCTGTGGGCTTGGGGATCTCTAGAGACATCACCAAGTTCTATTTCAAAGGGGAAAAAGAAATGCCTATTAGATGCTATACGTGCATTTTCTTTGGGTTGGGGTAATTTGTGAGCACTTCCACCTGTGGATTGTTTAGTTTGGGTTTACAAAGGCATAAGCTAGCTGAAGTAGTAAATTAGTAGTAAATTAACACGAGCTCAAACTTGAGCTTAGGAATACATTTGAAGAAGTGACGAAAAGGAAGTAAGCCTTGAATCTTCTCAGTGGAACAAATATTACCAAAGGAGGATGATCCTGAAACTTGAGAGCTTAAACATTCCCTGTAGAAGAAATAGCAACTGTAGCAAGTGATGTTTTTTTTGGAGAAAAATGCAACAGTAGTTGTGCAATCCTTCAGTAATCAGTAGTCCTGGGGTTAATTTCCATGGCAAATACATTTGTATATTGTACTATGGACATTTTTGTCATACCAACGTGTCTCATCTGTTTTTGCTTTGTTAAGCATTTGGCCTTAGCAGCACCACGTGACTGAACTCCATTCTCTCATGTGCTACACCAGAAAGCATTGCTTTTGACATCTTTAGATCAGAGCTGTTTATGCAGTTAGCTGTGAGAGCATCTGCCAAGTCGCAGAACTGTTTGAATGTTAGCTGGCTTCTTTTCTGGCTAGGCTTCATAAATGCTTACTTCCAGGGTATATTAATTTTTTAAGTCAAATATTGCCCTCACTTTTGAGGTTCTATCCCTTGGAATTCCTGAACCCCTTCCAAAAATTTCAACCCCACCCCACCCCAGMCAGATATATCTTATAATCTCCTTTCTCTATAAGAGTTCGTGAAGCTCTATCATAAACCAAGAGTAGATTTGTTTTCCTCTGCACTTTGTTAAAATAGTCTACTTTTATGATTACCTGTTCAGATATTGATTTCCTGGTCTTTCTAAATAATGTATTAAAGGTCTTGGGCTTGCTGTCACTGCAGGTAGATAATTCTGCAAATAGAGCAGACAGTCATTTTCTTGCAGATGCAGTAGATGGTCTAAGYTGGTATTAAATATCTGCCTTTGAAAGGTGCCTGATCTATTTTCTATTGAAGACCATTTCAAATAAACGAGTAAATCTCATTAAAATCTTTGGTATCTTGGCACCTACTTCTGGTGATCAGTTACGCGACACCACATCTCATTTATTGGTGGCGTTGTGGCCGTTCTCCAGCAGGAAGAGTCGTGTTTGTTTCAGTAGGATACGTTTAGCTCTTGCTTTTGCCAGGTGAAGGGAACCTTTGAGGAACAGTGGCCTCGACTAAACAAGTGAAAATAAAAATAAGTTTCTGCTTTGCTTTCGCTGGGACGGTACAACAAAGACAACACCGACTGCGTCGAAGACAGCTAACAGTGCCGTTGTTCGGGTGGGTCAGGTGGGTGTTTCCTTTGCCAGTAAGAACGAACCGATGCAGAGTTTTCTGTGTGAGGAATGTCTTGTTTCGTAACTTGCCCAAGAGTCTGGAATATGCCCTTTTTCCTTCCGTTCAGTGCCGCTCGGAGATCTCTCGCCCGGTTCCTGCTCTTGGCCCCAGGTGACTTCAGCAGTGGCACCCAGCTGGCCGTGCTGACAGGGTCACACTAGTGCAGGGCGTGGAAATACGGAAATAATGACAGTTGTCTGTAAAATCTATACCAAAAATAAATCCCATAAATATGGACATTTCCTATTACCTTTAACTAGTAAAAATATGTCAGATCAAACTTGAGAGACAAGTCTGTTAACATGCAGTAATGTCCTGTTCGTTTTGCCAGAGCTTTTATCTGCGATCTGGAAAAATTAATGGCATACCTCTGTATCTTTACCTCTGTGAGGGTTAGGAGCTTAAAATAGGCTGAAGAAATGAGTAGTGGAGATGTGCAGGGAAGCTGGGGTTTGGTGGCCTCTTCCAATTTCTACTCTGATAGCCCAGTGCACTCAGGCACCAAGGCTTGCTTTGATTATTTTACCAACTTTTGACATAGCAAATGTTTCTTGCCACAGAATCATGCTCTGCCCCATTTTTAGCCAAATACAAAAAATTGCCAGCAGGTGGCATGCAAAGGGTGCTATTTCTGATGGCTTATTGCTTTGGTGGGGTTTTCCCTTAAAAATAAAATAAAATAGAAATTGGAGCTCAAAAGACTGTGAAGAGAAAATGCCCTCTTTGCTGAAAGACTGGTGATTAGCGCTTCAGCATGAGTAAGAAAAACAGCGCTTCCTTACTTCTCTCTCCAAAAAAGCGTTAGAGAACATTTTCACGTTTCAGGAACTCATCGCAGAATTCTGGAGCCAGCGTCTGCCTCTGAGAAGTCTGAAACGCCCCGTGCCGCCGGGTGCCGGCCTTTTCGGTGCTTTGCGAATTGACAGCAGTGCTTCGTTTCTGCAGGGTGGCTGGCAAGAGCGAGACAAAAAATACAAGGCACTTTGTTTTGCAGTGCCATTTCAAATTTTTGTGTGACAACAGGTCAACAGGCTGGCCTACTGCCATTGGGAAACTACGTTTGGATGAAAGAAATACTATTTTTTGTTTGTAGCCTTATTACAAATGTCTGGGTTTAAGAAACTTCTGCTTCTCCCACATCAGCGCTCTAGACAAATCTTGAACCACCTTTGTGGCAAGCCCTAACAAACGCTGTCACTTTGACCTAATCCACTTTTCTGCACAGCTGTGCTAAAGTCACCTTTAGTTTTATCACATTTTAATGCAAACAAGGCCGGAAGGGTGCTTGTTTGGATTGAAGAAGCTGTGACAATTCATCTGAATGGGAACTTCAGTAACTGGGAAGAAAAATGTGACAGGGAGCTTTATCACTGCATTGTACACAACAATCTGAAAATTATTGCTTCTTTAGGGGCCTATTCTCTTCTTGTGGCCTCGCGCAGTCTATGCTAAGCAGCTAGACAGAACTTTGAATGGTTTGCCAGGCCTAAAGACAGATTTTAATTCTATTGTTTGTGGGTATCCCTGACTTTCCTAAGAGGATTCAAAGACGGGCTGCGGAACAAGGCGGCTAACACCAGGCTTTGGTCCATCTTTAAAATTCAAATAGCAAAGAACGCTTTCCTCCGTACTTTGGAATTGGTCAAACTCCGGTGGTGTTCGCTTTCCAAATTTGTGGAGTTCATTCACAACTAAAYGAACGTGCAAAAAATGCTTTGGTAAGCTGTTTTTAAAAAGCTTGCTTAACCACTGATTTTCTGTCAGAGCATGAATAAAGCGGGGAGGAAAGATTTCTTTCTAAAACATTGAAATTACCATAGTTAGAGGAGCTTTTTCAGAAATTTTATACATAAACATTTACTAAATATGGGCAAACATTTGTATAGGCACAGGTCATGTTTGTACTAATTTTTTTATACTTCAATTAAATTCCAAGTGAAGCCGGACAAGTGTTTAAAAGTTTTTTTTTTTTTTAAAAAAAAAAAAAAAAAAAAAACTTTATCGCAGACTTGAATAAAGCTATTGCAAAATGAACATTTGAAGTGTTTGCGGAACAGTGTTGAATGAATCCTCCTTGAGGCTACCGAGTAAAACCTAGGCACCGGGAATAAGGGATTTGGTCTCCTAGGAGACGGCGAATTGCGGCGCAGGCGGATCCCGGCAGCTCCGCACTGCTCGCTGCCCGACTCCGCTGCCTCGTGGCTGCAAGCGGATCGGGCGAAGCGGGGCGCAGCGCGAAAAGCCCGCCGCCCGCCGCGGCGGCGTGACGCGCCTCTCCGAGAGCCAGCCCGCCCGCTCTGCTGGGCACGTTCAGTGAGATTCGCAGTGGCCGGACGTCCTCGGCTCATGGTGGTGTTTTAAACAGATATAAAAATACCACGTCAGTGATGCAAATTTTAGCAGTACGCTCATATTTACTAGTCTGCCACAGCTAGAAACACGCTCCGGATACTTTATAACGGTGTGGACAAATAAACACAGTTGAGGAGCACCTCCTCTTGATGCGAGCACCTACAAGCAGGCAGGAGCCGAAGGACCCCACCGCCACGGTCGACCTGACCCCTCAGCRCTCCCCCATGGCCAAAGCGCCCGGAGAGCGCGGCTTGTGCACGCTCTCCCCCTGCCACCTGGTTGTAAGATTGCGAAGCAGGRTGAATTATGGCAGGACCGAAGCCGAAGGGGACCTGGGGAACTCTCCTGTCAGACAGAAGGGTGGAATCTGCTCGCACTGCTTTTCAAGACCATATCTACTTGAAACTAAACATCTACCAGGTCCCGTCACCTTCCTTAAAAGAGAAGCCTCAGATTATACAGAAGCTGGCAAATATTTCCATGTGAAGAAGTGATTTCTTGAAATGAAAATGTATTTTATCTTTTATCGTCCTTAGTGATGACAGCAATTTAGAACAGTGTGATTTTTCTGCTGTTTAAAGAGGCCATCTCTGATGTATGAGAGATTGTGGCCTGGTGCCGAAGGCCTCAGAAAACAGGTAGCGTTCTCGTTAGGAACTACAGCAGCTGCTTTTCTAGCAGAAACTTGCAGGKTTTATCATGATGGTTTGAGGAAACAGTCCAGGGAGATAAGTCACCGTCTCCATTGCAACAGAAAAAAACTATTGCAGTTTACAGTCCTAGGTTGCTCCCCACCCCAGAGAGGCAGGCAGCTTCTCGCAGGGTTTCTGGACAGAGATGGGAAAGACTGTTGACCTCAGTGAAAATCCTTCTGTGCATAAGGACAGATCATCACCTCCTGGAGTAAGCGGTGCCTGAAGAGGGCCGGGATCCCCAAGCTGTTACTGTTGGGCTGGCGGCACCCTGGCTGGAGCATATCTAATTGTTTGYCAAATAGCAGCTGTAGCGGTGTTGCAACGCAGCTTTGCATTAGGAATGGCCCACTTCTGTCTGGGTGGTTTGAATTTTGCCTGGGCAATAGCAACAGCTGAGACCATTTGCTAAAGGAACCTCCAAGCCTGCAGAGGTTGCATCTTTTCTTCAGAGAATTGCAAGCAAGCGTTAAAAGCACCTCAGCTGTACATACTATGTGTATGTTAGCTTGCAAAACTTTTCACTGTATTTGAAAGATGATTAAAATTAGCTCTAATTGTTATTACTTCTATCCCAAGGCTTATCTGGAGTGTTGCAATTGCTACTTCATAAATTTCTTTCACCTCTCTTCATTGTACCTTTGCACCTTCTTACCACTTTCATCATTTCTCATCACCTTTCTAAAATAGCACGTCCTTAAATTCCCAACTCTTTAGGAAAAAAAATATTAAATGATCCACTAATCACTTGCAAGTTAACTCAGGTATTTATTAAGTGGCAAGTACGAAGGAGAAGTTGRAGGCTGGGGACAGGTAGGAGTAAAGAATTGGCCAAGGTCTGTTCCAAAAAAAAAAAAATTACAAATCCTACCTTTTCTTATATGGGAATTTTATGTTGTCATTACCTTAGCACTGCTATCCACTTATAATTAGGCACTTTCCAGGGAAGGAAAGAAACGATCCTTCTCTTCTTCCTCCCATGCCTGCTTGCCTCATGCTGACAGTAATTATATTGGTTAAGTTGGTAAATACTTAAGTTTGGGTCTGCTCCCAAGCTTGGTGATACTCTAATGGATCTAGATATACCCACAATATCCCTGCACTCAAACCACTGTGAAGGACTCCAGCACAAGATAATTAACCACAAAGTGAGTTATAAGCCCCAAGCTGAAAGCATAATGAAAATCAAGGTCAATTACCTTGTTGTAGGAGACTAGGAGGAGTCTCCTGCGTGGGAATCCACGCTGGGYGTCCCACTCTCTTTGAGGCTACCATTTTTTTTAATATTCAGGGGGATTACACTTAATCAGGAAGCTTTAAATATCTGGCTTATTAAGATATTTAGTAGTGGTCTTGCTAACTACTTAACGTATTGTATTTTTACTACGAGGAAGAAAGAATAAAATTCTTCTAATTCATTACTAAAGAGTATTCCAGCAACTGGGAGTTATTCCCAGGATTCTAGGGACATAGAAGTAACTTCTGGCAAACCTCAACAATTCATGGGAGTTGGCTTTGAAGGACTACTTCTTTGGACAGTGCCAGAGCTCTTCCAGAAAGTTTTTCTTTGATTTCTTGTACGCAAGTTTTGGCCAGAACCAGGAGGATAATAAAAGTTGTGTTCAATGATAACTGAGATTTTCATATAAAGGTAGATCAGATGAGATGAGCATCTGTGTGTGRCTGTATCAACAAGAAATTTTAATTTAATTAGAGAATATGATATTTTTATTTGTTTTTTTTTTAGGGATTACATTTTAGATTTTATTGTGCTAACTTTAGCATGAAAGAAAAAGCCACTAAGTAGTTATAATCTAATATGTGTAAACACATGATTTTTCAACTTAATAGTCCTGTCTATAGTTCAGGCCATTACATTCCTGAAAGAGACAAGTGACAGGGTCTAGAACTCTCCCTGGAATACCAGAAACCATTCTCCTSTTTGGGATCAGGCAAAATTAAGTGTCTGGGATCTTGTTAGGATTCTGGGAAGCATGATGTAGTGCATTTGAAAAGTCGACTTTGTGCTAGCTGGTGTCTGAAACTCAGTAGCAAAATGTTTTTTCCTGGAATATTAGAAGTAATATACTGTATATTCCTGCGTAGTGTCGCATGCCTAAGATGTGATCTGATTATGTGAACAATTTTTCTTTGGAAGGTAGCTGTGTTCAGTCAGCACCCTCCTGGGATGATAAAGCCTCTCAGTTACTGGATTTCTTACCTGTGTGTCTGAATATGCATAGCTCTTTGACTCTTGCTTCTAAATTACGTTTTAGTTACAAGCTTTCCTTTTTTCCTAGTCTTTTTTTGTTCTCCTCTTTCTCATAGCTCTTTCCTGCAGCAGTTTAGATGAGTTATATTTTAGCTTTATTGGCTATGACTGGGAAGGAGCATGAAAGCAAATTTGGCCATCTCTCTCTAGATGCTGCTGTTCAAAGGGAGTCTTCTCAAATGAACCACAGGAGTTGACCTATTTGAGAACAACCACCAGTTTAAGAGGCTTCTTATTTGAAAGACATGATTTAAAGAAGTTGTTGCTTGAAAGAGTCATTTAAAGGACATTGTGACAGCCCTAATTTCTAGGTGAAGCTTTCCCAGCTATTTTTACTACTTGKTAGCTGGCTCTGCAAACACAGTCCGTGCTCTGCTGTTTCTGATCGCTCCTGCCTTTGTACATCACTGCTGGTGATGAGCTCTGCCARTGGCTGCACCGATCTTGCTCTACTCATTTTCCCACCTGGGGCTCTTGTGCAGGTATAAATGGGGACAAAATTGGACCTCCTGTTTAAACTTCCATAGCAATTTGGTTGCTAAGTACAAGCTAGAATAAAATTCAGTTTGCTCTGTTAATTTTCTGAGCTGCCTGGAGGGAATTACATGGTTTTCTCTGTAAAGTAAGTGAGATGTGAGCTTTCTGTGTATTTCAAAGAGATCTGAAGTTTAAGATGTTAGTGTTCTTAAACAGTACTTTTCAAAGGAAGCAACAGCCTGTTCGTATAGTTCCATCTCCTGCATATCTGAGAGTCCATTAAGATTTTGAAGTTCTTGGTGGAAACTCCACTGAAGYGGGGAAGCATCCCCAGATGGATGATGGCAGAACCTCCGAAACAGTGAACAGGGCAGTAAGAGGAATGAATGTTGTCTGGGTCGTTGATGCATTATATATGAATGGGTTGTACAGTGGAACATTATACAGGCACTAAGGGTATATGTGCGGTTACAACCTCTTATGCCATGTGTCTTGCATGGTTTTGTCAGTGTGTAAAAGATGCTATGAACTGAAAGCAGCAGTCTGAATACAAAAACGTGAGATAATTAAGGCACATAATAGAAATGTAAATTAAGACAGGTTAAGAGGAAAGGAAACCTTTGTAGATTTTCATTTCTATTGCAGAGCTCAGTACTGTGCCTGTTCTCATGTTTTCAGCTTTCTTTCTTCCCAGCAGATCAAGAACGTTAACAATTTCTTGGCTCATGCTTACTCTTCTGCTGCTGCTATGACACTGCTATACTCCAAGTTTTGTGCCCTCACCCTTTCACCTCTTACAGCCTGTCTCACTATTTCTACTTTATCTCCAGTATCTCCTTCCTTCTCTTCTGCACTACAAGAAAGAGTTACTAGGTTTGCTTCACTGTTTGTTTGGTTCCTCTGTCCAAGGTAGACTCTCTTCCTCGTAAAACGTTCACACTCATCTGCTGTGACAGTCCCACATTCAGCCAGATCATGTCCCTCACTCACAACCTGGCTCTTGTTAATTTTTCCCACACCAGGATCCAAACTTGCAGCCTTACTGTGCCTGCTTATTTGTTAAACCTGTTCACTGTCTGAACTTCCTGTCCTTATCTCTGTGTCTCCAAACACTTCAGCTGATTCTTCTCTTCCTGCTTGCTTTTGCATTGTTCGTATTTTATATTTCCACTGGTCTCCATCTTATTGCAGCAGGAGTGCACATTTTTCTCTGTCATTATAAAGCAATCCACATTTGACTTCACTCGCTTTGAAGTGCTTCCCTTACCCCAGGTTTTCACCGGTGCTTCAAGGTCAAATTAATTTTATAAAAACTGGTGGTCAACAAAAATTATCGTCTTCATATCACTATCAGTGTTGCTTTCCAACAACAGGATGAGTAGTTCTTCAGTAAGCCCCTCTGCACCTGTCTGCTCTTTATTTTGGAAAACACATTGCATGCACAAGCTGCACACCTTGACTTCTTCTAGGATCCTCTTTCCAGTCATTTCCAGAGGAAAGCCTGTAAGAAAATGCTGATTTGATGATTGCTAGGCAGGTGGCTAGCTGAGAATATTCACACTGTTCATCATAAATGTGAATCCAGCCGTTTGGTTCAAACCTTCTTTGCACTTTTATCTGACTTAGATATTTTGTAACTGTTCTGACTGGAAACTGTACACATAAAAGCCTGTGGCTTATTATATAGGATTTTATTGCATGAAATATTTTGCAGTACATAAGCAGATGGAAATAGAAGCTTTAGCTGACTTTCCCTTCAGCTTCAGTTCAGTTCAGCACCTCTGTATTGTCCAGCCAGATGTAGGGTCTCGAAGTAAGCGAAGCATTCTCTACTCATGCAATAGCTYACTCCCTGGAGAGTGAGGAAATAAGCTCAGTGTAGTCTGCCATTGGACCGCAGGTATGTTCTTTGCTCATCCCTCATGTAACTGCAAAAAAAGTGTATTTTGAATAGAAGTGAAATTGTGGCTTTGCATCTTGCCTTTATTCTGTATTTTGGCTTTTATAAGTGCGAGTATGAAGCTGCTGCAATTGGGGTGGTCCCTGGCTGCTATTAGCGATAAATAGTGCACTGGGACCAGCCGTGGTAGCTAACTGGTAATCAGGGATGCTTTTGGAAATATCTTTGCAGAAGCAAATTTTAAGTATTTGAAGAATTAAGACACAAGCTCTTCACTAAACTGGCCAGGGCTTCTTGTGGGAAACTTTCTTAATATACTCTGCAAAGATGCTATTGTGCACTTACTTCAACTCTAGATGTTTAGGTTGAGTATAAAAACTGTTTTCCTCACAATTTTGAAATTTAGTTCCATCTAGTGCTTCTTACTGTTACTTCACTGATTCATGGCCTGGTGAAATCCATGAGTCAAAACCTTTCCCTTCAATAAATAATGTAATTTAGCTATCATAAACAGATTGATATAAGTCACAGCAGTGATTAATACGAACATTCACACTATCTTCATTTAATCTGTATAATGTGTTGTAGCACAGTTAAATCTTCTTCCCATTAGTGGGACATAACTAAATCATAGCTGAAGTAACCTACTGTATGGTGTACTGACAGGGTTTGGTTTTAAAGCTTCTATTTAGAGGTTTAACAAGAAATTTAATAGACATATAGCACTTCAGTCTCAGAAAGTGGTAGTCCATTCTTCAATTATCTGTTTAATTTTTAAAGTACAGTTATGATTTCTATACACACACACACGCACACAGGATATATCTAGGATATAGATAGTATATATATGCTTCATGTGAACCTTCTTTTAAAAAGATTTAAGTTTCAAAAATTGACTAGCACTCCTGTGACTAGCACTCCTGTGATATTTTTAAAGGAAAAAACGATTTTTTCATGGATGTCATGAAAGTTGACTTAAAATTTCAGTTAAATTCAAATGTGTGATTCAATGTTTATCTCTAGTTTCATTGCATTGTTATCTCAAAGCACTGGGAAATTGGAGCACAGGAGAAAGATCCGTATTGTACATGTCAGTTCCATTACAACAAGCAACTGGATTTGTATTTCAAGTGAAATTTTAAGAGTTTAAGTGAGTGTTAAGAGTTTTTTTTTTCCCTATGTGAAATATAGGAAATAAATGGAAAAATATTCTTATAAAAAGTCTAGTAAATAGGACATGAAGAACTGGGAAATCTGGGCCACTTTCTCCAGTATACCTCTAAGTGTGACTAATAATGAGAAGACACTTCTCTTCTTTTCTCTGTTTTGTCACGTAAAAATGTGAATTTGTGAAGTACTTTCAGACCMGTGGACTGCAGGAACAGCATAAAGCAGAGAAGTTTAGTTTTGGACCAAGGCGACTGCTAGCGTCTCGTCCTGCTTGTGGAAGATGAGAGCCTGGGACCTAGAGTCCAGCCAGGAGCGGGGCAAACTGCTCTAGCAACGTGGTCCGTAGGAGGCAAGACTCCTTGTTCAGTCTCGCGTTCAGGACTCTGTTTTCGGCCTCTGAAAGCCCCGAGCGGGGCGGGAAGGGCGGGGAAGCGGTTCTTTCTTTTTGCCTTCTCGCTCCTTTCCTCCCCTCCCGCGGAGCTGCCCGTCTCCGCGACGCGCACTTGCGCGGCAGCCGCAGAGCGTAACCGGAGATGGATGTTCCGGCGGCCGCGGCCCCGCGATCGCGCAGGTATCGGCTGGCAGCGCCG
>NW_028186038.1:3538530-3553229 GCF_003343005.1 Rhea americana | reverse complement strand
GCCGGCCGGGGCCCGCCGGGCCGGGCGCGCCCTCCCGCTCGCCAGGAGCCTCGCTAGCCGTTTTCCTCGGGCGGGGGGGGTCGCCTTTTCTTTTCTTTAAGCTGTGCCCAGCTAGTAACGTAGCCTGGCCACACGTCTCCGCAAGGATTTTGGTTCTTATCGTTCCAGTCGCTTTTGAACAAAAGCAGCATTCAGTCACATCACTTYGCTTATCAGCTGGCTAGCAGATAAAATAGTTATTCTTCAAATTGCCTCTCTACCCTGTCTTGAACAGACCTGTGTGGGTGCTTTTCAGTCATTTTAGTCCGCAGGTATGTTTCACGTAAAAATGTACTTTCCATTTTATACGACTATTCATGCAAACTCCGTTTCCATTCGGACAAAGCGCATTCTGTGTCTTTCAGTACAAAGTGCCTTAATCTACCCTGTCCAGCCCTGCTCAGGAAACGCAGGGGAGAAAGCTAAGCACAGGTCAGAGCGACTCTCTGCCCAGGGGCGAATTTCAGCCTGTTGCACTTCCACTCAAACTAGTGCATCACTTGTGGAACTGACAAGTAGTACCGTTCACCTTCAAATATTTTTCTTTATTTCTATACACCGTACCAGTTTTACAAGAGTGGTAATTACTAGGTACCATGACCATGGCAGATGAGTAAGATTAATTTTGCACTATGCAGATAAATATTTTGAGCAATCATAATAAATATAGCTATCTCTAACTCCATTGTGTGATTATTCAAAGTTAGTGGTAATAACAAACTGCTGTGTCTGCTAGCTGTTTCCGTGCACCTTGCAGTTATATAGCTTTCTCCCTATCACCAGTCCTCCACTCTTGCAAAGATCCACTGCGTCCTCCTCTCAGCGCTGTTTCGGCCAAGCCTGGACACTGGTTTGCCRGAGTCTGTCAGCAGCTTCCAAGCACTGGGTGAGGAATTAGTCATTCACAGTGGAGTCTCAGTTTTGATCCCTTTGGGGTTCCTGCCAGTTTTGCCTCCACCTTGCGTAACATTTGTGTCGGACCACGTACGGTCCCTGTTGGTGGTTAAATGTAACGCCCTGCAGGCCCTTGTGTCCCAGAGCTGGGTACCAGGTACGTGATGCACCTACGACTTCTCACCGCTTTACCAGCAGAGCAATGCAAACCGTCCCGAATGCCACCTTGTTTCTGCTCTCTGCAGGCACGTTGCAACTCACAAATAGACCCTTTATGAACTAATGTCAAAATATTCTGTTAGCAAGGCTGGAGCTTCACAGTCTTTTCTCCAGACTGTAATTTTGCCTGAGATATTTGGACTCTAGATGATGAACCATGCAACCTAATCAGCGAGGTACCATTACAAGAGTACATTGTTCAAACGCTACTTTTGATTTTTTGGGACAAAGCTTTCTAGGACTTATTTTTCCCTCAAAGTTACATCCGTTTTAACTCTCTCTGTATAATCTCTTCCTGCTGAAATTAGGACCAAGGATGCACTTGTATGCTATAGTTTCAACTACATAAATATCTACTTCACTTCTGTTGCCACTGCTCAAGCTGTCTAAACAAGGGCTGTGAAAGATGGTAACAACTAACATGGAATAGCCCTGGGAAAGTATAATAATGCAAACTTAGAATGGGGGAGAGGGAAATTGTCTTATTTTCTTTTCTTCAGAAATATGAACTTACTTCCCACATTTGTTTGCTTTAGTTTGCTGATTTGCCAGGTGCACAGATCCAGTAGGCCAGGGCGCACCCAAGACATTTGCCTTGATGGTTTTCTTTCCTTTTACACTGGTCTTCAGATCCTGTTGCATAAATTAACACGTCATTTTCCCACATTTGGCAATATATGGTTCATGGTTAAACATTGTTTCATTCTCTTTTGCACTTGTGTTTGATTCAACAGTGTACAATGTTGAGTAGGAAGCAGGTCTCAAGTACAGTGAGTTTCATCAAGGAGTAACTGAGTTTTCATGTTCTGCAGTGTATAAACCAATGTGTTGCTGTCTGCTCGTAACTGCAATGGTAGAGAATGGCTAAGTCTGGAATTTACACTCCTTTTTGGTAGTATCATAAATTTAGAAATCAAATGTTTGTTTGCCTTTAGTAAATCTCAGTTTTGCACTGACCAACTAATAAGTTTTTTTATTTGATCCAAGTTCTGTGAAGAGTAAATACCACAAATTATCCCCACAATAAGGGGATTGTTCTGTCTTTCATTCTGGGTAGAAATAGAGGTGAGCATAAATCATTAAGAATGCTACTGCTGAAATTAGCATCAACGGGGCCAGCTATAGAAGGGAAGTTTTGGTTGAATGATTAAAGAAAGGAGCTGAAAGTCAGGATTTTGATTGATGCACTAAACTGCAGTTTTATTTTTGGAAAGGGGACTGAACCTCTCTTTCATTTATCTAAGATTCTGCCAGTTGCACTCTGAAGGGTACATGAGGTTTGACAGATTTTTATGAAGATGATCTTTTCAGTCCTTAGTGCTATTTTGCATTTATACCATTAACTGATGTATTGTCAGCACCACAATTTTAAATGATTGCAGAGCATCCTGACTTTGCTGAAGAACACATTCCTTCCCTGAGCATTTCAGTTGACTTGCAGTGGAGGATGAAGAGCTGGAAGATTAGAGTGTCTGTCCCTTTTGCTTTCAAAACGAATTTTCATTCAGTAGTGGCTAAAGCTGGTGGACAGATGGCTTCAAAAAGCCCTTTAACTAATACATGTTGCCAGCCCTACATCCTCTCTTCTGTTAAACATTTCATTCATTATGCAGTTTCGCAAAACGGTGAGAGCCAACTCTTTCTGCCAGTGTCACCCCTGCACGTAACTCCCCCTTCATTCCAAAGAGCTGTCAAGAGGCATTTTTCTTAGAAAGGGGTAGCAATCTGAGTCTTGCTACAATCAGCTTCTGAAGAGGAAGGGCCTTGCATTCAGCCAGAGCACTAGCGTTTGCTGAGATGAGATTAAAAAAGAGAAGGAATAAGGGAAAGAAAATCTCAAAGGGTGTCGGGGGATATTTACCTCAAACAGCTTCATTAGATGGACCGTGGTGCACAGACTTTGTTTTGCAGATCCAGCTCAGAGTGCATCAGATGCTGGGTAGGTCACCAACAAGGGAAAAGAGACATTAAAATAACACCGCTCTACAAGAGCTTTTTCACGGCTTTGAACAATTAGAGGCTGCAGAGCAAAAGTGGTTATTTTTCATTGCAATTCCCATTTTAATTCAACTCAAAGTCACCTGTTGGTAGAAAAGGAGAAACAACCAACAGTTGGTTATGCCTTTCAAGCGTCACAGCTGCTTTGCTTAAAATGCAAGCAATGAGAGCTCAGCTGGGGACTGTGGTTTTGGCTAGAAGTGCTCCCAAAGTCTTAGCAAACGGCTCAGTAACTGTACGTGGCTGTGGGCAGGGGAGAGAGCATGGTGTGCTCCCACGCACTGCCTCACCAGGGCAGCTACCACGTGCTGAGCTGTGGAGCTAGGCTGTTCCTGATGTTGGCTGTATCTACATCATAACTCACTTGATTTAAGGTATACAGGAAAACTTTTCATAAGTGATAATTTAAATTAAAGTGCCAAAAGACTCTTCTGGTCCAGTACTTTGTTTCTGATGAACTCTGAAATAACCACGTGCTCAGGAAAAAAACGCTGGGATGTGGAAGGACTTGTTTCATGGCTCTGCTCTCAGTCTGACGTGCAACCGCATGAAATTGGGTGTTTAGGTTCTCAGGGAGAGCCCCGGGTTGCCCCAGGGCTAAGTGCTGTCATTCAAAGGGAGGAAAAAATCCAGAGATCTTGGTTTTATCCCAATAAGGAATGAGAAACGTGTCTCCTCTCCTTTCCCGTGTGCATACGCCTTCATTTTTGGTGTGCTTCAGGCTTTCCTGATAAGATGATGGCCCTACTTCCCTACTTTTAACCACACAGAAGCAGCTTGGAGGAATAAAAAGACAGACTCTGAGTCCTGAAATTCTCAATGTTTAATTTGTCTGCCATTAATTTCTGTTAAATATAAACCGAATTTCAGAGTAATATCAACCATTCAGAGTAAATGGAGATTGAGAAGGGAAGAGGAAATACATTTCTTACTTTAAAGCACATCTTAAGCTCCTTTAAATTCAAGGAATTTAAAACATTCAAGTTTTCTGGCCCTCTAGAATGAGGAGGAAGGGTAGAATTTTTCCCCAATCATAATAATTTTTGGTTAAGTTGTAAGAATTTTTTTTAAGTGTTTACCAATCCAAGTCTATTAACAACTGCTCACATGAAGAAATCTAAACAGTGGTATTACTGGCACGTAGATTGTGAATGCATAAACCAGGTTGGCAGATTAATTTTGACTCCAGTGATGAATTGCAGTGAACTTCACTGAAATCTTGATGCGTGGGGCTCTGCACACAGAGTACATTATTTGCTGTGAGACTTCTGTGCTTCACTTGAAGTGAGCACTTCCATTCTTCCAGCCGTGTTCTGTCTTTGAGCACCAAATTCTTGCTTCTGTAGGTTTCATGAAATGTAGAAATTGAGTCTAAGACTTCATATGCCTCTCATTTTAGTAGAGATGAGTATATATGTATTTTTACTAGCAAAATCAACTTGTCCATTTGGGACAGAAGTGTCCCGAATAAGCAGGTTATGAGCACCAACAACAGCAACCGCGAATCAGAATACAACAGCATGATTTAAATAGATTGGTCACCAAGGAAATGTGTTCCCTGACTAATCCTGTAAGTCGGAAAACTACAATATTTTGAGTGGAGACTTTGGGGAGACAGAGATAAAAGGAGAGAAAAGCCAGAGGGAGCCCAGAAAGAAGGAGAACTTGAGGGAATCCAAGGTGACCCCACAATCCCGTACAGGATTTGGGACCATCTTGATCAGCCCTGCACTAGGGCTATACCTAGCAGGACTGGAAATGCTAACGGGATCCACACAACTTTTCTCCTGGACCCTATCATGTCTCCTGTAGAAAAAAGAAATTCTTGTAATTCAGAAAATTGCATATATCTGTGATTAAATTGTTTTGTTATAAAAATCTGTTTAGCCTTCACACTGTCATTTGTTCTGAAACCAAAACAGGACTCTAGTGACAAACCAGCTTTAGTAAGTGCAAAAAAATCCCATGAAGGCTATAGATAGCACATCAGCAATATTGCAGTTGCTATTGTGCTTTGACTGAGTTGTTGAGTACTGATGTTCAAGACTTCAAGAAAATAAGTAAGACTGTGCTGTGGGGAAAATCTGAAGGTATTTAAGGAATTTAAACAAAGGTTAGCAAACCATACAACCCGTAATGTTAAAGAAAGACTACTGTGTTTTGTTACAAGCTGTGGTGGGTTTTTGTTTGTTTGTTTTTGAGGGGGTGTCTCTGCAGGAACTCAAAATTTTCAGTATGATCTGTAAAGTTGGAATGAATCACTACTCCTGTCACTGAGAATTTTCTGAACTGCAAACTGGCTTTAGTCCAGATGTAAGATACAATATGGAGAACAACCAGAAAGAGATTCATGTTACTGAAATGCATTTGATCATTGAGATCAAAAGAGTTTTTAATAGTTGCCCAAGCAAAAGAATGAGTAGGGAGTGATGTGGCAAAGGAGCCATTGGAAAAGGTGGTTCCAGTTTCTGGATTATATCCGAACAAATGAAAGACAATGAAATCCAAGGAAAGACTGAAATGTTTTAAGTCATCATGAGATAAACTGCTCTGAGCCATATCCTGCCTCTGAAACACTCCAATAGACTCTGAACTTACTTTGCTTCACAACAGCATTAGTCAGGACACTGTGTTTTTCAAAGGACAGCTTCAGAATCTGCTCTGAACTGGCTCAGAAAGCTATTTCAAGATAGACCAAAACAGTAACATGAATATCTGTGCTAATTTGGCCTGCAAAAATTCAGCTGGGAAGTCCACAGAGCTTTATATGCTGTTCTGATGTTTCAGCTGCTATTCTCAGTCAAACCCAGAAGCACTTAGGAGAGTTAACTAAATGTTTTTAGGCTTCACTGTGGGACTATATCAAATAAACTGGTCTACATCTTAACAGATCTACATCTTAACATAGGGCTGTTTATTAGAAAACAGGCCTATGGCGCATATATACGACAGTCTAGTATAAGCCTCTTGCCATTAATTCCCAAGCCATGTTTAGCTGAACACAAGCGTCTTGTAGAATGAAAGCACTATGTTCGCTCTTGGTAGCGTTGGTTCTTCAGTGCTCATCAGACGTGACCTTGGTCATTGTAGAAGATGCTAGTAATTTTCCCATGCAGCCTTATATGAGAGGTGCGTTTCACTGGAGAGTTCAGGTTTTTTGGTTTTTTGTTTTAAGGCAGGGTTCATTTATACTAAGGAATTCCGTAACCTGAAAAAACAGCTTAATAGCAGTCAGTTGCACACGGTTATACTGCACTTCTTTCCACCACTTGCACAGATGTACAGATCTCACTTTATTTGCTTCATAGCAAAAAGCTTTCAGTTAAGAAACTGAGACACCCTCTTATCAAAACCTATTTATGACACTTTATAGCTTAGAGAATGAAACAATGTACTCTAAATCATGAAATAATAGACCCCAACAAAATGCAATTCAGCTTTCCTATATCATATATACCTTGATCTCTCACATTGTAACTTGAATTTTAATGCTGTGTTTTGTAGTTTCTTTTTTTAAATTCATCTCTGCAACGTTCAGTGCAGCACAGTATCACTTGAATAGGTTCTTTAATTGTTCAAGCTCCTATGTGATTTCATTTCGCGTAGTTTGGATGAGCCACACATGCTTTAATAAGCGATTGTAAGAATGGACTGCAGAACTATCCCAAATAACCCACAGAAGAAAGGAATACAAGTATTTGTTTTCTCTCCTGTATTGGTATGAATACTACACTACACTTGAATGAAATTTGTCTTATAATGTAGAAATCTAAAAGGAGAAAGTGCTAGATGTAACACACACATTAATATACATTATAATAGTTACTTTTGAAAGCTGAGGAATTTTTTTAAGCATATTCTACCTGTGAGTACTTAGTCATTCAATGAACCTACGCACCTTTGACTTTATTAGTTTATGTTTTTTTCAATTTCCAAAGCAATAATTGAAAAAGGAGGGGATTGGTCTAGCTTAATTACCTCAAAATATTATGCTGTTAACCTCTTAGAGGTAATCCGAGGATATCTAATATGCCTTTCATATTGAGACTGCTACAGAAAGGAAACGGAGCTAGTCTAGAAACAGCTCGGGATGCTTCAGTATCCAGGAAGATGGARAAGGGTGGCAGTGTGCATGGGACAGCAGGCTCTCGGGGTCTCCCAGGAATTATGAATGTCACGGCAAGCAGGAGGCCTGTCACTCAGGGATCGCTGTGGGGCAGTACATAGTTGCAGTATCTCTTGCAGCCACAGAAAATGCAAAATTTAGAAATAAAGACTGTGATATTGCCCACTGACTTAACAGGGCGCCCTTGAACGAGCCTGGCACCGCGTCCAGTTTGTGGAAGCCAGCAGATCTCCCCCYCTCTCTCTCTCTTTGCTGTTTTCTGGAAATGAAGTGACATTTGTCACTGAGAGGCCAGTAAGGGGCCCTGCTTTTCTACWAATTTTCGATCTTCAAGGCCTCTCTGTCTTATTCGTCGTTCTACCCTGGTTGTCAGCTTCAGAGTGTCACCTGAGAGAAAAGGGGGGAGAGGCAGGTGTCTCCTCCCGGCGGGGTGGTTACTGCCTTCTGAAACGGTCGCAGTTCTGCGCTCCCACGTAGTGCAGCACAGGCCTGAAGATGGACTTAACCCATCCCCGGCCGTACTGCTCCTGAGCCCTCTGCTTACTGGCAGCCTAATCTGACCCAGCATGTTTTAAAGCAGAATGCTCTCCTTAACTGTACTGAGTTGATGATGAATGTTTCCAGGAAGCACAAAAAGAAGAAAAATCTTTCCCAAGAGAATAATTTGTCTAAGAGTGCACATGCACAGTGTAGGTGCCTTGCTGTATAGGTTTAAATATTGTTCTGGATACGGAAGCTGCTGGTATGTCCGTCATATGCTAGTGCCTTATTTTAGTAATGAGAAGATGATGTATAATTTGCATGATCATAAATCTCGCTGGAAGGGTTAAGAGGTATTTGGATCCTCAGACTTGCTGTGATATAGCAAAGTTGTACTATTTCTTTCCTTGAAACATTTAGGAACAATTATACATGTTGTGAAAATTATCTTAATTCATTCTCATTTATGCAAGCATGAAAGGCTGATATATGAAGTGACCCAAACCTCATAGATCATTTCATCCTGTATAGATCCAGTTCATAACCTTCAACAAGTTACAAGTCAGATGACAAAACAGAGTTTCAACAGCCTTGTCCCTTGCAAACCAAAGGCGCATCTTGGTAACAAAGCCAAACTGGCTAAGAGTAAACTGCTAATACTTAACATTCTTTAACAAGTTATTGAGGAATTAGATGAATGAATATATCCATACTTAATTCAATAACAACTTTTGTTCATGCAACTGCATCAGCTGTTAGAAGGTCTAAGAAAATTTGGCATACTATTAAATCATAGATGCAGCACACTGGAGCAAGAAGCAGATTTGCCTAACTGGACTGAGTTTGTCTAGTTGTGTATAATCRAGCAGTGAATGACGAGATGGTGCTAGTGATAATAAAGAAGAGTAAAGGGAGAGGAAGTGATGCATGAACGACAGAGGTAATGGGACAGAGAATGGAAGGGAATGGATAAGAATCACAGTTGTAAAAGGCATTTTTCTGCATGGATGGCTACCCGTTCATTTTGTCGTCTGTTTTTCAGAAGGAGAAACTTAGGTTCAGTAGCTACTTTGCTTGTTAGGCTATACCGTGTGTATATTTAAACAAGGTAAATGATTTAGAACTTGGTTGTCGAGAGGGAGTGAGAAGCTRTCCGCTCCTTCTTTTCCTTCTGTAGCAATGCACTAGAGCGAAAAGCAGCTCTAGACTGGCCCTAGGCATGTAAGAAAGTGCAATTTTTGAGACTAGATTGAGCTACTGTGATCTTTAGGATCTTAAAAGATCAGTCTTCTGGCACATCTGGCTCAGTGTATTTATACAAAGCAAAAAAGATTTAAAATGGGCAGTATGACACCATGTAATTGTCATGTCATGTCATGAGGGATGGCATTTGTCACTCCRCTTGGATATCTGGTAGGTTCATCAAGTAACCAGCAGGTACAGAGGTTTGCAGAAATGCCCTACTGTTACCCAAAACAAATGAAGTTTTCAAAACCAGGAATTCAGTTCAGAGATCATACGGGACTTTCCCCAAGACTAAAGCATAGTTTGTAGCTAAGTGGAGAGTGATGGCTACCAGTAGTCACCTGCTCTGAACCATTTTATGAAATGACTTATGTGCTTTGAATTGRCAAAATATGAGAATTAGGGTGAAAGTTTTCTAAATTTTGGGCCTTGAAGGTGGGAATGAGTCTCTTATGTTGCTCRGACATCTGTGGATATAACAGTGTTCCCTTTACTACAACTCTAGTTTGTATATGAACACAGTCAAAAGAATAAATCTGATGAATAAATCAATCTATGTTGATTTAAGAAAAAACGATGCAACATACAACCTAGATTGCAGGTCCTGACATGCTGTATCTCAGAAGAACATCAGGTTCCTGAGATCTAGTGCTATGGATTAGACTCTGATGGGGTTTCTGATATAAAGAGGCTATTATAAACACACAAGTTCTATGTTCTGTCTTATCACTGCCATCGTAAGACAGAAATTTCATTGTTCACTGAAATTCTGTGTATGTTTTGAAGTATTTATAGGTAAAAGTAGTTATAGCTACAATCTAGCTATACAAAATAAAATTTAATTTAAGAGCTACTGGATATCTTGTTCTGAGAGATTGAGTGTCCTTCTAGAGAGCAGAAAAATCTGTTTGATTCTAAACTTTTGCTTTTGGTTGAAACAAATCTTTCCTCTAAATTGACTAAAAACCCAGGCAAATATCAAGCTGTGGTTAGAAGTACACTTTGTCAACACTGTTAACTTTGCGCTTGAGTTCCATTTTTGAACAAAAATCCAGAAGAAAAAAAGCTACAGAAATGGCAATGAGAACAAGAACCCACAGGGATTTACCTCTTTATCCACTAGGTCTTTACCCATCTAGGTCTGAAGCAGAAGCTGTACTGCTTTGGTGGCTGCCTTGCTGCACTGGTGAAAGAAAGTTACTGCTTTGTTGCTAAGAGAGAAGAGAGATGAAGTTTTGATATGTTTTTTCTTGTGAAAGCAAGATGTTGTTGATTAAGGTAGATTTGCTGAGATTCCTGAAAAAATATATGTCTGTAATCGTAGGCTTTTACAGCGAAAGGTATTGCAAGTTTCAGCTTGGTCATCTGTGTGTCCAATATCTAGAAGAAACCGTGGTATGTTTGAGTCTACAACATACTAAAAAACACTGACAAGACCATGCTTGCTTACAGCCCAAACTCTGCACCCTTCCTGCTGTGTCATTTTTTGACAGGATTAATAGAGAAACAATCAGATTTTGTCCCTCAGTAGAGGAAAGCATGTTAGCTTTAGGAGGGGAAGAGCTACCAAAGGTGCAAGTTTGTCCATCAAGGTTAGGAATTTTAGCTCCTCACTGGCTCTGTCACTGCTTGCAGGTGCTCAGTCTTTGTCACTGCCAGGTGACACCAAACCAGCTTCCTACCCTGGAACTGGCTAAGAGGTGATGAACATATTATGCACTGCCTGCAACCATGTTTCTCCTTGATGGCGGGGGTTTCTAATGCTATCGTTGCAGGGGATCCCTTCTACAGTGTGTCCAGTAATGCAGTCAGGAGTGGCAGGGGTGTCCATGCCCATGATTGCTAGGAACAAATTTTCAAGGGTTGTGGCAAAGACTTTGGAAAAATCTCTGTGTGTTTGAGATTCGGATTCTGGCTGCCAAATGCAACACGCTAGTCAGCTCCACAGAAATACTGCTGTTTGTAGTGACAGTGCAGGAGGAGTCAGGTTTCCYGGATTTCATTTGTGCTATAGTTGCCTCTCATGTTCTTGAACATAAGTCATGTCCCTGATCCTATTCTTTTGTAAATGGTCTTTAGTTATCTAATAGTCCCATTGGATCTRGTGAATCAGACCAAAATTTATTTGCAGATTCTGTGTGCAAATCCTTTCAGAGGAGTCAAAAGTTATAGCAGTGGCAATTGTTATTACAGAGTGCTTCCAATTTTGAAAGCATTTTGCCAAGATATCTAGGCTAACCTAGCGTTAACGTCTGTGCTGCTGCTGGTGTTTCAGAGCATTTGTAATGCACAGCCTGGCAAAAACAGAACAACCATATGAAGCTCAGTGCTGAAAACTCTGCTTACAAGAAAGATTATTGGCTAGATTTCCTTGAGAGAAACTCCAAGGTGCCTTTGTAATGTAAACCTTTATAAATGCTAGAAACTGAGTCAAAGGAAAGTATTGCAAGCCATTGAGGTTAACCAATATGCCACTTAAATATAACTGTAGTTTGTGTTATCTGTAACTGAAGAAGGTCATRGGATCTATCGTTTGCAGCGGGAGCTTGCAGCGCCAGCAAATTAGCATCAAAAGCTGTGGCTCGGCATACAGAGCAGGGCGATAACTGCAGCCTCTGAAAACTGCTCGGGAGAGCGGCGAGTGGAGAGGAACAAGCTCCCTCAAGCTTGTGATTTTACTGTCACTCRTTACAACAGCCCAGCTCTCGTTGCCAGCCTTAACGTGCTGAGAAAGTGTCAGCCGAGCCTTAGAAAGCAAACGGCGGCGACAGCGATGCCAAGGCAGCCGGCGGGAAGCCGGGCCCGTGCGGAGCAGCGCCGCGGGCGCGGGGCCGAGCCGCTGCTCCCGGCTGCTGTTCGCTTTGAGGACGAAGAGGGCAACAACGGGATAAGCCCAGAAGCAAAAGGGCTTCTGAGAGGGGAGATAAGAAAACCAAATTAATTTGAACAATGAATTTAAGTGCTTTTGCCCTTTCTTAGAGAGGCTGGCTAAGAGGGAGGAAAAAGGGAGACGGCAAAGTCTGCCTCTTATTCCCCTCCCTTTTGCAAAATCCTACATGCCCTTTTGGCAGAGATCCATCATTCACTTAATGCGTTCTGCTGAAATCAATTCATCTGTCAGGATTTGACCAAAACTTCCTTGCTGATCCTATCCGCTGATTACTCAAAACGATACAGAAGGATTAGCAAAAAAAAAAAAAAAAAAAATCCATCCTCCAAACCAAATTCAATTTACTGTATAATGTAATGCATTAGAAAATGACAGATTCCAGTAGGGAAGAGAGAAGGAGCTCGATTGCACGAACCAACCTCCTCGCTGGCTGACGGTTCACAAACACCTGGGAACGAAACAGGCACCCGCGGCCGGGCCAGACCCAGCCCAGGCTCGGGGCYGCCTGTGGCATTCGGGAGTGCTCCCGCCTCCAGATTTCCTCTGGGGCCTCCTTCGGGTTGGGCATGGAGGAGGGGGACGCTTGGTCCTCCAGCCGCCTGTCTGCGCAGTCCTGTGGCCGTCTTGCAAAGCTGCTCCTGTTTTAGGATACCCTGTTGTGCGTCTGCGTTGACACATTGACTAACCTGACGTAAAACTAATCTTTTTGCATGTTGTAAAACTTGAAGGGGGCCAAGGGAGGGGGAAAGAAATAAGGATTCAGTCCCAGTGCCGTAACTGTCTGCTAAGGAATTTTCAGCGTACAGGTATGAGCTAGCTTGGCAGCAGCATGCTTGTTTGCCTGTTGATGTGCTGAACAGCTTCGCTTTTTGTKGTAGCAATAGATGCAATTAGGACTTTGCTTTTAAACAATATCTCCATTAAAATTCAATTTAAATGCATTAAATATAAAGCTGCTCTTACATGTGAATGTTAGTCAGCAGAGTAAGGAACAGGTAAGCTCAAGTGGCAAGGCACTTCTCGCTTTTGTAAGTTCAGACAGGTGTAGCTTTGTCCCAAATGTTAGATAAGGAGATTAAAATTATACATGTTCTACCTGAAGATCACACCAAATACAGAAACGTGCTCACTGCCTGTGAGCTGCTTTGTAGCCTGCCCGTGTGTAGCTCCTCTGGTAACTAGTGGGGCATGATGTCACATTTGCTTAAAGCAATTTGTTGAGTTGTAAATATCACTAATCAATTTTTGTGACTGAATCCAGCGGCCTTGGGTGTAATCCATGACAGCGCTGACTTTAATGTATTTTCTAGCCTGAGCAGAAGTACTTTGAGCTGCCCTTTCCCATTAACTTCCCATCTAACTAATAAAATACCAAGAGAATTATATTCACCGCTTCTGCCAAATTTTAACCGGAAACAATTCTGACTACGAATATTAAATGTTTCACATTGACAAATCTGATCTCTGTTAGCCCTTGCTAGGACAGGCAGCCACCTGCGTGGCCTTCTTTTAAAGCCCGGCGTACTTTACAGACCAGGGTCACTTGACTGTCGTTTCAAACTTAAAATTTAAGGAGTTTTCTAGTCACACCCAAAGCAGCAGAGGGAATGTGTCATCTGCATGTGTGAGAGGTTTTGCTGTGAGATTCATCTAGCTTGGAAACTTCCTTCTTCAAGCCTTGAGTCTCCTCCAGTCCTTGAGTTCTCCTTCCTCAGGTCTCCTCTGCTCCCCCCCAACCCCCCAACTTGCACGTAGACACTTTCGAAAGTATTAATTGAATTACCTTTGCACAGATCACAGATCAAAACGCTGGCAGATTGCTGCGTTCCTCTGACTAGAGGCTGTTGAGCTCTGACACTGCTGCGGTGCTGTGTCCGTGCACCCTGGGCCTTAAATAAGGGCAAGAGCTTAAGCGCAGAACGTGATCTGTGGGAAAATCTCTTTCCATCTTCCATACAGAATGGCATGAGATTTCTCTGCATATTTGGCTTTTCCTCTTATCCTTAATCCTCATGCCTTCGCAGTATCTTGGTGAGAGCTTGATGTTGCAAACTTGTCTTTCACTTTTCCTCGCACTGCTGGAGTAGTGTCATCGTCCCGAGGCCTCCAAATAGTGTAACCACGAGTGTCTCAGCACTGTGTTTTTCAGCAGATTCATTAGGGTTATTTTTGCATTGTGAACCTGACGGACAGAACCGCAGCTCTTGAGCTAGGCGTGGGGATGTGTGGGTGGCGAGAAACTGCAAGCAAAGGCTGACAAAATTGTTGGAAAGTTTGTCTCAAGTTCAGATTCCAGTGAACAAATAGTACATGCTGGCTGTAATTTAAATCCAATCAATATTCAGTTAAAAAATAAATAGAAAGCTTTTTGGATCGGTGATGTAAGGGAATGTTGGTTCAAGGAAGTAATTACATATTATGTAGAAAAAGTCAATTTAAGTTCTCAATAATTTACTTAAGTGATTTACTTGACTGATGTGTTGTCTTGACCCAGTAGGGCAGAGGAGCAGACACTAACTTATGGCATAGTTCCAGCAAAAACAGCCGTTGTTACTGTCCAACATAAATCCTTAGCTACTGTCTTGTTCCAGGTGTACCCAGGTGCCATTAAAAAAAAAAGTGATAAATTTTATGTTTGTAAACATAACTCTGTCAAAACTAATCCTGTTTCTGGCAGATGAAGATGTTATCCGTACCCCCTTGGTAAGGCAATATACGTTTTCAGGAAATAATGCTCCTAGTATATAATTAGCTTAAAAACAGCAGTCCGTAAAACGGTAGGGGTAGGCGCCGGGTTCGCCGGCCGGC
>NW_028186038.1:3522252-3538372 GCF_003343005.1 Rhea americana | reverse complement strand
CTCCCGCTCCTCGCTCTCGGCCCCGCGGTGGGGCGCGGGCGGCTTTCGGAGGATGCTGTCGGGGCTGCTCCCGGGCTGCGCGCCTGGAAGACCGAGGGGCTCCCTTCCACCCGCGGCCGCGGCCGCGCCGCCCTTCTCCTCGCCTGCTGTGCCGCGATGCCCGGCGTGCTTTCAAAAACTTACCTCTCGTGCCGCATGCTCGCTGAGGTTGCGGTGGACCTTCAGCCTCTGGAAAGCTGAAGCCCTGCGAGGGCGGCCGGCGCCGAAGGCARGTGTGCCGAGCCGCTCTGCCTGGCCTTGAACCGCCCTGGGTCTAGAGGAGCAGCGCCCCGTTCAATGCCTACTCCAGATACACACGAAAACGACCGAAATCTGAGTTCAGTCTACCGCTGAGTTGCCCCGGTCTGTCTGCCAACATCCCTGCATAAAGCTGGGGAGGAACGATGAGACCAACAAAGTAAAACGCTTTGAGCAACCTTTCAGCCGCCTGTCGTACACCTGTTTCCCTGTTTGGTGTTTAGCCTCCTGGGTGCCTACAGCAGCCCTGTGAGAGGTGCTCCCCCCCAGGCTCCAGAAGTGTCTTCCCGTGGCCGGCGGGACAGGCAGCACTTGGAGAAGCAACTTCAGATGTGGGCGCTGGGTATCGCTTCCTGCGGCCATCAGCTTATGAATGCGATTTKCTACGGGCGCTTCTGAAGTTCAGACTGTACTGTGAACTTCAAAAAGCAAAATCTTGCTTTCCCCAGTTGTACTCCCCTGAAAATTAACAGAGAAGGTGCACTAAAAAGTAATTCAGTATGTGCTGATGTCTGAAGGTATCTTCCAGGCTTTTGAGCAGGTAAATATTAAGAGCAGGTGGCACAGGTATCAGGAAGGCCTTTCCCTGAATGCCAAGCCTACAGTTTAATCAGGACTGTCCTTCCCAAATTATGGTGGAACAAGGCTTTCACCAACTAGGGTGGTTTTATCCCACAATGTGTGGTATCCACATTACCTTGCTCAAGTTACTGATAAATTGCTGTAAATTGATTTCAAMTCTTCTAGAAAAAAATATATTTTGCATATTTTGCAGAGATAAACAATATTATGGAAGCATTAGTGCTAGTGTACATGATCTCCCTTTAACTTCCATGGAGTGATGACCAATAGCTCTAGAAAGAATCTCTGGAAGAAGCAGAAAACTCAGGACGGAGGAGGAAGAACATTTATGCAGAAAAATGGCAGAGAGGGCTTAAGCAATAAAATATGGGTGCATTCTTCATTTTAAAAACATGATTTTGCAATTGTAACAGAAAAGTGGTTATTATGTAATCAGGCTGGGGGCCCGCATGCCCCTGTAAGCTGCTTTGGAAAGGGGTCTGTAACAAGTATTGAGGACATAGTAAAAACTTATACTGACAATTTCCCAAATATATCCTTCCAGTAATCAGCAGGTTAAACTTCTTGAACTAGAATATGCAACTGGATCATTAGGTTAATGCTGGGGAACTAACTATCTGCTGTGACAAAAAAAAATAAGCCCRTCATGGGCTGATTTTAGATTTCTAAATCCAATGGTAAATATGATTGATAAATTTGTAGATGAATTAAATTGATAACCCTGAAATAGTAGTATTATATTTGTGCTTTACAGATGAGAATAGGTGTTGAAATTAGTTCTCAGGGAGTTAACTTGAATTTCAGTCCTTTCAGGTCTTTGGTCTCTTCATACAGCCTATAAATACAACAGACAGGGCTTATGTCATTAGTCTCTTAATGTTATAAACATTTAATGAAGTTAAATTTGAAGTACAACACATTGTAAAATCAATCTGATCTTGCTGGGGAGACAAAGGGAAGAAAATTGAGTCATTTGGAAAACAAATTAAGAATTATATTCACTTAACTGTGAGGAGGATGAAAAATCATGATCAGGAAAATAGACCCATTCTATTTTAAAAGAAAACAGGAATCAGGAACAGAGAAAAGTGCTCTCTGTGTTAGGATGCCATGTTAGGTATATTAACATCATCTTCAGTTGCATGCAGCCCAACACGAATCRCTTGGGAGGTGACAAGCAGTGCTTTCCTAGAATTTGGAGGAGTTTTGCTCTGCACATTATGGAAGACAAGACCAAGTTGCAAGGTAGCTACTTTAGCAGCTGGAGATTTCAGTGGTTTTGTCYCTGTGTCCTCGCTGTACTATCCACAGCTAAGTGCTCGTGGGAACGTTACCTGCTCCGAGCATTGCTCCTGATTTCTAGGCACAGCATGCGCTATCTGGCTCTCAAACATGATAGCTGCGTTCTTTGGCTGGAGGACAAAGCTGTTCCTCCTACAAATGCCTGTGAATACTTTCCTAAGGAATATGTTAGAGCGTAAGGTTTTCTTGCCTTCTGCTGAAGTGGAAGCAAGAGACTATCTAGCAGCCAAATCAGTTTCCTTGCGTGCTTTAACAGCATCTAGCATCTCCTCAATATGCTAAGTGGGAAGAAAAGAAATAAATAAAAATAAATAAAACCCTATTAGCAAAGGATTACTGTGTAAAAGTCCAACACAATGAACAGGAAAAGTGAAGGGGCAACGGACATGTTAAAATGCTGCAGACAACAAGCTGCTCAGAGGAAAGTGTATTTGTTCTTTCTTTTTAAAACTCATTATTTATTTTCTCTTTTCTTCAGGCCTAATGTCTCACTAATGAATTCCAGGGGGATTTTTGAATCATGGTGATATCATGGGTTAAAACCCCTCTCTACTTTTTGAATGTAAATTCTTTTTGACATTCTTACTTATTGCGGAGCATTGACTTCTTTCCTACAACAAAACCAAACGCTATTTGGTTTTGCATAGTTAACATTTTGCTAATGGGTAGCCAAGATTCTCTCAGCAGCTCAACAACATTTTCTAAAGCACACTGGCGTTGTTGTAGCAACTGGTGGCTGATCTGTGAATAAAGCAGATGTCATTGTGGCAGGATAAAGGGTGAATAATCTATCACTGAGCCACTACCACTCCTGCCCAAACAAGTCATCAAAATGACAACTTTGGTGCATGGTCATCCATTAAGGTTTATGTATCACCTTAACTCATCTCGTTGTTATATAAATCGATGTTATGCTATAAATGCTAAGAATTTCTCAGCCCCTCGCCACTGCCTTTCTCACGGAAGAAGCACAGCTAAGATGTGCTAAGGCACTGACAGCTTGCCAGCTTCCTTTTAGGCTTTGATTGATTTTGCACTTCCATCCAAGCTGGTTTGGCCTAAATAAACACAGTATATATCCTGAGAAGTTTTTCTCTTTACTGTTTAATCTGAACTCAGTTCATGTGGCTTGCAATTAAAGATGGGCAAGCATCAAAATATTCTGACTGGTACCCAATCTGAGAACAAAAGGAGAGACAGAAGCAGATAAATTGCCTTTCTAACTTCTCAGAAAGGCTTTAATCCATTTTTTTTAGCTTCTATTCCAACTCTCACAATTTGTACTTAGTGGGCACAACTCATTGACCTGAGTGAGTCTCCTCACGTCCCCCTCTTTTGGTGGCAGAGAACACCATGCAGTGTCTGGATACAGAAATGAGTTTAGCGCTGTCCTGTTAAAAATCTTCCATTAGAATATTTGTTAACTTTTTAATATGCTGTCAGTGATGAAGTATCACGGCAACTTGTTCTTATTTTACAGAGACCCTCAGATTTTGAGCTTGCCAGAGGTTATTTGTTCTCAGTGTGGAACTCCTGTCCACCTCTTCTGCCTTAACCTGCTCTCTGCTACCTTCCTTGGCTAACATCTTTGCTAATCATTTGACTTACAGAGATGAAACTAAGACCAGGTTACTATGTTTTCCCTGGTGCATGACTTGTACTTAATGCTATATTAATTACTATGTGCTTAGCATTTAATGAGGTGAGAAGAGGGGGGAGTCTCCTGACTTCAGCTGCATACCACACGCAGTGAACTCGCTACATGCGATGAACTTGTTTCCAAAACCCTGGAATCTGGATATGTATTTTGTAAATAGAAGCAAAACAGGCATTGCTTGAGTTCCTTAAAGCAGCATGGCAAAGCTGAGAAATCTGGGCTGTACTCCTAATTTTTGCACAGACTTCCTTTGTGTCCACTAGCTGGCCTTCCTGTGCTTTGTGTATCCTGATTTCCTGTCTGTATATGGGAAAAATAGTGGCTAACCAAGACCAGACTCGGTGCAGAACATTTGTACCACTAGACTCCACAGCATTATAGAAAGTCAAAAAGAATTATCCTGATAATTTTAAAAAGATGTGAGAAATGATTTTTGTAGTGCTAACATATCTTAAACTCAYGAGCTGGCATTATGGTTTTCTGTATCTGTACTACTGTTACTATCAGTACTGTATCTTTGCTGACCTTCTCCATTAACTTCTAGCTCAAGATGTCAGACAGTTAATTTACTCTGCAGTTTAAAATAGTTCTGATCAAATTTAAATCATTTCAAAATCAAGCCATATATGGACAGATATGTAGCCCACACTGCGTATTTCCATAGGCTCCCATGTAACAGCAGAGTTAGTAGGAAATAAGCAGAGTGCAAGAAACAATGCACAAAGCAGGTTTATTGCGGCCAACATGGAGTAGATGTCAGTGGCCGGACGTGTTTTCCAATATGTACAAGCTTTTTCTCCTTCTCCTAGCACAGCACATTGAGAAATATTTTGGATTTGACTTGAGTCAAACGAAATTGCACTGTGAGCTGTGCGTTAGGTAGAGAGCCTTCGCTTGGGCTCGAATGGGACCATTCAGTCAAGCCCTTTCTCAGGTCTCTGATAGACTCGGTAGTCTGCCTTCCGCACACTGCATTTTTCAGTGTTTTTTGTTTTTATGTGGTTCTCCTGTTTGTTTTCCAAAACGCTTCTGGGCTGCATCCTGTCTATATTAGGCCATTAGTTTCTTTAAGTCTCTTTTCTTACTGTTTAATAAGAGTAGTCCTTGTCTGATGAACTGCTTTCTACACTAAAAAGCACTTCACTCTGCTAAAGTGTGATAGGAATTACTTTTCTGCAAGATACTGATGCCATCACTTGGAGAATCTCTACCCTCCACCACCAAGAACAAGCCATAGCAYGTGATTGCTTAAAATGTAACCCGAGGGACTATGCAGACAGTTCTCTAATGGGTTTTGATTTAATTTATTCTGTGAGTTCTGTGAGGCCAGAAATAGATATTTGCTTTGTCACTGAAGTGCCAAAAATGTTATGGCATTTAATCCCTTTTATTGCGTAAATAATAAAAGGATTTCAGGATAGAAGGAGAAGTGGCATGAGAGATCCAGGAAGGAATCTGTCAGACTCATTTGTAAAATTTTTGTAGTCAAAATAATCAGTATGCTAACATCATATGATGGAAGCAAGCTCAAAAATAACATTGGGAATAAGAAAAATTAGAGATGGAGAAGGCTGTGAACAATGAGTAAATGTGATTAACAGGTAATATCGGACACTATCCACTGCACATTCCCTCTGCAGTCCCATTAAAGTGATGAGTCTGCCTGAGAGAGAACAAAGTTCAGCACTGTCTCTTCATGGGTTTTGCTACAATTTATTATACAAGTTTGTCGATTAAAGAAGATCTGTTCTGGTCCACTCTCTTTAACTTCATGTTAAATAGCCATCAGTGTGGCTTTCTCGACAATATTGAGGTGGTGAGTTAGAGGGACACAATGTTTGAGATGACTGAAGTAATTACAGATTTCTTGCACTGGGCTGCAGAATTACAAGTATATTATAGTGAATGTTTTAGGCACAGARTGTCCTTCTCCTCTAGTGTATTGTATCATGCACAGAGAGGAGATCAAGATGCAGAAGCCATCAATAACTTGGAGGAGCGCACTGGACAGCTTATAAACACTCCAAGTGCTTGGAGATAATAAAATAAGAAGCGCGTACCCTGAGCAGGCAGGCACACGGGTGAAAACGGAAAAGTGAGGTGCTTTCCGTGCAAAAGGAAGTTATATAACGGCTTGTTCCCAGGAAAAATACCTGTCCATAAGCATTTAAGAGGTGCATGAGGCTTTGTATGACACAGTGCTAGTGAACTGTGTGCATCCACAAAATGAGCTGTGGATCTGGTATGATATATACATGTATTTTTTGGTGTGGGGAAGGGATGCAAGCTAGTATCGGAAACAACAACAAAAACTAAGGTTATGCTTTCTATGCTAACAGAATTTGGATATGTGCTACTAATCGCAGGCAACTAGTGCAATTTTGATAGCATCCTTTCCACCTTACATTTGTATTTTGTGCACATAATCCTGAAAACATTTTCTCAAAGGTCAGTATAATCTCCTCCTCTCCCAGAGAAATCAAACTTTATTACAAAGCAGACATCTTACATGATGGGAGTGTGATACAGTGACTCTGACAAAAATATAGGATCAAGGTGAGGAATTATATGGACTTGAGRGCGTAGATAGTAAATATACCACGCTATACTTCCAAGTGTGATTTTTCTGGTATGTGTTTTTGACCTCCCAATTCTAGATCGCTCAATATGTGCTATTGATGAAAATATGAATATGTAACAACAAAATGCAAAAATGCATCCCATAAAACTGCAAAGCATCAGAAGAAGCCTTTATGGTTTTAAAACACTGTCTCTGAACTGTTCAAGGCAAGAGGACCACAAAGTTCTGGTAGCCTCCTTCAGACACCTGGAGTCCTTTAGATCCAAGTGTATCTCTTTGTTATTTTAACTTAATCATATGTTATTAACATTTGTTTCCAGAGAAAGGATTCCCTAGTTTTTTGATTAGGATTAAAATGCTTGCCTTTGAGAAATTATTTTGTATAGTTTTTCCCAGAAGAACATAAACTGGTACAGTGAATTAAGTCATTTTCCTTATTGAGAGCTATCCAAGGTGACCTTGAATTAAGGAAGAGTGTTTTAGAGTCTAGATGAGCTTCATAGTCTGGTGTTCTGCTGTGTGATAAAAGTCCGGTACTTGATTCAATTATGGAAAATTTTGGAATATTAAAGGCCCGGAATCAGGCTGCCTGCCTGCTGGTTGACAGCAGCGGTGCCGGTCAGGGTTTGGCCACCCCTCTCTAGGCATGTCAGTCACTGCGTCTGCAATTTAGTCCTGCTACCAGCAGTGCGGTTGGAGAGCTTGTTGTTCAACAGATCTGCTTGGGATTACGGGTTTGGGTGGACTGTATTAGTACACTCATCCTGGACATCCATGGTGCATCTTTCTCTATTGATAAATGTGCAAACATTGTTAGAAATACTTTTGCTGAACCTTCATTTGAATATATGCACCCTGACTGCAGTCTGTGGTGTTTCCGTATTCAAAAATTGCTTTTCAAGCGTGACCAGTTAAAATAGTTTTTGTAATCCCCGAGATAGTTCATTAAGCAATCTGTGTAAAACGGCATATGTTTATTATTTTCCTTTTGTCAGTAACTATGTACCTTTAAAATAACTTTATCGAATGAGCCACTTAAGATTAGATTTCAAGGATGTTTTCACTCTAATTATCACTGTTGAAAGATATATCGCAGTTTTGTGTCTACATGGCAAAGAAAGCTTAATCATTGATTGAGTTGTGTTTTATGTAGGTACTTCAAGTATTTGAGCTAACTGTAATCTAGTTAGTTGTCCTTTAAAAAAAGGCTGAGAGGTAAAATTCTTAAAACTTGCTTAGGAATTCCAGTGCAGAACTGCTTCCTTTCCGTGAATTTGGGTCCCAGTATCAAATAAGGAAGTGAGATTTCGTGAAAAATAGCTTCCCAACTTGCAGTTATGTTTGATCTCTTGCTCCTCCTCCTCCTTTTACTCTTCCTGCCTCTTGAACGTATGTTTTCTTTAAAAGCCTCCGTGAAGTTATTAATGGGGACAGCAATCCGGCACTTCCCCTGTTCAGCAGAGATGAAAAGATGAATTTTCTCTTGCGAGCTGCATTGCTCTGCGGTTGCGCGCGCTCCACTCCGTTGTGCACTGCTTCTCCGAGTGAAAGCAGAGCTCTTCTGTCCCGGAGGACGAAGAACAAACTGTTGTGTGCGCAGGAATATCTACAGAATCGTAAATCTTTCTCCTTCTCCTGTTTGTTCTTTGTGCCGTCGAAGCACGTTTAGAGAATGGCCAATTAACTCCAGATTCACGGCAGATTCTGATTTCTCTTATCTGAGACAACACATCCAAATTTCCAAGGACTTTCTAGTTGAATGCAGAATGTGGCTTTCCTTGCTCCTGAATTCATAAAGCACCTTGTGGAGTTCCCAGGGTGATACTTCCTTTTATTAGACAAACTGAAATTTTCTCTAATTAATGCACAGATCACCAGTAATATTGTAAACAGTAGGGAAAAGGTATATCAGATTAACTTCATTGTGTGTCCAGTTCTTTATTACTGTGAGTAAAACTATTTAAAGATATCTGTTCTTTAAGAATTAATCTGCTAGCCATACATTGTGCATCACTATATATTGAAATATATAGGGAGTGGGAGTTTTACAGATTACTTTCCTATCATAAAAACATTCTGCAAAAGTACAATTTGTAGAATACTCTAATCAGTGAAGAAAACACATTTTTGACTGTGCTGTGGTATCCTCCTAGTAAAAACCCAATACAGACTGGGGAGGAGGAAATTCCAATATTAAATATCAGATCTATCCTATTAAACCATATTGTAATGTTGTTATTAACATCCATACTGTATGTACTTCATTATATTTTAGGTCTTATCAGTTCCTAATGCATAGAATTTAGCTGACCTAAAAGCATAAACTCCATTACCAAAAAAGAACTTTTATATTGCTTTATGTTGACAAGTCATAAGTTTGAAAGTAAATTATGTTAATCATATTTTACTTCAATCCCTCATATTGCTCTTTGAATTGTAGAATATTTTCTTAAGCTGTAGGTCTGCAGGAGAACTTAAAAATCAATCCTAATTGTACATTGAAAGGATCAGCTACTGTATGGATTTGTCTTTTCACATAAAAAAGCATTAAATATATATATGAGAAGAGAGTTTAAAAAATATCATACCACATTCAGGCAAATTCTAAAAGTTTAGGTTATTATACTAAATTTTTGACACATTTTTAATGGCATTGCTGTTTACTTTCTCAGTGTAGGCCACAGTTTTCATAGTCTTAGGTGGGAGTTTTGCCTCAAAGATCAGTAGACCCTGAGCACACCTGTAGCCTCTCCTCTTTGTAATACTTGCTGTTATCGACAGGAGCCAGTGAAACACACTGCACGCTGCAGAGTGCTTTGCTTCCTTTACTGATAATACTCTTCACCTTATTAAAGTCAGGAGATCCTGTATTTTGGAACTAGAGAGGAATCTTGCCTGTCCCAGATAGAAAATGTACAATGCCATCAGCAGTTCTGGGCCATGTTTTCACTCGATTAAAAATGCTGTTAACATCAGGTTACTTTTTGTCAGTTGCAAACAAATCAAGCAGGAGGAACAGAATGATTCTAAGAGTAGGAACATATTTACCCCACAAATGTCTGAAGAAATTAGAAGTGATGAAAAAAGAAATACCAAAAATGCAACACAAGATGGTTTCTCTGGGCTCTGAAAAACAAGTGAGAAGTCTTTATATTTGCCTGGCTGGTTTTTTTTTCTGTTTTTTTTTTTTTTTTTTTTTTTTTTTTTTTTTTTTTTTTTTTTTTTTTTTAGCTCTGTCCTTTTGGAGGAAAGGAGTAATGTGAATCCCAAAAAGAACTGGACAAAAAGTAAGCTTTGTATCCTATCTATGAGAATCAGACGGTGTGTGTCATGCTAGTTTTTACAGTCATAGTCTACAGTCTTCCACTGATTAAAATCAAATTTGACAGTAACACAATATAGAGGTTTAACTGACAGCACACACAGCACATTTGCTAGTCATAACGCCTTAGTTTAATGACTGATGCATGTGGGAAGCTAATTCAGATTTTTTTTCTTGAATGAGATAAATGAGCATCCCAGTTAATACCAATCATGAATTCAAGCCATGTGACAAAATTGATGCTACATACCCTGTTCTTGTTTTGCATGTTCTGCAAATTGAACTGCAGGAAAAGAGCCAGTTTGTACACACKCATCCGGAGAGAAAGTTCATTCTGCTTTCTGACACATCCACCAGTGGCAGCTGACTGTCTCCAGCTTGCTGCTGTTGTGTCCACAAACTAATTAGCCTTTCTGTTAAATAGCCCAAGAATTACAAATTGTCTGTTTTGAGGAAGAAGTACAGGTTGAACAAGCAGACGTAGTATAAATAAAATATTTATATAAAAATAGTCTCTTACAAAATATACTCTCTTATCCTATGGTTGTTTTTCCAAAAGATGGAAGTTTGTCTGGAGTTTTTATTTCTAGACATATTCCAAACAGGATTTTCTTAATGCTTCTTTCTTTAGCTGATGGAAAAAAAAATCTGGTATCTCTACCACTTGATTTTTGTTCCAGACAACTAGCAGCAAACAGAAAAAAAAAAACAAAAAAAAGTGTTTGTGTATGTACATATATATAAAGATGCCAGCTTTTGTACTCAAACATCTAGTGCTGTAGAACACATCCTGCAAGTCCAACTAGTAGAAATATCCCAGTAAATAATAATATATACAGCTCCATTTTTTCCTTGCTGTTTCTACAAAATTATTCCACAAAGAAAGCAAGCTATCTACTTTAATTGCAGAATAGGTCCAAAAATGTTGGTAGAGTTCTTTTTAATTAAATAAATTAATATTAGTTTTATCTGAATAAATTGTTAAATATTGCTATTATTATGCCCAAATGTCCCAAATCCCTGTGCTAAAATCTGCAGCACACACGCGCACACACACGCACACACACAAAACGGCAGGTAAAGCAGTCCACAGAAAATTTCAACAGTTCTGCTTGCTGTAGCAAAYGGTATGAAGTAAAGAGATGGGCAAGACCAGCAGAAGCTTTCCACAAGCGCGGAAGCCCAAATCTGCGTCCTCCACACGCTCCTGCAGGCAGTTCGCAGCGGGGCACCATSCGTCCCGTCCTGTGCAAAGCCCCTTTCCGAGGAGGTTCCCCTGCCCCTCCCTGATCCGTACACACTGAAGTTTTTGACCATCTGTTTTGAAGCCGAGAGAGTCAGTTGCCACGCTCAAGAGTTTTTTCTCTGACTGGTGCCTCTTCACCAGGCAGTCAATGCTTCACGCTTTAGAGGTGCAGATTAACTGAGATGATCTTTTTTTTTTTTTTTCTGTTTTATGCGTCAGGTGGCTCAGCAAGGGGGTTGTTTGTTTTTGTTTCTTGGCTGACTTTCGTAAGAGTCTGAAATGTGTATCCATATAAGCAATGAAACATGAGAGGAAAAGACAGGGATCCATTCATCAGCGTTTCTTCTGGGAGAGAAGGTCTTTGCTACAGTCTTGCGTAGGTACGTTGAGCGCATGTGCAAATGTATTCCTGGCCGGGATGCAGGGTCAGCCCGCCCGGCCGCGTGCTCATTTACAGGTGTACACCTCTGTTCTCTCACTGCACGTGTTGCACTTGACATAGCAGCACCAATGGAACTTGCAGTTGCACTGCCACACTCTCGAGTACTGGTGGGTGTTGTAACCTCGACCACAGCACATCAGATCGCAGCCGTTGGACTGCTGGGCTGTCTTGTTGCACATCCGTCCTTGCGTCCCCACGCTGCCCGTGACAGGGTCTTCTTCACAGTARTTGGGAGACTTCTCTATGTACACTAAATCTGTATCCATGGGTTTGCGATAGGAAAGCGGCTTCTTTATTTTAAGGAAGGTCGGGCGCTTGTTACGACTCGCCCTCACTGGTTCAACTTGAACTGCTTCATTGTATTTGTCCTTAAGGATGTAGCCCAGCTCCCGGAATTTGGGAAGGGTTGTCCAGCATGTTTTCGTGGTACAGGATCCTGAGACCCCATGGCACTTGCACTCTAGCTTCATGTTTTCTTCCAGAATCTAGAACAAAGAATGATGCATTAATAAAAACCAGATTATATTCAAAACAAGCATGCTGAATGATTGGCCACAGGCTATTTTCCAACATGATCTGCTACCACACAGGAGTCAAGTTCCCAMCAAAACTGTGGATTTTCCCAGCAAATGCTCACCCATGCCAGCTGAGTTCTGCCTGTAAAGCTGACTTAAGCAGGGAAGATAACTTTGCTTTATTTCACAGCCTATGGACCAAAACTAAAATGGGATCCTTATTAACCACAACTTGTCTTCACATTGCTTTGCTATAGGATTGTATAGTGCTTTATATTGTCTGTTTGGCAGTCTTYGGTATATGGCAGTGAAAGCAGGAATGGCAGAAAATCACAGCCTTGCTATGGCAGCTGCATGAAACACCATATGCAGAATGCTTTGAAAGTGCAATAATACATACTAGAACTTGATTTTTATAAACTTCATTCCAGTTCTTGGACCTGAAAATAACATAAGTTGGTGCAAGATGTAAACAAGCAGATAAACTCTATCAATTCTTACCCTCATGCTGGTCTCGCATTAACCAGCAATGTAGAGCAAGCAGATGATCTCTTACTCGTACAGACGTCATCTGTTCCAAAACGTTGCAAGTTAATGCTCCAGCTTGGAAACCTGAGTATTTCAATACACCATAGTCTTATGTTCTTTGTGCTTTCTGATGGGTCTAGACTGTTTTGCCTCCTCTCACATGGTTAAAATAGCATACAAAATGGCTAGGCTACTTTGCAAGCAAACTGGCTTTATCTTGGAGCATGAAGGATAAGAGTAAAGAGGAGGAATTGCTTTCATGTTTTGACATCAATTCTTGTTAAAAAATCTCTACCACCTCCTTAATATTGTAAAAGCTTTTCAGACATGCCAACGTCATGGCTTGCTCTACCCTGTCTCCTGTTCACTTCTTTGTCAGGGTCTCTCATGTTTGTGCCTGAGTTGTCACAACTTTTCCTTTGAAGGCAGCAAGTCTCATATTCTTTTCAACCTCTACATCTCTCGAAACCTTATCCTGATATCATCCCTCTTCTGCTGCTTATTTACCAACCTGGTCTTTGCCAAGTAAAACTGGAGACCAGCTTAGTTCGTGCTGTCTACCCTGAGCCCTGTAGCTGACCTTGCTTAGCAGCAATGCTGGGTTAATGCTAGGAAAAAAAGATCTATTTCCAGCACTTAATTTCACACTGGTACCGGTTTGAAAGAGAACAGAATAATTTTGCTGATTAAATTCTGCTTAACCTGGCAGATACCAGTAGTGGGAAGTCCAGCCAGAACATTATCTGGGTTCAAGGAGTGGCCACATAAATTTCTGCCCTGAGAAGCCCCAGCTGATCCGTGCAGCACTGAACACCGATAGCCTAGCAGGCGTGGAGGGAGGTCAGTGATATGAAATTTTAAGTAACCCCTTGCTATGCAGTGTATCTACTATAAAYCCCCCCCTTTCAGTTTTGGGATTTTTGGAAAACTTACCATGCAAGCACATGCCTTKCCAGAGACACATGGACTGGCTGCTGCTGGAATTGGCAATCTGCATTGAAGGAGCCAAGTCCAGCTTGAAGACTAGAGACTTGTTTTCTGGGATTTCAAATCTAAAATCTCAGCATAAATTGGGGATGGGAAGTGGTTAGAGCACATTTTAATTTGTCCAGTCCTCAAGTAGCACACTGATGCTGGCAAAATATAATGGCATCCAGTCCTTGGAAGGCTTAAAATAAATAATTTAGAGGCTGCACAGCCTCTTATCCATTAGAACTTGAGGCTGTTCCTGACTCAGCTGGGCACAGATATTGCTATTGCCTAACCTTAGGAGAGTTTGCATTTGCTTTCACTCATTCTTCTTCCTCTGCTCCCTTTCAATGAAGAACTGGATRTCAAAGATATCTTGATTTGTATTTTAGTTCATGAACTGTCAGTACACCAGTCTAAAGACTGGTTTTAAATGCGAAGATTGGATTTAAATATTTAAAAATGCATAGAAAGTATAGGTCCAAGATTTTGATAGATATACTTAGAGTACATTAGGTCATAATTTGTATTCCCATTTTCCTATTTTTACATTAGTAATGAAATTTTGGTGCAAATTGTCTGCCTAATACTTGCCCTAAAACTCAGATGTGAGAAAGTTTTATATTCAGATTTACATCTGCTCAAACTTTGGCTTACATTTTGCATTATCTTGTTATCTCAAGTTTCTCTCTCAGCCACTGCATACTTCTTTTATTGCTCACTCATTCATAAGGTAGTACACTTAGAAGATAGATGAGGAGATGGAAAAGGAGTTATAGAGCAGAAACCGGAAAAATAACATAAATTCTTTTAGCCTCATTTGTACCTTTTTAAAAGCTCTTCTTAATTTGAAACTAGCCAGGAATACATTTCTCAGTTCCATTTCAAACATTGCTCTTGTTCAAGTGGCTGGTCTTACATCCTGGTTTGATGTTCAAACTTGCAACAAAATATTTCTAATTCGCCTTCCATCAGGATCCACTGAATTGACTTGAAACATTAGTGCAAAACCTATCTCGGTTTAGCGTCATCTATCCAGGTAGGGTTTTTTTTCCTGAAGTGTAGCTAAATAGCCTAAATTGCTTTTGGGTTTATTTCGTTAGCATCCCATTTACAGTCAACGATTTTTGAGAGAAAGAAAGAGCTGAGCAAGCTGAAGGACTAGAGCAGCGATGGAGTGGCCTCATGTCTTGCGTTGATCTTACTGTTCTGGGTGGCGCAGTGCCAACTAGAGTCAGCTTTAAGGTTTTGTAGTCTCAGCTAAGGCTGGGCCACAAGCAGATAAGGTAAAAAGGTCTGGTACAATTGTGGGCAATACTTGTTGAGCCCAGGTAGTCRGGCTCCTTTTCAGAAGACCATAAATTCTTCAAGGTGTGTGGTTGGGAGATGAAGGGGTGAAAAAGAGTTTTGKCTTTTAATGCTGTGCCACATTTCTCATTCTCAATTTTTTTATGTCTTTATTGTCTCAATTTTTTGTGTGCTTACTTATTGGCTAACCCTCCCTTTTTTCCTTTGTACCTAGCTGGGGGAACATTTCTGATCCATTGGGCTAAAATCACTCCAACACATCTGCTCAGTTTGGTCCATTGTACTCTGCAACTGAATTTTCCTTTCCATTTCTGTCTTTTATAGCCAGCTTTTCCACTTTTTGCTCACAAATGCTTTCACTGGTTCTGCTTGTATATCCTCCCTCCCTGCTACTGTCTGCCAGTGCCGTGTTTTGCAAATTCAGCCAGAGACGAATTGATTCCTATAGCCTTTAGAAAATAGGCTACATGTAATCTGAACTGTCTATCTTCTGCAAAGAAAAGGGCTGCAATGGTGATTCGATAGTTTTGTTGTAGTTTGATATCAGGTGTTCGGACTATTTCTCTTGCATTAAACTATGTGTATAGTGGTATGTTAATACTGTTATATTACTCTGATTAATTGATGACTTTATAAATCCAAGACAGAAGTTTAAAAAGGAAGGAAGAAAACAATATAGGGGATTTTATGGACAGGAGGCCTGGGCCTCACTCTTGGTTTCTATGAGCTAAAAGAAGCATTCTACCCCTTAATAACTTGTTCTGTGTTAAAAACAGAAAAAAATTTCACCGTTAGAGATCAGGCTTTGTTTCTTTGAAGGTTTCAGCTAGCAGCTCATACCTTTTACGTTAGATTAAAAACTAATATGTGTTATAGACCAATTTTTCCTAAAACAGAGGGGTCTGAAGGGCACAAAATTGAAATTCTAGATCCTCTGTTTCTTACCCAATGACCATACCCAGCTCCGTCAGCCATGGAAAGTAAATCTGTATGCRCCAGTGAATGCTCTGAACTGGATTAAACGCTAACAAAGAGCTTGAGTTCTTTGAGCTTTGTCCACTTTTTCTTTGAGTTCCTACAGCAGACTGTCAGTACTTGTTTTTCTCTCTCCTTTGCCATTAGCCTCTGGGAAATAGTTTGTCTGGGAGAACTTGCGCTGGCTCTCTCTGCTGATGTTATCTTCACGTATAGTACCTTCGGGCGCTGCCGCAAGGAACTTAGCATGTTTTTTCTTCGTTTTTAGTTCCGCAGAAAACGCGCGGGGCGCGTCACATGAGGGTGCAGGCTTTCGCCGCGGGGAGCCTTGCCAGGAGCCTTCGAGCTGCGCGCAGCCGGCGCGGGCGCGACGGCGCTCCAGCGGGCCGGGCTGCG
>NW_028186038.1:3493711-3522097 GCF_003343005.1 Rhea americana | reverse complement strand
GACTCGGCGGTGGCGTGGCGTCAGCCCGGCGGCGCCCGCGGCCCACAACCCGCACGGCCTCGTCGGAAACGACGCGGAGCCCGAGCTACCCGCGCGATCGTTGGCCAAAACCCGGTGCGAATGTCTCACGCCGGAGGAGKCCGTGGCAGGCTTGGAGGCGGTCGCTGGCCCGCGGTCCGTGATTGCTGTTCTGCTGACGGGGCCGCGGGGGATGCAGAGCTGCCCGCCTCGGCCCGTGGCTTTACGACCGACGGTACCTTCGCAAAAGCAACCGTAACTGTAGGACAAGGCCCCTGACGCTTCAGGAGTAGCGCGAGAGACCCTTTTTCCTTTCAAAAAAGGATTAATCAAGTAAGGATACTGTTTTAAGCTAATATAATAAAGCTAAATCATGTTTAGTCTTTCAACAAGTTAACTTATTTGGAAACCAAATCATAGCTAATCCAACTGCCTGAGAGGACGGGAGAGAGACATTGGAAAGGGCACTGGGTATATACGTAAGATTGCTCTGACAAGCACTGAAATAACCATCTCTGTGTAATTAAATGCCTTGTACATGACTCTGCCACTTGTTTTATTCAAGTGTGACAGTAATCTCAAAATGGTTCTATCACTTAAGTAACTTCCTTGTAGGATTTCCTTAATACCAGAGTAGAAGTAATACTTGACGTCTTGTGATTTGAAAACAAAAGTAAACATAAGAGAGCATAAAAGAAGAAATGCTGCTATTAAATATATGCCCTATAAAATCTTTAAGACATACGAGAAATAGAATATTTAAAAATTGCCAGAATAGAAGCCTTAAGTTAGCAAAGGCATATCTAAGCAGAAAAGATTATTTCCCATCGGTGGATGTCCACTAACTATTTTAATAGAGCTATTGCAATATGYGGTCTGTAGACACGTAACGTATTTTGCATTGATATCTTATACCAAGAACTGCACATGAGCTTGGAACTGATCGCGTCCTATATTAGTAGTGACTCTCTCCAGCCTTTCATATTTCATTCTGAAGATATCATGAGGACTTTGTTAAGCGCAATCAAATGATGATTTTGCACATCTTTTTGATGAGTAAATCTGCACAAAAGAATAAAATCTGAAGTCAGCATCTAACAAATGCCTTACACTGAACGGTGAGCCCTGACTGTTCGTGTGAACCTTGCTATAACCTTCCCAGAAATAATACTACCACTAGGATACCACTAGGACTATCACTACTGCAAGGCTGCAAAGGATGCAACTACCATTTTTATCTTTACAAGAAAGCAAGAAACAAACATTACAAGAAATTTTCTGTTTTAAATAAAAAAATAGCTGGGAGATCAACTCAGTACATTTCCCTCGTTGATCATATCACCATCACATCTGCCCATAAGGTTTGTACCCAACCATGCATCTACCTTCAATAATGAGTATCCTGTTTTAAAGAGCAAAAATATTTTTTCCAGATTCTAACTCATGCTCCCCTTAAAAATGAGGACTTTGTACATTTTTCTCAYAAGTTTACTCTTTTGTGTATTACTACTATCTCCGCTGCCTCACAGCAAGAGGTTCCTTACCTTTCTTACATATATTTTATAGAGTTTCCTAACCTTTTTCTTTCCTGGCATATCAGTTGTCCTTTACTTGGGCATTATAAAGAATTCAACTATATGCAGCAGTTTTTCTCCAAATACAGCTTCTGCTTCCACAATATATAAAATGAGTAAAGAAAAAATTATTAGCGTAGCTTTTTTCAGTCACATTACTTGTGTACTGTTGCAGTACAGGCACATTGAGTCGGACATTCTTCTTTTTCCATGGGTAAGTTGCATCATTTAAATTAGAGGGCAAAAGTGCTAGTACCTTTCATTCAGCAGCTAGCACTATGCAGAACAGTGAAGGAACAGAGAAGCCTGAGAGCAAGATCAGTAAAAGCTGAGAGAATGCAGAAAGAATATTTTCTTCTGCATATTTTTCTTAGAGTTCTCTTAACCTTCATAATGACTTACCATGTACTAAATCAGTTTTTCACCCCTTCTCGGACCAAAAAACAAACAGCAGTAGAAAATAAACATTACAAGATGCTTTCACAATTGTTGATGTTGAAGAATATTTGGACATGGGATTGAAAGAACACCATTGTTGTAAAAAATGAGATTAAACAAGACAGATTCTCACGTGATTTGATAACGTTCTTCTCGTATTAAACCACAAGGCATGGCCCTCGCCTCCTTCAGACTGAAAGGATCACTGTGTGTAATGAAACAAAGTGTCATGATACCTCAGCTTTCTGTCACTGGAGGGTTCTTCCCCGGAGAAAACCTTATAGCCCCTTGCAGCTGCTTATAGGATCAGCTTCTGCCAAAACCCAGGCAGCTTTGCAAAAGTAGCTGTGAAAGCGGGTTCTGTGCGTGTGTCTCAGAGTCTGTATCAAGCTCACTCCTTACTCAGTATTTTTCTCTGCAAATCTAATCATGGCCCCAAAAGTCAAATAAGGTTCTTAAGTTTTTATTTATCTTCATCAAGATACTGCTTGCAGAGATAGTGGGCACGATGTGGCAGCTCCTGATGTTAATAGCTCGGCAAAATACGATACGGAATTTGAGCGGAATGATGCACATAAATCCATCCTGCGGCGTCGGACGGGCCCTGCTCGGAGCGGTCTCATGCCAGGTATTCTCTTCTCCCGCGCCCCCTCCCTTTCCATCGTATCTGATAACACAGCTACAAACTAGCCCGTGGGATTCCTTGCCCCTTTCTGTCTCTCCTGAACACATTCCAGTTTTCCCCAGAGGAAAAGTACCTGCACCCTCATCTTTCTCTCTGGTCATCAAAATGTAAAATGAAACCATTAATTCGTGAGCTGGAACCATGAGCTTCAGGTTGAATTTCACACACTATTAAGGGAAATGGTTGGTGACAAAGTTTTCCGTGTAAAATCTAATACAAAATCTTTTTCTCTACCTTTCCTTCTGTTAGTGAAAAGTCTCATAAAAGTTTTTCCCAACTACATGCTACTAAATTAATGGTTAGATAAGTTCTTATATCAGGAAATAGACTGTAAATATATGATCCTGTTGTACTATTGGCAAATAAGTTGTGGGCTTGGAGTAGCTGGCATGGGATTTTTTTCTCTTGTTAAGTTAGTTGTGAATTCTGAAACTATACTTTAAAGCTGGTTAGGTAATTTATTGATTACTGCTGCTGTACCTTCTCAGTACATCTGTCTGCAAGACTGATCTGACTTGTGCTTTGTTTCTGTAGATATTTCTATTTAAAAGCAGGCAAATATTTTAACAGAAAAAAATGGAATTAGTTTGAAAACATAACTGTCCATGTATTTGATAAACTACTTGTTTTTAAAAAATAACTCTGGGGAGACCCGTTATCACAYAGATTAGACTGGATCAATGCAATGCCAAATAAGTGTCATCATGTAGGAAGTTTAAAGATCAGTCATAAAAAGGAGCTTGGAAAAAGAAATACTTTCTAGAAAAAATTCCAGTTTCCTTTAATGTGCTTTCACCCACAATTACTGGAAAATAGCTGAATTGTCTTGCATGCATTCAATATGTGATTTTATACACTATGTACACTTTTGCTTATGCAAAARTGTGATTCTATAGCCCCACACTGAAAAAGGATTGTGAGATTAGGGAAAAATTTACCTAGGATCATTATTTGTTGCTATCCAAGCAAACTTGACACTGTGAAAATGATGGATTATAGCTTGTGAAATCCTGAATAGTCTTGTTGTCCTAGACTATCTGGGTGCTTTGTACGGTGAAGCTAGAATTGAATGGGGCTGGGGGGATGTTACAGAATTGTAGAGATGCTGGTTTTATTATCTAYTTTACCTTCCTGTCACTATGGAAGTTCCCTACAGTGCATATCTTTCTCTCCAAAAAGATACTGGATAGCATGTTGAAGCCAGAAGTGAATAAAAAGACAGTGATAAAGGATCCTTGAAAATGAAGAAACAACATGATGTTCACTGCCATTAACACAATTTGCAAAGAAAAGGCGACAGCAATTTTTCTGGATTTGGACATGCTATCAAGATTTCTTCTGAGGTCGTATCTACCTTCCTTCTGTTCATAAATGAAAAAATCACTCCAAAATACTGACGCTTCTAAAACAGGCCTCTATGTAGTAGTGACCCTGTGTTTTACCATGAATTAGAAAGATGACGACTGTCCTCTGTTAAAAATGCCATCTTCCCTAATCCCTTGTCAGCCTAGGAGCTCAGTCCTACCATCAATGTACAGATCAGAGATTAGTGAAGTCAATGACACCTTGGCTGAGAGATGTCTGCAGACCTGGGCCAAAGTTAATATAATCCCTCCAGCACCCCATGTCCACGGTGTTTGCTCTTTGGCCTGTGACGTTCCTACAAATTCTGTGCCTCTAAAAGTCAGTGCATCGAGCTSCCATTAAAATGAAGGCTGGGAAGCTTTTTTAATTTTAATAGAGAAATTGTGCCTATAGATCATATTTTAGTTTCACACAGTTCGTACGCTGTTTCTGAAGTAATGGGAGGTGCTACCAGTTAAGATGAAATGAGACTTGTGTACGCTCCTGAGTCTGAGCACCGAATGAGTTAAGTTTGGGGGCGTTCAGGGTCTGCTGCAGCCTTGCTTTGCCGGGTAGCGATGTCGCTGCTACCCACCGTTTGGGGCTGTATCGTGGTGTCTGAGTCACACTGCRCTGCTGTGGTTTAAAGGTAGGGAAAACAGGAAATGACACAACTGGAATCCATCCTTGTCACAGCTAATGTACACAGAGCGGGGATTGGTACAGAACTGACTCATTCCCACAAAATTTCATCTTCCGTGTAACCCTCTCCACTAGCAGTCAAGCGCTTAAGCAAGGTGGTGCTGGCATTGTATAGTAAAGAACCGGGAGCAACCAGGTAGAGCGTTTTGACAAATGCTTAAACTGTCAAGAAAAAAGTTTCCATCGAATGATAGAAACCAAAAGAACAGCCTAACTCATTCCAGACAACTCATCAGAAAACACCTCTTGTGCTAAACTAATAAAGCCAAGCACTGGCAAGAATGTTAGTTGCAAAATAATATCACTTCGTATTGGTTCCAAACATTTTTAACCAATAGCCATACACAGTTAATTATAGGTTCATTTAGCTACATACCACATTATGATAGTTAACCCTTAGGTACTCAACAAATAATACTATGCAAAACATATTTCTTATAAAATTTAGTTTTCCAAGCTAGCATTTTTAGTAGATGGTGGATGGGATTTTTCCTTTCCATCAAGCTTTCCAGGTGATTTCAAAGTGCTTCTGCACTAATTTCTCAGTACTGCCTTTATTAAAAACCAGTACTTCCTAGCTTAACTTCTTCWTGAACTCCTTTGATCAAGAAAGAAGCACCAGGTATGTTCATGTTTGATTCACAGAGAGACATCTTTAAGTTTCAACCCTAACATTTAACACGTATTTCTCAACTTGGTAAATTACCATTAGAGGTGTATCCCTTGCCTGCTCTGCCAACTTAACATCTTTGCACTAGGAAGGAACACCTGAGGCATCTTAAACTCACTTCCCTTCCCTGTAGTCACACTATTCTGCAGAGGTAGCACAAGCTTCAAGGTCATCACCAAAGGAGGCTGCAGCATTTCAAGTGGCAGCTTCTCGTRGAAGTAATAGCTGTATTTGTTGTTTTAAGAGCAGCTTCACATGATTCCTCCAGCCTAAGAGTATGCAATTATCTTAGTTATTGATAGGCAGAAACTAAATAAAATTAACTTACTGTTTTTTACRAACATCTTTCCACACACTTTGTGTTTACAATTCAAAATATTCAAATTATTATAAAATAACATGATTTTGATTTGTGGACTGTRTTATTCTTGTGGGAATAGTTCTTCCACAAAGATGATTCTCCAGTAAAGTTTTATACATAAGAGTTTTCCACCTCCAGTTGCAGTAGAGACAATAGATCCATGCTTCCATGTTTTCATATAGCTTCTTATCAGAGATAAGATCCTACCAGCAGGGCCTATCTCTGTAACCTAATAGCTGCCAAGATTAACATGCTCATATCTACGCCAAGAATTTTAACAGGGATCTTCTGGCCTGTTGTCAATTAAAATTCTCTCCTATACGGAAGAACATGGAATTTCCTAATTTTGAGCATSATGCCGAATGCAGTCTAAGCAAACCTCTTTGGATTTCTGTTTTCCTTAGCTGGGTTATTAGATTTTTTTTCTTTTGATTCTAACGGGTACTTTTTGTAATAGGTGTGAAGATCACATATTAGCAGAAGTTCTCATTTAGGGTGCACCATATTGACACACTCAACTCTTTGTCGGCTCACTCCTCAGACTGGACGTGGCTGTTCGTAGAGCTTACGTGGTTGTGTTCATAATCGTGTGTGTTCTTATGTTTAGCGTAAGACCTAATGTGCTTAAGGCAAGGATAATCCCCTTAGCTGGCCACCAATTGACCCTGCAAAGAGAGCCTAGAGTTCTAGCAATAAATGTTGGCTTAGATTTCATTTAGAGTTCGTGAATATTAAGAGTTTCTGTGTGTCTGTCCCAGTGGATCAGATATAGTCTTGGTACCAGAAGTCTCAAGGTCATTTCAATAACCAGTTATAATGGTTTTCTGCTAGTATTCATGCAAATTAATACTTGTGCCATTTGGCACTAATTGGCGATGCAAAGTTAAGCATCCTATCTGCAATTACCTGAAACCCATATCCTTTTACAGACCCACATCACACACTTTCAATAACAACACAGGCCTTGTTTGCGTCTTTGGACTAAAAGATTGATCTTTGTTTTCCTTAATCCTTTTTTTTCCTTTTTTTTTGGTATTGTTTACTTGAAAATACCTGGAAATTATTTCCATTAAAGCAAAAGTTTGTTCCGCTTGCACACTAAATGCTACTGCTTGTTACTTTCAGTGAGCTGGCAGGGCTTTCTAACTTCAGAGCTTTCTGCCACCAAGTATCTAATATAGCATTTGGACCAAACTTTAGTTTTAATTTCAGCTTTATCAAAACCCCTGTTTTACATTGTTTCAAAAGTCTCTGCACAGCCCAACTAAGCAAGCGAGTTTGCATTACTGACTCATCATTGCAAGGCTCTTGCAAATGTTTCTAAAGATACTTTCAGTTCAGTCTCCAGAGATTTGAGTTTGACGTGCAGAAGGTCCCAAGTCCTGTCCCCGTTGATACAATATGGTAGCAGAGATTGCAGAGATTTAGCCACACACACCTAAAGTTGCATGACGAATAGCTATACTTAGTCAGATAGGTGATGAATGAGACTGTATAGAGCAAGAGCTATAGTCTAATTCAGTGTAAACTTTATGTGTAGTATAAATTCTCGCTATTAAAAAGGTCTTACTGAATAGCMAGACCAAATCATTAGTTTCCAGCTAACTTGGCCAATATTTGTCTTCTGTTGGTTTTAAATGCTGAAATATCCAAAGGGAAGTGTCTAGTTTTATATAATAGATTAGTGTTTGGAAACCTAAATTTGAAGTGTGATGAATGTCATCTGGTAAATACAGCTATTTCTGAAAATATTGCAGTGACTTAGACCTAAATTTAGGCACAAAGCTCCAAAATTGTGGATTCTGATTTCATTTCTCTTTTGCTTAAGTGAACAATTAAAATGAAGGCATGCCTCCAAAAATAAGCAAAAAGAAATGAATTTATCAATAAAATATCAGAAAACATAAGTTGATAGAAATAAGACAGGACCAAAAAAAAGCAAAAGTTAAGGTTATTAGAAGCTCTATTTTCTCTTTCTTATGGCTTTTATTATATGATCAGTATAAGGTTTATGACCCACAAGTTATTTGCTTTGAAGTGTTTATGCTTTGTGGTAATAGCATTTGTCTCAAACTAGTAATGTTTTTTTTTTAGAAGAGGACTTTTGTTCTGCAGCACCAGAGAGCCACTGAAGATGCTACTAAGGGTCTCATCAAAATGGGCAGAAAAGGGTGGGAGTGTTTCAGGGAGAACTGAGTAACTTACACCCCTACTATTTTTGTCTAGATGATGTTCCCCTCTGATTACTGAATGACAGCTGTATGCACTGTGGSGATGTTGCTCCCTGTCTAAGAGAAAGATCAAATTAAATTAGAAAATACCCCAAAAGTGTGAGACTCATCCAGTGGCTTTGCTGAGCAAATTAATCATTACAGCAAGCATGTGATTATTTCAGTTATAAAGGGTGCATGATATTAAATTTGGAATTTGAGATCTTTGTTATTTATTAACAGACCCTGGCCCTCAGTCTCAGCTATCTTTGTCAGCAGCATGACAAATTGTCAGCTCTAGTAATCATATACATGAAATGCATGTTTTGCTCAGAATGCCAGAATCCCCTAAAACTGCGACTGCAGGTAAGTGATAGCATTTATCATTCCCTAATCTTCAGCGTAAATCAGGAATTCGGTTTTCAACCACATAAGATATAAGAGGGAGTTGAAAGCCAAAATACAAGTGGGACCGTGTATCACAATTTTTGATTAGCTAAAAGTGGAGGACAAGTGGAATGAAAACTCATTCTTGCAGATTACAGCTTTTGTGCAGTCCAATTCCCTCTCATAATTTAGAATAACATTAATGTTCCCTTTATCTTTACTCTGAGCTGTTGAGAAGATGCAGAGCTTGTCTGTCAAGTTTGGTCTTGTTTTAAGACTATTATCTAAAGTAAGTAGGAAAGCCATAACATAGAACTTCGATACCTTCAAATACAAATGAAACACTGTAAGGGTGTACARGAGGTGTAATTTTCTTCACACCTGGGAAATCGCCCAGCAGAGTCTTGTTATGCACTGCAAACACGCAGCARGGACGTGATTTTGGAAGCACTCAGGTTTGTCTGGTGTTCCCCCTGACCTCAGCGCAAGTCCTCCCATCCGGGGAACAGGGCTTGCTCCAAAGTCAGTGCTTGGCCCTTTCTGGAAATCCCCCCCAGACCCCAGCAAAGGTGTAGTGAAGAAGCTGCTAGAAAAGACTTCGCCACATCTAGTGCTCCTTTTCTAGTTGCCTGGAAGACCAGTTGTGGTGCCAGGCTTGAGGGAGGGAGGTGCTCTGAGCAGGAGCTGTGATACCCAGGGGCTGCAGGCTGCAGTGGGACTGGGGTTACCCGGGAGAGCGTGCTGTGGCCAGACTCAGCTCTGCGGGTGGATAGCCCTTCTCTTTGCCAGTACTTTACTGTCATGATAATTTGAGATTAGTCACAAGAGTTTTTTTTTTTTACTTATTGCTTTCTGGTCACAGCAAGGYGCAGGCCCCTTGCATGTATCACTGAACCTTCTCCTTCTGCTGGGTTTAATCCAGGTGAGATACCATACTGCTTGATTAAGCAAGCCAGCTATTAGGACATTCTGCATAGGGATATTTGGTGCAYCTAGCACCAGATTTTCCAGACGTTACATGACAATTTAGCAGTGGCGCAACTATTTGTTGATACACAACCGTAGCTTTGTGAGTGGAAGTGCTGTGTTGCTTTGGCCAAAGATTATTTTCACTGGTGTTTTTGGCATGGTTAATCCCATTACTATCTGCTTTATTCAGTTCTGCCACTGCTCTGCCCTCAGTCTTTGCTGCTGAGCTCCATGTTAATTTGTGCAACAACCTCATCTATCAGCAGTCTAAACACAGCTACAGCTGGAGTCAGAAATGCTAAGCCACTGTCARCAAGAGGCACCTACCTACCTGCCTACAGGCTGAGCTCCGCATCTTCCTGTGGGAATGGACATTCATGAGCCCTTATCCTAGGCTGGTATCAGAAACCTTGAACAGTGCCCACTCCCGTGACGAAATGATTTTTACCACATTGTAGCCAAATGCTTTGATATCCTTAGATCATGCCTCACCTCTTGAATAAGCAAGCAGCACAACTAGTCCTGGGCATGTTTATCTCATCAGGATCCCGCACAGTTGCTCTTGTAACTAGAAGTGGAAAGTTACTCCTGAGAAACTCTTTCCAACTTCAAGCTACTCTAAATCAGGAATGTACCACAGCTGTGATTGTCTCAGTAGCAGTTAGTGTCCAACAGTAAAGAGCAGAATCTTTTATCAGTTTTGTATTACAAAGAGCATCCCTAACATTAAAACCTGRAGGCTTCTGACTATAAATATAATCAAGAACATTTCTGTGGCTGTGCCAAAAAAAAAGTGAAAAACTGTTGGAAAATAATAAGTGCAACTTCAAGAGCACTGTTAAGTTCTGAGCTCCCAGAAACACGTGGCCGTGCTGCTGATACCATAATATCACTTGATTGCTGGTGCCAGGAGTATCAGGGCAGCCTCACCCAGTTCTGTTGTGCTCGAATCTGGTCTCCTAGACTCTCTGGAGTCTGCGGTAATTTCCAGCCTATTCTGGTGTGCGTGCACCATTAGAGACATTATTTCTGATGGAGCTGTGAGACAGCTGAATACAAAAGTACGAGCTTTTGGTTACTCTGCACGGTGTGCAGAGATTGCTTAGGGCCACTTTACAGCTGGTCTGTATATATGGAAAAGAATCTCCTGGCCCTGATATGGGCCCCGTGCCCTCCTGGCACACTGCCTGTCCCATCTAGCACTACGCTTGCCAGGCAATATGCATCCCTGATCATCTTCTGGAAATGGAGCTCCTCTGGGAGCTGGACTGACCAGGTCCCGTGGAAGGGTGGCCACAGCCTTCCTTGGGCACAGCTGCTCCAGTGCGAGGARGACACAGCCTCTGACGCACACTGCACTCGCTCCCCACTGCAGGCAGCTGAGCTTAGCCCCAGGCGTAAGCAGGAGCAGTGCCGTAGTGCCTGGTAATTCAACTGGCAGTTTTCACAGTGCTCTAAGAGTTAGTTCAGGCAGAATTAATAACTCTCCAGAATTTCAAGCATGTATTCAAAAAAATTACAAATGTTGCAGTCTTCTTAATTTTTCAGCAATCTTTTTTCTTAGTCATTTGTCTTCTCTAACAACGCACTAAGTACTGCTTACAACTTCTTCAGTGTTCCAGCTACAACAGCTTGAGTTCTGTACTGTTTCATGTATTCAGACTAACAAAAACATATCTTGATGAAATAGAAATATAGAATATATAAAAATATATTTAAAAATACAATATAAAAATAGAAATGTATATCTGTTCTAGAAAATAGCTAAGTTCTTGCACATTATGCAAGAAGTGGAAGACGTTCAGGAAAACTATATGGTGGAATTCCCTTCTGAGGTCAGAGATGTTAGCAAGCAAAGGGGGATACTGTGTCATAAAAGTATAATACAGAATATRCTTTTATACAGATATATTCTTTACAGAATAGCTTGGCAGAACTCTTGAACTCGGTGTTTTCCAAGTGCTAGTGTTTCACTTCAGCATTATTATAGTCGTCCTTAAAGGACAAAATACTAAACACTTCACTTAATTAGGATCATTGCACGAACCACTTTAGAAACAACTTCTGGTTTCTTATAACCTTGCAGCAATATTTGCAGCAATTTGGTTAGACGTGTTTTGCCCTACTCCCATGAACTTTGGAGTCAAGAGGGAAAACTGAAATGCTGCTGAATCAGAGAATGAAGATACATTGCAAAGTTAGTGCAGCTAGGTATGCCTCCAAAGAGAAATGTTTAATAAAATTCCACCTTGATGTGCTCTTGAATTGCAAAAGCCTTCTAATGCAGCCTGTGCCCATGATTTATAACAATGACTCATAATATTGCATTATATTTAATATGGTGTAACGCTGATGCAAGATGCCATTCGTGGAATTTCAATGTCACAGAAAAAGAGAGGAGAGAGCAATCTGGTCATGTACCTTGCCTTGCTGTCAAGATGAAGAGTTTACAGCCAAAATGCATAGAACCTTTCAATACCTACTTTTCTACTGAGGCAGGTTAACTGGAAGAATAACAGTTTTATTTCCTGGAGCATAAATATCTCTCAGAYTTACGTTATTGTGTGACTTTCAGTAATTTAATTAACTTTGTACTTAAGACAAATTTGCTAACAGAAGATTCAGTCTTGCAATTATAACTCCTCACTTGGAAGTTCTCGGGGCAAATCAGGATTATGCCTTTAAATTAATCTAGGCTTTATCTCTCTTTTCTGACCCAACCAGTATGAATTATTCTCCTGTTCTCTCTATACTGCTTCCTTCTTGCTGCAGTGAATCAGCACTTCAGGAAACACTAATTCAAAGAGGAAGACACCCTAACTCAGTTTCTGGAGGTCAGAACCAGSTGCTCTCCAAAAGGTTTGACAAATGACATGAGGCTTCTCAGGCTGCTCGGGGCCAGTTTTGCAGGGTGCATGCAACCCCTTTTTTGAACTCTGCCCCTTCCCCTCTGAGTAGCCTGAGAAGTTCAATGTCATGCATTTGTCTGCAAAGATGAGTCCTAGCGGTCTGGGGAGAACTGCTAGCCCAAGCCAAAGGGAGAGTTAGAGCCCTGACTTTTAACAATACAGAAACCTGTTACTTGCTTTGTCGCAGCAGCTGAGGCGCCCTGGGTGCCTGTCTGCAGGAGCCGCTGTGCCGGTGTCTCATCACAGGTGGTGTTATTCTGCAGCATGGGAGCAGCTAGAAGCGCAGAGAGCTCTTACAAACCGAGCTGAGAAGGGAGCACTTTGCATTGCAGGCTGCCTGTGCACATGGGTATTCTTCAAGCGTTACATTAGCCAGGCTGTTCAGAGAAGGAAAGAGCAGCACAGATCTGTGCCACATATAACCTCTAAAATCCTCCATCTTCAATATGGCTAATTTTCATCTTGTGTATATACATACATACATATATATATATATATATATATATATACATATATATATATAAAAAGCCAACAGGTGCTCATACTATTGTGCTAACGAAGTCAGTAGGTTCAGCAGACAGTTGTGACACCAGAGGGAAGAGAAACATCTGCCTAAGTAATATGAAACTATAAGGAGGTGCAAGAACTTGAACTGAGCCCTCCAAAATATCTGGATCAGACCTTTCCTGGTGGYTCTGTGTCAGTATATACCATGAAGTCCTACCTATGTTTAGCCTTCTTGTGTAAGTGCAGCAGGCTTGGCTACTTCAGTGCAAAGTCTGACAGCTCTTGCTCTCTGAGATAGATAAAATGAATTTATCAGTGGAAGGACTTGTAGGAAGAAAACTAGATAACACTATATGTTYGATTTGCCATAGTCCATCTTGAATCTACTGCCATTGGTGTCRTCCTAAGGGACCTTTCATTGGTCAGCCTTGAGAGCCCAGGGGAGAGGGACCCAGCACACAGTTCGGTTTTGCCTTTCAAGAACCAAAGAAATAGAGGGAGCTGTCTTTCCATAGGTATAGCGATGCCTACAGGTGAAGAAAACAAATCAATAAGAMTTGAATATCTAGTTTATTTTTGGAAGCTCCACTAGGTCCCAGTCTGTCTCCTACATGCATAAATACCATCAAAAACTTAGCCATGGGCAAGTAAACCCAGACAAGAATATGTAGCCCAGAGGGAAGCCACCAAGAATGGATTGTGTTGAGGCTGATAACATTCATATTGCCCAAAAAAGGAGAGTACCACCTAAAACAAGAYATTCTTTGTTGTGAAAGCATTAGGTTTTGAGAGACCTAGCTTGCCAAATACCCATATAGACCTCTCTCTGCCAGTTGTCTTAAATACTGTGATCTTTCACATAACAGCAAAGACTGAAAGGAATCTCTCTAGCAAAAACAGCATTTATTCATCCTCTACTGATTGGTGGAGTAACATGCCTCTTCTCAATCATGTTACTCTTTCTTTTCCCTGAAGATTTCAAACTGAGATTTGTTCAAACAAAGATCAGTAATTTTRCTCTGTAAGGGATGCAGGAAGAAGCGTAGAAATATCTCTAAATCAGAACAGTTCCTGAGCCTGCTGGAGAAATGGCAGATTGCCAGAGATAGCACACACCACCCTTCTCCCAGAAGCTCTATTCATGCATAGAGCTGAATCTTCCAGGTATCATTTTTTAGGACAGCAAATTGTGCGTATATAGGTGAGAAACACAAGGAGCGCGTGTCCTCAGGGGAGGCTGCTGCATGTTTTGGCTTCCTACAGGCCAGGTCCAGGACTCGTTTCCTCCTCCTCCACCCTACCTCCACACCTGGGTGATAATGGAGCCAAAAAGTATACTGAAGTGCTACGAGGAACTTCTTTTCTGGTGTACATCTTTTTATGCTTTGCGTTTGAAATAATTTACTAATAGAGAAGCCAGTAGCCAGTATTTGCAGTCCTTTACAGACTGGTTTGTCACTTAGGGAGAACCTTTTAGTGAGAAGAATCTTATCACCTACCTAAAGATGAAACTCCATTGGGCTAAACTCCTCTGTTATTTCTGATTTCAGTGCGTTTGAGCTTGTGTAGCAGAGGACACTGTGGACCTTGATGTTCTACCATGCTTTTTAGTAAGTGCCTTTGTGCTAATAGAAGGCAAATAGTAAAACTCAGTATCTTTACTAAGATAACTCAGATTATTTGATTAACAAATTAATGGTCRGTCCTTGAGCTATGGTCAGAATTCAGTGTTAATTTTGCTAGTATTTTGAAGTACTGTGTTTGCATTGGAGGGCCAGACCCAGAAGTTTGGGATTCTAGTAGAGGGAAAAAACAATCTGACCTGTAGAACTACTTCAGTAGCAMTAAGTAAGAGAAAGGTTAGGCTTTTGCTTGGGGTTGTAATCACTTTTCTTCAATACCATATGCTTGTMTCCAGCATATGCCTAAGAGGAAATGTCTTAGAGCCTAAATATCATTGTAACAACAAACGTAGTATCCACAAATTAATTGCTGTTCCTAACTTCCATCTCCTGTTTGCCTCTAAGTCACAGTAAAACAGTGCTAAAGTCAGTACTGATGCCACAGGGGTACAAATAATGGGGAAGGTAAAATAGGTAAGAAAGCAAGAGGATCTACATTAATTCTTTAAGATGTGATCAGTAAGATGGTAACTCCTATATTCAGCTACAGAAAGCAGTTCTGCTCTATAGAAATGTATTAAATCCTATGCAGTGTGACTAAGCAACCCAGAAAAGGCTTGGGAGCGGCACAGATGTTACTAGGAGCATTGTACGTAACAGTTAATTCTGGTAGGCTGGGCACTTGCAAGTGCAGATAATCTGCTGTGCCTGCCTTAGCCCTTTAAAGTTTCTGGGGTAAAAAAATAAAATGGTAGAAAATGCTTTTTTTTTTTTTTTTTTTTTTTTTTTTTTTTTTTTTTTTTTTTTTTTTTTTTTAAACCAGGCTCAGGAAATAAGCCCGTGAACAGCTGACTAAGAACATTTTCCCAGGGACTCCTTTCAGATCAGTCTGTACCTGCACACGGTTGCAGGGGAGGTACAGAGACACCGCTGGGCCCGTCCTAGCTGGGGAAGGGGAGAGCCCTGTGCCCGCGCCCAGCGCCCGCGCGGCGCCAGCCGGCACGGCTCGGCAGAGCACCGGTCGGGTTGGGTCTTGCACCCGCAGCTGCTGCCGCTGCCGATCAGAAAGCTGGCTGGCTACAGCAAACGGCAACGGCAGCAAATCCCGGGCAGTCGGGATTCCCACAATCCCCAAGAAATCTGCGTGCTTGAAGCTGCTGAATTCTTGTCTTCCAAGTGCTGATTCAGCAATAATTGCTTTCAACTACCCCGTCCTGAAGAACGGAAAAGAGGGGGCGGGAAGGTTTCTGTGCAAAATGATAAACCAAATACACGTAATGGCGTTACAGTGAGTCAGCCTGCGGTCTTTTTGCAAAATATTTTTCTCCCGTTAGATGTAGTCCTCACACAAAGAGCAAGGGTTAGACAGTTGGGTTGAAAATGATCCCTTTTCAAATGAGTGAGAAGGTCATGTCTGAACCTGACGGGAATCCCGTTCACCCGCACGGTAGCAGGCAAGCTTTTTATCATGAGTACCGTTTGACTTTCCAGGTAAAATGTTTGTTTGCTTTTTCTTTTTACAACCGTAAAGAGTAACATTTAGGCAAATATTTGACGGACGGACAGACGGTCCCAACAAGCTTGTATAACGTGCAAAGGTGCCTGCTTGTCTACCGTACGGTGACGTTAGCATCGGAGCACCCGCAGCTCCCGCRCACCGTGCGTGGTCTAGGCGGACCTCTCGCCCGAGGCGGGAGACGGCCGCGTCCGGGCAAGAGCAGAGCTACTCACCTTCCGCCCGGCCTCGTTGTTGTGCAGGTTCATGAGGGTCCTCGCGTTCTGCTTGATCTCCCTGGCGTCCACAAACACCTTGGCGAACCCTATTCCGTATCTGATGTCAGCGGAGCAGCCTCCCCATTTCCATCCCTCCTCCTTGTGGTACTGTCCCTGTTTCTCCTTGTCACAGCCGCAGTCGCTCAGGTTTCCCTGCGTGCAGGCGGCCGTGATTGCGTGTGCTACCCCAGCAGCGATGATGGCGTACGTGAATGCCGCTTCTCTGCTACCTGGAAGTGAAACAGCGCTGTAAATGCATGCTACGACGCGGTGACAGCAGTAAGAAAAAGACACGCAAGCTGCTGTAGCGCAAACACCGAGGGCTGTTACTAGCAGTGCTGTAAATCTGCAGGCACGAGCAGGTCCCCACTCTTCTAAGTACTGATTTTTGTGGATGTTCAGAGACTCTCTAGAATGATATCTCTCCGTGAGGCTGTCAAAATTAAGGTAGTATTTAGGTACATTCATATATATACTTCTAGATGACCTTAGAAGCAAAGTAAACCATTCATAGAAAAAGCAAGGAATTGGCAAATGTTTAAAGAAAAGAAAATGGATAGAATTGAGGGTGGAATTGCTAAAACTTCCGTTTTCAACTTTTTTAATTAGCTCAGAAATGGGATTCTGTTTAGAAGTTTAATTCTGAACTAAAAGGTCTTCTTAGTGGAAAACAACTTCAGTTAGAAATCTTGTTTGGAAAATATTTTAGCTGAACTGAAACACTGTTTCAGATTATAAACTTCACCGAGACCCAGGGCAGTAATTTTCATTTTTAATCTGAAAATTTCTCACAAGATGGAAAAAGAGTTTCCTGACCTGTAGTAAGTATCATGACAAAAGCAAGACAAAGGAGCAGCTTCACCAGATGTCTGTGAGGAGGTGGTAAAGCAAGTGTTATTCTGTGCAATATATATGTACATCTATTTGCATTTGACATGCATTTAGCATGTCCTGAACTAAGTACCTGCCCCTACTCTTATTTCTCTAGTGACAAAATGTACCTTCGCATCAATAGGATCAGAATCAGGCTCTTAATTAGGAGAGGGCAGATGGGAAGATCTACTTCCCTTCTTTAAACATCTGCCAGTTCTGGCAGAACTCAACTGCTGGCAGTAGTTTATTCTACAAGAAACAAGCACATTTCTGCTGTTTATTGGATTTCACAGAAAAATAATCACTTAGGAAGAAAATCTTACAAGCACTTCATTCTCAGCTACATCACTTTCACATACGTGCTCTAGATTTCTGTGCATCAGTAAATAGTTCTAATGAAAAATACTTCCTTATGAGCAAGGATGTAAAATGGAAAACAAGATGAGATCATCAAAACCTGTTAATAGGCAACTGCATGCCCTTTTATTGGCATAGGCAACATCCCACTGATACTGCTCTGCACTGTGGTTGTAAAGGAACTTGTAGTCAAGAATTAGACTTCCTCAAAGAATTTCTTGTTTACCTTTTTTAAAAAAAAAAAAAAAGAAAAAGAAAAATCTTAAAATGTTAAATTGCTGTGACTATGGACTTTATAGATAAGCTTTTCAGGGCTAGTGGCTTTTATGAAAAAGGGAATATGGGGTAGAAGTCCTCAGTTCGTAGTTTCCAGTTCGCTGTCTGTGCACTAACATGGGAGTACCTGATGAAGCCTATGGAAAGCCTCCTCCTGCTCTCTGCACCCATGGAGGCAACAGGCAATTGTGGACATGGCCACCACATGGGCACATCAAGGATGTCAGGGTTCAGACCTGCCTTTGCTAGTAGCCAGCTGCTAGTGTAGCACATAGCCCCAAAACGTGCCAGTGCCAGAGTGAACTGTGAGACCAGTGTCTCGCCATAGCCTTCTACCATCAGTGCCACCTTCTGAAAGGAGCAAGTGTCCTCGGAGGTAGAAGAGGTAAGAGGAAGCTACTGAGATAAAGCCTACCTCAGTGAGGAAAAGGGAGAAATGGCAAGAAGCCATTGATTTGAAGTGTACATGGAGTTGTGCTCTCGGTGTCCTGGTGTAGCAGCGAGGGAGACCACGGGCGGCAGGTGCAAAGGGGTCTCCTTCCCGGGGGCGCCCGCAAGGACCAGCCAGGGCACCTTCCAAGTCCTTCCTCCAGGCTATCCTCAACATCCTCACTAGTTTAAGTACAGCAGTATGAAAAGGGCACTGATAAACAGGGAGGGTACAGTAAGAAGTCCCATTTTCTCCACTCGGGGTTGCTCCTTCAAGGGGCAACACGTTGTGCCAGATTTCTGTTTCATGAAGTAGCAAGAACGGGGCAGCATCAAAAAATGTTTTGAGTTGAAGTTTGCGTCTTATTCTGGTTTTGCTTTAGTTGGATGATTTCTAGTCTAACACAAGTTGTTTTAAAGAACTAGAATAAAAAAAATTCTCAGATCATTTTAATATAATGCACACAATATTGTAAAGATGAAGCAGCCCCTTAGCCTCTTCAGGGAGCAAAATTTGATACCAACAGTATAAAAATAATGCAAGCAGAAGCAGAATCCAGTTCTGAGCTTGCTCTTAAAATCTTTTACACATATTATTTTATAGATTTGTCCTGTTTGGGGAAAAAAGCAGCCTTTGAAAACTAAAGGTTGGGAGATTACAAGGTAAACAAAGTGAGTGTCGGGAGGAATTGATCCAGGTAGGAAGTACTGTCCACAGGAGATGGCTATATAGTATTGATAAAGCAGTGCACGCTTGTCATACCCACATCAAACTAACTATTTTTTCGCCTAAATGATTCACTTTTTTAAGCTTCAGTACCCTAGTTTAGCCCATAGAAATGTCAGCACATGAAGGGCGGTACAGGAACACATTCTGGGAAGGCAGAGTTTACTTTGAGCCTGTTCTGTGACACTGCTTTAGATACCAAAATGATATTAAAGGGTTTTTTGCAACCAAATCAGCAATGCTTAATGGGCTAACATGCAAACAAGTGTTTTCCTGCCACTTTTAAGTACTGAATGCTGCTGCTGCACTTCTTATTTCAGCAAATAGTTGAAATGCCCGGAGGATCTCAGTGGAAATGCTGCTTTAACAAGGTGCACCAAACAGCTGCTCCCTGCAGGCAACAGGTTGTTTCTGAGTCTGTGCTGATGCTCTTGAGCCRGGTGACAAGGGAGGTACCGCTCCGCATTCACTCCAGTCTCGGCAGGTGCTAGGTTGAAAGGCTCCACCTGGACCCCCAAAGATGAGCAGTTTGGGAAACACATTTCTGCAGAGATTAGCAAAACACGTCTTCTCTAGGGAAAACAGGTAGTTGCAGTCAGTGGTCGTCAAGAACGTCTGCACAACTGAAAGGCTGTGGAAAACCCTATGGTGCAGCAATTTACCTTCTCTAGAAGGCTAGAAAGATGAGATATTAACTGGAAGAGTGAACTAGTATGTTTTTAGCAGTGAGATCAGAATAGACTTTTTGGAGAAAATTTAGAAGAAATGTTCTCATATGTATGCAGTAACAAAACTGTCCCTTGAACAATCTTCCAACTCTTTGGCTTAGAAGCCCTGGCTTGAGGTCCAAGAATTAAGTGTTTTTGCTGTTATTACCTACTGACTCCATCCTCAAACTGCAGCTGAATTTAAATCTATGCTTGAAAAAAACAGAAAATGAATTTTAAAATGCATATAACAAACAGTTGATCTTTGTGGAGGAGGAGTACAAATCGTGATCCCAGGCACTGGGTCAGCTTTAGAGTTTCTTGTGGAGGCTTTTCCAGGCAGTGAGGTGCAAGGGTGCACACCAAGCCACCTGTGACGGTGAACTAACCGAAGGAAAAGTGACGGCTGCCCGAGGACTACGGGAGTTGTGGAGAAAGGTGGAGAGTGGGTTATGGCTGTATAAAAATTGTGGTTGGTGTTTCCCTTGGTATTTGATAGTTGGCAGTGCAGCTCATTGACAGGTGCCCGCTCCACAGCTCCGAACCTCCCTGCCGTGCCCACGGCGAGCCTGCCGATATCCCCCCGGGGTCTGCAGGCAGCTGCGGCCTCTTGGCTCGCGTTGTCAGAACACTGCCAGCAACTGCTTGAAAACAACCCCAACACTGGTGAGATTGTCACAGCCTAAACTGCCAGTGGGTGGTCCGGATCTCCCCCTCGGCCGTACCGTCAGCCTTGCAACAGTGGCCGCAGCCTAGAGAAGGCGAGGGGCCCGCAGGTCCCGGAGCGGTGAGTCCGGGGAAAGCCGCGCTGCCGGGTGCCGAGCGCCGGCACCTTCTCGCCGCGTCCCCGGCGAGCAAAGGCTGCATCCGCGGCGGCTCCGAGAGTCAGGAACGTCGGGAGGGCTCCGCGCCTTGCACAGGCTCCTCTGGTCGCTTACGGGGCTGCTGATCTGAGGGGGCTTTCCAACGCCGACAGCGCTGAGGGCATCGGCGCGGCGCGTCCGCGGGCGAGCCCTGCGCTCGGCGGGGCCGGGCTGGGGCTGGCGGCGGGGACAAGGAGGCGCAGGAGACCGGTGCCCGGGGCTGGCCTGGGGACGTGGGCGCAGGCTCGGCAGCGCTTGCCCGCTTGGGCCGGGGCTGTGCTCGGTCTAAGCAAGCACTCCAGCGCCGTATGTCCGAAGCGGGCGGTTTTTCCTCGTGTGTCAAACACAAGTCTCGCCCTGCTCTTCCTGCTCGCGCCGGACGCAGGCGACGCGCGTTGTGCTGCTGCAGAGCGTGCCGCGTGCCCGCTGCCCCGCGCAGCAGAGCGCTGCCGCTCCGCTGGCTTTGCTGGAGGAGGGCTCCGCGTCCGTGACTCCCGCTGTCTCCACCGCTCCCCGGTTTCGCTGCTGAGAGTCCGGCGAAGCGCTGCAGCGCCGTGCGCAGCCCCTTCTGCGGGGAGCAGACGACAAAGCCTCTGAGATGTGCACAGGCAGCAGCCGCCGCGGGGCCTCGGCTGCCCCGAGGGGAGGCGCTAGGGGCATCCCGCGTGGGCGGRCACAGGAACGTGGCCAGTGCCATGGCCTGGCACCAGTTTGGGCCATTTAGGTCTTTAAGCTAAATCTTAAAATGTGAGCAGTTTATAAAAAGCTTCACTCACGTAGGTTAAAAACTTAGAGAGCTTAGTTTAAGGAATAAGCAGAATTACTTRGTGTTGCATGGGAAACAAGGCCTACACCTGCAAGGTACGGAGCAGATTTGACTTGCAGGATGCTAGTAAGTGCTGAGTGGTTCAGGACCTCGCAGTATCTAAGCACACTTCTAAATAGCTTGGCCCACCATATCAGTCCCCCTCATAATTGGCTAATCTGGGAAATAAAAAAGACAAATTTCTATTTATCTCACTGGAAAACATAGGTTGTATATTCTGCTATTTGAAGCCAAAGGGTCAGAGAGGGAGTTATCTGTAGTGACATGAGCTGAAATATATGTTGATTGTGAAAATATAAAGATGGAAAATACAGCATACCTTGCCAATTATGTGCCACAGCTAACATTACTTCACATCTCTCTATAAAGGCCATAACTCATAGCTAGTAAAAATGAAGACTAGAACTCATCTTCTGCCCACTCYGGGGTCTGCCTCCTCCTTTTTCTTGGTAGACTATGTTTGGTCTTGCACTTTTTTTTGTTTTATCTTTCTTTTACCTACCATGTGCAATTAATAAAATAGTAGCTTAAAAAGCCATTTAGGTATCCACCTCCTCTTTTTATTCTCCCTCCTGTAATGGCTCAAAGTGTTGAGGGATTGCGTGTCCTTAAAATATTGAACTGACTTGAAATGAAAATGACAGTTCCCTGGTAGTATGTGCTTTTAAAACAGTAATACCAATAATTTAAATTAGCAGAGCTGCTCTGAAAGACATCTGAGCCTTTTGAGGGTTTAGTCACTGCCCACTTTATCAAGCCAAGTTTGTTTCATCAACACATGGAATGAAATTCTTGGACAGGAAACAGCCCAGATATAGTGACTATTTTTGAAAATATCCCATTTTAAGCTCATAAAATAATTACTTAAGGCATGTGCATTGCAAAAATGGCAGCCAGGAATTTGGAGTTCATAAGACAAAGTCCCCCCCCCCTTTCAGATGGCTGTGATCCCTCCACACCACAGCATTATTTTAGAAAACCCCAGGTACTGACCCTGAAGTAGGAGATGCCTGTTTTACCTTTCCAATGAAATGTAATCTTTTTGTTTCTCTGAAACATGTACTCACAAGACACATCTGAAGGCAGGTATGAAAACCTTCTGATGGGAATTCCAACTACAGTGACCTTGGGGCAATGTTTTATCTTATAGTGACAGTCCCTGCTCAGAGAGATTGAGTTTTGGCACAAAGCAGCAGCCTGGGGTTTGGATGTTCAGGCCATATGTCAGGCTGGCTGCTGTTTTGCCCCCAAATCACGGTTGCTGTGCAAGACACTGGCACTGAAATGGGCAGTAAGGGCTGCAAACCTAGCACAGAAATGCAAATCCTGATCCTACTTGAGCAGGTAGCAAGACTCCTGTTAATTACAACAATATTTCTTCTCTGTATATCTCCAGGGTTTCATAACACCACAAGTTCAGGAAATAGCGTGTTTATCAATCATTCTTCTGAATATTGACAGCACTGAACAGTGCAGCAACACGTAGAACCCCAGCTTCCCACGGACACRTGCAGACAATCCTCCATGCAATAGGAAAACAGCAGGCATTTTAATCAGGATCTATCTGTGCTTGCTTCCTTGGTCTGTTATTCAGTGATTCAGAGAATCAGACTGTTTAAAACCTGGCCCAAGAGCCTACACCAGTGTTGCATATCGAAGCTCTCCAGAAAATGCTTGAAGATGGAACCCTTTACATCCRTCCTGGACTGGGTTTGAACAGCTTTATCTTTGTAACAGTGGCAAAATGAAGTTTTATTGTGTTGTTTTTCTTTTAAGTCTACAAGACCAGACAAGATACAGGAGAACGAGCTAGATTTTGTTCCCTTTTGCATGCTACAAAGAGATGGCTCCTAATTGACAGTTGCTGAGCAAGCTAGTTATAGTTGGTGGGTAGGATACTTGTCATTAGAGAAGCTTTTTTAACATATTAAAMAGTAAATCACTGCTAAGTTTGGTCCAGTGAGCAGCATAGAGCTAGTAGTCTAGTGTATAAGCCAAGGCTAACGGTTTAGCCTGTACATCTGGGTGCATCTGGAGCGAGCCCTGAGCCCGAGGCATTGTGCACAACATGCACAGTAGGTGCCAAGTGAGCCCGCTGCCCTCAAAATTTTTAAGACCAGTTTGCTCATGTGTATTCTTCCTTTGGTTTCAGCTTCACTGCTCACTTGAGTAATGCAAGATGGGTGAAGTTACCAGGGTGAGTGTACTGGGAAACTTTTCAGTGTAAAAGARAACAGACAACTGATGGATTTTAGTAAGACCAGGATCAAAGCTTGATAGAAACCACTTTTGCTGAAATGTTCTTCGGGGACCGCCAGGTCTTCACCGACTGTGGTTGGTTCCCTTTACTCTGTCCCAGGCAGGGCCCACAACAGACCTTTGTAAGGCTGTGCTGCCTTCCACCAGCTAATTTCCACCTTGCTGTGCCGCTTTGTGGAGCTGCAGTCGCCCAATTTGTATTATTTTTGCTTGCAGATTTTTCCTGAGTCGTGTTTAGTCGTGGCATTGCTGCTCCGTCATGACAAAAGGACATAGCATGGTATTTTTACCCGGTGATGCCAGTCAGATTCTGTCCTCTAGATGCCACGAAACGCACGGATATCCTAAAGCAATCACTTGAGATAGTTACTCCCTGCTTGTGCCTTGGCTCGTGATTATCACAAACAGCAAAGCGCTGCTGACTACCAGCTCTCAGAGTTGGGCGCTGCAGAACGGGCTACGGAGGYGCCCGGCGGCGGGCTTCGCCGCAGCGCTTGCTCCTCCTGCGATCCCTCGGAGCCCAGACCTGATTTCCGGAGTCCATCTGAAAGGCATCGCTGGCTGTGCCAAGCTTTAGTCTTGAATCGCATTTCACACGAACAGATGCGGGCATGAGTTTTTTGGACCTTCCTACTACAAAACCTTGCTTTTTATAGAGGCTGTCCTCAGGAGCAGAAGTGCTGACCACTCTAACGTATACGTTTGTTTTCAAAAATACCCATAATTGTGTTGTTGCATCATCTCCGTGGTTATTTTAAAAATTCTCTTTGTGACTTTACATTATTAATGAGGTGTCTATAGAGTTGTCTAGAAAAAAAATTTGTTGTATTAATCTTGATTGCAGCTTTTTCATTTCTTCTTATAATTGGACCAAGTCCTCAGCGGGAGTAAACTGATGTCATTTGTACTGTTATATCTCTTCATGATATTGGCACTACTGTCACCAGCTGTCATGATTAGATATCCGCCGTGTGTCAGTAGGGAAGAATCTCTCTTTTCAAGGACAAACCAGATAAAATGACACAAGAAACGGAGTATATATGCTGTGTGCTGCTTGGGAGCATGCTGTGAATCTGGAAACTCAGTCTGTGATCACAAATATGCCATATGAAGCATAAGCGAATTTAAATGGTTGTAACTGTAACTCTGCAGCTAAATTATCACTGGGAAACAGCCTAAATGCGATTTCTTTAAAATGTACAGAGACATRTGCTACAGATAAGAATGGGAAATTTTGGTATGTCGTTTTCCTTCTGCAGACTTCAACGAGTTTTACCAAGGCTGGTATTTCTGTTGTCATTTTAGAAATGGGAGAAGGGCAACACAGAGGAGGAGAGGAGCGTGCCAGGGTCGCTCGGCCGGACAGCGGCAGAGACGCTGGGAGAGCTCAGGCCTCCTGCATCACACCGCAGTGTCAGCAAGGCAACGCAAATAGTTTGGGTGCACCTGCATAACATTCGTAAAATACTCAGTAGCRGTTGGGGTTTGTGCATATTAAACCCCAGATACCTCCTATCAGGCATATGGTTCTTCAGGTCACGCGTTTCGCCTCTCTCTTCCCTATTTAGTGCAAGCACACAGGACTTACCCTTATCTCCACTTAGCTGTGGGCAGCAAGTTTGACTTCTGTCTTTACAGCACACAGGTTTTACCCTTTTTAACCAGAGTGAAATATTAGCCTGTATTTCTGTGAATGGCARCCTAGAGCACACTCCTACCCAGAGATCTTGGGGACAAAGAGAGAAATCCAGGAAATGGATGCTTTTTCCTTTTCACTGTAGAAAGCTGAGCTGTGTCTGATGTGCAAGGTTTCTATACATGCTAACAGACAAGAAGCAGAAGAATGAGGAGATGACCTGAGTGGGAGTGGTTGTATTGTAATATTCCACAGTGTTTGAGTTTCCTACTATTTTTAATCTTACAACACATTTTCCTTGCATGTCAAATCATCAYTGCAGATCTCAGCTCCTGAGAGATTTTTTTGTCAAAGTTCATTTTTAAATGTAAATGTGTAAGTGGTTTGAATTTGAAGTTTTTGCTTTTTCTTTAAATGAGTTTTATTAGTCTGGATGATATTCAAYGCTTGCCTGGGCTCTGAAACCAGCCATGAATTTGCCTTATCCATCTAAGCATCATAATGGGTAGCTAGAATGTATTAAGAGTTATCACCTCAAAGACAGATCAAAGTCTACTTCCTTTGATATTGACTTTTTTTAAAAGGACCTAAATATAACCCACTAGCTAAATAATTCAATTTTTTGGGGGGGTGGGTAGAGGAGCTGAGTGCATGTTTATGCAACAGACCACAGTAACTCTGCAGCTTTGTGATTTGCTGGAGAAGAAGAAATCCTTCTCACGTTTTCTGTTTAAGGAAATGTTACTCGTAGACTAAATGAGCCCAAATCTGTCAGGCGTCCAAATGGACTCTTCACTGACTAAGTGACAAACACTTGCACGGATCACCGGCAGGGACAGCTCAGCTCAAGGAATAGAAACAATGAGCTAATCCTAATATAGGAGCCGTTCTCAGATGTGCCCCACAATGCCGTGCAGTTTGGTTTTTACATACCTTACTTGACTCACTGTGTATGATTATACGAGGGGCTGAAAGACCTGTAATTCACACTGATTTCAATATTTACTTTTTGTTCGCTTTTTATTCTTGGCTTAAGTATCTCTGGACGTGGGAAAATACACATATCAACATGCACACGTATATGAAAATATACGTGAACGTCTACGTTCAGTCCATCAGCCCGCGAGTGCCRGGCACCGCCGGGGCTGCTGCCTTCCCTCGCTGGAGGCTGCGCCCCAGGGGCCCTSCGGAGACGGGTCTCTACCCGGCTCTTCCAGCGCTCCAGCGGGAGCRTCCTCCGGCCTGCCAGAGCACTGTCAATGCTGTATCTCTGCAGCTTATGCGAATGCGAGGAAAGCGGTACTAAGTCTCTACCCCACCACTTGTCCCTGGATGACTAAGTGATGCCTGGAGCCAGGCCAGGCCAGAGGGTTTCCCAACAGGCTGGACACTGCTGCTGTACAGCTACGCGTGGCTGTATTCAGTGCCTCCGCTCTCAAAACGTCCGTATTTTCTATCATGTTATCACCATTAGACTGGTTTTCTGGATTTTTACATCTAAATTTTAGACTGGGAGGCGGCAGAGAGACCTCAAGGCCAGAAACCGCCCGTCTCACCTTCTTCTCCCAGGYGCGGGATGCCATCCTGTGAGTGACYGGCTTGCAATTCTGACTCAAGAAGTCACTGTGCCTGTGTTTGGAAAATACTGTTCGCTTCCATACTCTCTGTATTTCAAGCGTACACACGTACTCCTTGTATTTCAACAAACACGAGAAGCCCCACTCCTGCGTGTTCTGCACTGCAGGGGTATGTTTTATGGGAGTTTTAACCTCAGCTCCGTTTCCTCAGATACTTGTGCTTATCATGATTAATGTTATTTTAGTTAAGAATTTTGATATATCTGTACTGTTGCAATAACTGAAAAAATGGAAACTGGAAATGGACTCTTCTGACTGTTGATTAGAATAGTCCATTTGTAAAAAGTTCTGACGTCTCAGGCTGGAAAGCACCTATTCTTTCCGGAGACAGAGAGGTCACTACAGGTAATAACTACAGAGTAACTGCTTCATGTGGTAGAAGTCTCTTACGATGAGACTGGTTCCTCGACCCAAAGACACTAGTCCCAAAGAGTGCAAACATCAAGCCAGTGGCACTTGTGAAACTTTGGTGCCCCAGGACTGCATTTCTATCCCTACTCACGTTCTGCCTCTGRCCACTGCCTTTAACTAGAATCAAACTTTTGCTCATCCTTAGTACGTGAATTAGGCTGTTGTCCTGTGCACTCTGTGCACAGAGGAAACCTCTTTTGGAAAGGTGGTTGTGAGAACAGGACAACGAAATACTGCAGAGGAAGCTCAAGCAATGTGAAAGCGCTTTCCTGAACTACAGCAAGGGCCCACCCAGGTGTCTTACTGGGGAGATCAGCAGGTGTCACTCGTGTCAGTGTGACAGCCCCAGCCTCCAGGTGAAAACCTGCCCAAGGGGACGGTCCTGCCCTGGCTGGCGCAAGCCGTGTGCGCTCACCAGTCCTTCCCAGCTCCAGTGCCCGCRCCCCGTGGTGGCTGCCGTTCCCGCAAGGCCCGTCTGCCGCCCTCTCCGCGGCCGTCAGGCGGTCAGTAGCTAGCAGAGAGGTAACGTACCCACTTTCAGCTCTTTCCCGAAGACCGTCCTCTCTCCCAGGGCCGAGCAGTTCCAGCGCCCGTTGCGGAACTGGAACTGGCACTCGTTGATGCCCATCTGGGACCCTTCCCCGATGACGATAATAGCGTCGGGCCTGCTCTGGCAGATCGCCCGCTGCCGGGGGGCGAGACCCGGGATCTTGTTACAGATGATGCTGGCTCCCAGGGCCACCACAGAGGAAAAACCCCTGCAACGACAAGAGTCCGGTGGTGGCTGGGGGATGGCGCGTCCCGGAGCCAGGCACCGGGGTGGGCACAGCACCCGCCACCTTCCCGCGCCCCCGCRGCCCCGCTCCCGCGCCGTGGGGCCCAGCTTTGGCAGGTGCCCCCGGAAAACACCCATCTCCCCCCCTTCGCCGCCAACGCTTCTCTCTCTCTCTCTTTCTCTCTCTCCATAAATAAAACAGAGATAAGGAGCACGTGGGCTCCTGCCAAAACGGGACTCCACTTCCTCATTCGTAAATTAAAGCACATGCAAGTGCGGTGCGTGCCTGGGCCACGCACAAGCAAGGGGCTGGGAGGGTTTTTAACTCCTGCCCGGAGCAGTGGCGGGGAAGGGGGAGGCGGGCAGGGGGCACCCCCGCGCCGCCTCCCCGCGCCGCCGCGCTCACCTGGGCCGGGCAGCGCCGGGATGCGCCGGGGCGGG
>NW_028186038.1:3491567-3493252 GCF_003343005.1 Rhea americana | reverse complement strand
GCGCCCCGCGGCCGCTCACCATAGCCCCGCCGCGCCGCGCCGCTCCCCTCGGGCCGCCTCAGCGCGAGCCGGGCATGGGCTGCGCGGTCCTCCGGGGGGCCGGCGGCTCCGGGCGCTCCCCCAGGTTCAGTGTTAACTCTCTGCCTTTTTCCCCCCCCTTTCCTCCCTTTCTCTCTTCTTCAGATACTTGGGCGTGTTCTCCAAAGGAGGGAGTTGTCCAGCCGGGGGGGAAGAAAGGCGGGGGCGGTGGGAAGAAGGGTAACAAGAAATCGCAGACAGATCACCTGCCTGCGAGCAGGCTGCCCGCGGTCCTGCCCTCTGCGGGCCGGGCCGGCGGCGCGGCTCGACGGGGCGGCAGCGCCTGTCGCCGCGGTGTCGCCGCGGGTGTCGCCGCGGGGTGTCCCTGCGGGCGGCCGCTGCTCGCCCCGGGGCGCCGGGCGGCATGGGGCCCGCAGCCGCCTCCCTCGCTCGCCCCGGGGCTGCCTGCCCTGCCGGCACCGAGGGCCGAAGTTTTACCCCGGCTGAGTCGCCCTCTTTGCCGGGAGTGCTCAGCACCTCGGGCTGGTTTTATGCGTTCGCACCAGCCCCGACGCTCCTCCCCTCTCTCTCTGCCTCCCCGCATTTAACGTGCTTCTTCGCTCCCTCTCGATTTCCGAGTGGCGATTAACAAACACATCGGCGCGGAGAGGAGCCCCCTCCGCTCCGCTCCGCTCCCCTCCGCACCGCGCGGCATCCTCGCGGCCCGAGCGCGGCCGGCGCGGTGCGGCGCGGCTCGGCGCGGAGCGGAGCGCGCTTTGTTCGGCCCCACCGGGCCGCGTCCTCGGCTCGGGACGGCTCGGATCGTATCTGGCGGCCGTAGGGACAGGCCCGTCCACCGGAGAGCCGCGGGGAAAGAAAAAGCCCCATGTTGCCTAAGCACGGTGTCCGCAAGCCGGGATTGCCTTTTCCACTTGTTTTTGATTGATTCTTTTAATGACATAGATAGGGGCATTTAGCTGCGCGGCGGCCGCAGCCAGGGGCCCTGCCGGGGCTCTTTGCGGGGGAACGGGCTCAGATCAGGTGTCTTTGGGCTTGACCGCGGTGGGTCAGCGTTTCCACGAGCGGAAGAGGCGCAGCCCGGCGCTGCCGGAGCGGCGGCCGGGGCGCCCCGGGGCCTCCCCTGGCCGCCCGGCGCGGCCGGAGCGGGGCTCCGCTCCCGCGGGAGTCCCGCCGCTCCTGGCTGCGCGAATCTGTGCGGATATGCTGGCTATTTTATTATCCACTTAAAATATTTCAAACAGGGAGGTTGCCTAAGTGATAACAGGGGTGTGGTGCTGGAATTGTTCTGCTGATAGTGTTTTTCTGAAAACAAAACAAAAAACGCAATAAAAGGATTTGTACTAGAAAGCCGGTTTGAAGTAGCGCGTGCGGCTCGGAAAGCGCGGTAAGCGGGGAGCTCAGCGGCGGGGGCGATGGGGTGCCGCTGCCGTCCGCGCTGGGGCCGAGGGCGGAGAGCGGCGCTTCCCCTCCCTCGGCCGCTCCCCCCCCCCCGGGCTCTTTCTCCCTCCTGCCCCCTTTTCTCTCCCCTTCTCGCCCCGCTTCGCGGCGCAGGCGGTGGTTTCCCATCACCTTTTCCCCGGGCGCCCCCCACCGCGCACCGCGCCGTCCTCCCCGCGGGGCCGGCCGGGGCCGCGTGCGGAAAGCCG
>NW_028186038.1:3465616-3491264 GCF_003343005.1 Rhea americana | reverse complement strand
CGCGCGGGCGCTGCGGCAGGGCCTTCCCGCCCCCCCCGTGCCATGCAGGTGGCCTCTGTTAAGGAGAAATAAATTCAAGGTTTAGGGCACATCCTCTTTGGGTGGGAGAGGAAACGCTCCCCTCCCCCCCGAAAACGAAAGCACCCTTAAGAGACAGCAGCAAGGCGTTATTCCAAATCGCATTTGTCTTTCATCTCCTTAGATCAGCGAGGAACACACGGTGTTGATGTTACGAGTGAGCCTAGCCCCGGAGATCATGCTGGGACAGGCACCCCGCGCTGTGCACCGGCACAGGCACCACTGGCGGGTGTGCACGTGGGGAAGCGGTGGAAACAGGTGTGTGACAAACCTGAACTTTTCAGAGAACGTGGTGTCCCACACAGAGCACGTGCTTCTACAGCAAGCACATAATTAGGTGATCAGCTAGGCCCTGGGCAGCGTATTGGCCCATGGTTCAGGCTAGGTGGGGTGGGCTTGCATGGAGCAGCGGTGTGACATACATTATGCTGGGTCTGTAGGGACACATCGCTGTGCTCTGTGCACATCCCGCTCTCCTCCCTGCACTTCAGGCAGAGGTTTCCCAGGTTTCGGACCATGCTCATCATCCCAGCCAGACACCAAAGCCTGCATTTTGCCTGTACTCTATACACAGCCCAGGACCATGACATCCCCGTCCACCACCAGGGCTCCTAAGCGCTAGGACAGAGCAAAAGACTAACAAAGCAGTGCAGGTGAGCAATAGAGCTGCAACTGAAGAGGAATCAGTGACACCCGGTGGAGGTGGCGTTTGTTTCTTTTTTTTTATTTGTTTCTTCCAGTGCAGTTGGTCACATTACTGTTCAATAGTCCTTGAACAGAAATGGGCACAAACATCATGCCATCAGTCCCAGGAGTCTCCTCCCAAAACAAAACCTGCTTTTCAAAGAACAAATCTATCCTTAAAGTGAACCTCTGAATGCTAAAAGAACTGGGAAGTCATTTAAATTCACTTCAGAGCTTCAGTCCCTGGTCCCTGCTATGGTGAGCTGACAAGCAAAGTCCAGAGGCTCCTTAGGCTTCATTTTTGCTTTTTCTGTATTTCTGATAGAAATATCTGGTAGAGATCGTTGTTTTGCCAGACTTACCGCAGCAGGTTGGCTGCTTAACGCAGCACAGCGGGGTGGGATAGGTCAAAGCTAAGCAAACTATTGTCTCATGGCTCTGCGAGAGCAGAAAATGGAAAAGCTCCTCAGAAAATGAAGACACTTAACTGGACTAACTAGTGACTTTCCCTTACCCTGTTTGTTCCTAAAATATTTGCGCCCAGATATATGTGAGTGTGTGTGTGCACACATGTAAGGCGTATATAAAATAACGCTCCTGTGCAGATTACACAAGAACAGTTTGTCTTCTTCCACAAAGTTTCTGAAACATTTAAATTAGCATTTAAAATGCTTGCAGAACAGAAGTTACCCTTCTAGCCATGTGGTCCTCTCAGTGCATGTATACTCAGCTTCTTTTTTTTGCACTATATCCTTACATTACTTTCTAATTATTGCATAATAAAATCAATATGAGGGGGATGCAGTGAGCTCAGGGCATCCGGGAGGGCTGGACTCGCTCTGCATCGCAGGAAGCCCTCCCTGTACGTGGCCAGGAGCCTTTTGCCCTACGATCGTGCAGCCTGGCTGGACAACGTTACTGCTCTCCACATGGCCTGGCAGAGAGCCAGAGAGAGCTGGTGGGCTGCTTGTGAAAGTCCAGGCATGCAAGAGGTCAAGCTAGGCAGATGATCTCCGTGGGTCTGAAGTTCTCCATCCTAAATACAAGTCCTGAGTGTGAATTCTAGAAGATAATGGTTACCCCACCTCAGTGCCCAACATACACACAGGCAGATGCTGTATTTCTCATAGAGTAGCATAAGGGAAACTCAGAGAAAAGGTTTCATCCAAGGCCACGGTAGAGGTTCGGTTGGATGCTCCTGACTTAGCCCACTCTGAGCAGTAGCTCCTCCATTGCTCCTGAGATGCTCCATGGTCTGAAGAAACACACACACTCAGGCAGAGGGTAGTTTTATTCCAGATACAATCTGTTCACTCTCACCTTTTACTACCCACTTCTTTATTTAGCAGCAGCAACGTTCTTCTGAACAAAGACCAGGCCCAAGTCACACCCTTGGGCCATTCATCACTTGTGGCCACAATGGTGCGTCTATTGTTMATTGTGTGTCAGGGTTGCTTTGGGGGGTTAGGCAGCACGGTGATTTAGTACACCAGCTAATCAGCTCTGAAAATATATTCTCAAAATAAATTAGATCGAGAAAGAAGCTTGAAAAGTCTGTTGGTCTCAATACAGTCCTTTTGGACTCCCTCACAAGCGCAGAGCTTGATCCAACAGCTTCCTCTGGTAAAACAGATTCCCTGCGGCTCTTGGTTTCTGCATCGATGTACGTTAGCGAAGCTAAGTACAGAAGTTTGCACAATGCTTGTCCACTCAGTGTGTGGTTCTGGTCAAGGTTATTAATGTCTCGTTTTTCATAAACGTAAAGAAACACAAGAAACATACCCATGTAAAACAAAAAAGTTCTTATTTATTTATTTATTTTAAGATGGCCTCTGATAACAGGAATTCGCAAGGGAGAATATGGTCAAAAGCCCATTATTTTGTAACTTGATCCTAAATGCACATACTGTCAATACTCTAACTCTGGCTCCCTTTTATCAGGCTAATCGTAGCTGCACTGTTTTGTTGTCAAAACATCTCCTGTAACAGGCAGACTAGAGAGTCTTCAGTAGCAGAAAAGAGAAGTTAATATACCAACACTCCCTGTATTAAGACTCTCTAACCTTCTAAAAGAGTGTTTTTTAAATAAATAAAGAAGAGTCACAAAGCCAGTCAATTTCATGGGCTCTTCCTTGCCCCTCCTGCAATATATTATATCATCAGCAGCCACAATAACGTCTCAGTTTACAGATGTATTCATGGGAATACAAAATGAGCAATAAATAGCATGCTGCAGAGTTTCATTCTGAGATGAGTAAATTATGTAAGAAGCTGCCATAGGTCAGAGCTCAGGAAGGGCAAAGGCCGCCTTCTCCCTCTGGCTGCTCTCAGGGCTCCGCACAGGACCAGGCCAGGGCAAGTTTCCAGAAGTCTTGTCTGGTTTTGAACTTTTGTGGCAATAACACAGAATTTGTGATTGACTTTGTGATGTAAATGGGTGTCTAGCAAGCTGCGGACAGGGTTTTGAGAAACCTGGAGGAGGTTTGCCTCCTCTGAGAGGGGAAACACTGGTCCCTGGGCTCCTCCCAGTGCTGCTCTAGGTGAGACCCAGCCAAACCCACCAGATAGTGCCCTGCAATCACAGCAGTTAACGCCAGGTCAGGATGCAGAAGCAGTTAAAGCAGGCCCATGCAGCTGGGAGGTAATTAGCTGCAGCTTGAGCTAGTAACTAAACGAGCTTGGAGCACTAGAAGAGTTAAATGAGGAGAGAGATGCTACAGGGGGATTTGAGGGTAAAGAAAGTGCTGCTGTGGTTCCTAGGATTTAAGAGCCTACAGACTATGAAGTGACCTGGAGCATATGCAGCTAGTCTGTGCTAAGCTGGTAGAGGGCTGTGGCCACGTGTCAATGCCTGGGTAGGTTTTCCTCTGCTGTAGCTTCTGGTGCGTCTGCTGCCTTCTGGAGGCTGGCACAGCCTGAGGAGCTTTTGAAACCAAGACCTGCGAGTCAAGGCTCCCACTGAGTTTGAGTCTGTCCAGGTATTTGAATCAAAGTACAGATAAAGCCATACTTTAACTTAAAGTACAAGTAGCAGTTTGGTGAGGCTACCCCCAAGCCTGTGTTACTGAACTCCACCTGGTTCTGTTTCTGGCTACCAATTGCATGTGGGTTTTGGGTCTCAAAACCCAAGAAATATTCCCTGCATGAGGATGTGATTTTCAATCCTATCATGTGTCAGAAAAACAGACCTGAACTCCAGCTTATTTATGTGCTGCTTTGAAAATGTGGTGATCTTTTTTTGTGCTAATATGTACTTTGAGGACCAGGTAACACTCCATCATTGCACTTGTAATGGTTTTGCAGGCTCCTCTAGATAAGTGCAGGCACACACCAGCTACATTTATGGTATGATCAGCCTTAGCCTGTCAAACTCTGCAGACTGCAGCTCTCACAGTAGCATCTTGGCTGCTAGGAGCTGAACCCTGCAGTTGTTGCATGTATTGTAGAAGAAACTAATGATTAATATATAGGCAACATGTTGCTTTCCAAATAGTAATGTTTAATATTGTTATTAGCAAGTGTGCTATTAAGAGAAGCAGGACTCCTTTCAACAATCATTTTAAGCTGATGATATAAATCCCACTAGTGTGCATCTTCTGCTCTACCTCAAGCAATGTGAGAATGTCACTAGGTGCCCACTGCACTGTCATATACAGCCTCAAATTCTGCAGTGACTCACTTCTATCTTGATCTTTTGTCCCCTTGCAAGCATAAATGTGGCTATTGTTCATAGGGATGCTGCTCATCTGGACTCTCTTTTTTAACCTTTGCAGCATGATCTCTTTAGACGCTTTCTGTGATGCCACTCCATAACAAGCTACTCATTATAAGCATGCTAGGGAATATATTGTATTTGCAAAAAAATAATATTCCCTAGTTGTTACAATATGCACTTAAGCAAATACTATTTTTGTCTTTTAAAAAAATGACGTTTCCTTTATACATTTATTAATGGATGTAGAGGTGAAATGATGAACTGCCAAAGTAGATTATTTGTTGCTGAAGAAAGGTCTTAAGCACCATGGATCTGATCCAGAAAATATGACACAGTCTTCCAGGCAGTACCACAATCGGAGAGCTACAAATGCTGCTGGAAGTAGGGGAGAACTTGTCAGCTTTGGAAGTACCAAGTCTATAGTGAGATAGAGTAGCAATAGCACAGGTTGGGGGGAGGAGGAAGAGATGTGTTGTAAAACCAGACGTCAAACATGCATCTTGGTAAGTCTTGGCCAGCTGATGGTGAATACAGGAATCCTGTCCGTGTAACTTTCCACAGTAAGTGCTAGATACTGATGTTTTGCCACAGAGTATGCTGAACTTGGGCAGCCCTGGCATGATGCAAGAAGGAGACAGAGCTGTGCTTGATACAGATCTCTGCAAAAGTAGCATGAGCTTTGGGTTGGCCAAACTTGCTGTGTGCACGGTGATGTGCAAAGCAGATAGTGTGTGCGGCTGGGTGGAGGGCGGCAGCATGGACAACAAGGGTGTTGTCTATTCCCCGACTGCACAGGGCGGAGTCACCAAAATTGTGCATGGGAAGGGGTAACAAATAGCATGAGGAAGTCATGTGGAGATCAGGGGAAGCAAGCTCATGTTCACGGCAGGAAGGAGAGAAAGGGTGGAGAAAGTGGAATGATGAAGAGGAATGCACAGAAAGACACAGGTCTACTTTTTGCTCTGATGGAGATTGACCTTGGACTAACATATATTTACAAATCTGATGATGAGCAGAATAAATTTTGAGAATATTGCTGCACGCAGTCAGATTAATATCACTATAATTATAGCTATAATTAAAATAATAGAATTGAATACCTGTCTTTTCCAAAATGAAGTTTTCCTTTTTCTTCTAGTCAAAGGCATAACATGCAGTTTTACAAGGCTGATGTCAAGGTGCCACCAGGAGGGCATAGTGATATAGTGGAGGTGACACAAAGCTATGGGTATGGCATATAAACTTTATGAAATACTGTAACTTTTTCCCTTCTGTTTAGCCATTACCTAAACAGTAATCATAAAGTTGTTCTTAAAATACCAATTTAGGTTAAGGGGAAAAAAAAAAAAAAAGCGAGAGAAAGCACTGAACTAGATTGTTTCTGCTTTTCAGCCAAGTTTGTTCAAACAATCTTTGCTAACAAGAAAGCTTTGGGGGAATTCTGTGGACTCTCAGAGAGGGTATTGTACTGCAGGTATCAGGGCCCTTATCAATAATCTCCTATCTCCTTGCAAAGCTAGGAAGTTTTCCCCATCTACCTTTGTGGAGATGGATTTTATGTGACGATCTAAGGTGAAATAGGCCTGTATTCAATATTTACTTTAAAATTATATAAAGAGTACTAACTAATCTGTCAAATGTGCGTTCTTGGAAAATGCCTGACTAAGCAAATTCATGTTTTTGGAGACGCTGCTTGTCTAGATACCTGAAGCACATGTTTACCATGGGCCTGCTAATGCCTTCAAAGAATGATCCACACAGACCTCCAGCCATGCACTGCTAAACTGTAATTGCAGAGTAAATAAGTTAAAGGTATCAAACATGTAATTGTAAACTGTGGTGGTCTAATGATAYAGAAGACAACTAATCAAGCCCTAACATGTACTTTATATGGTTGAGAAGTTGGTAACATGGTGGCAAATCAGTGCTAGGCCACCAGGGGTTTGGGGCTGTTAATTTTTGTTTGGACCAGTGTTGTGGTGGACCAGCCATAGAGCTGCTCCTTGTTAATGAATGACAGTATATCATGAAGGACATCGAAAGCAAAGTCAAGTGATTTATGCTTGACACTAAAGAGAAGGTGTCAGAAAAGCTGTGTGAAAAGAGGAGTGTGCGTCAAAATGCTGGTGAGGAAACTAACCCTGCAGCAGGCTGCTGACTTGCTGTGAGCAAAGCAAGAGTACAACTGGCCATCTAACCAAGATGTCAGATAGCGAGAGCTCAATGGAGAAAGGCTGTTGCTTCATGTCGCTTTCAAGAGACTTAAACTTCTTTTGGATTAAGGGAGTCATGAAGTTGGCATTAGGAGAGCTATTGGAGAACATGATGGACTGTGGGTGTGAGTGACTTACACAGTCATGTTTTCAGTAATGAAAGAGGATGGGGATAAATGGAGATGTGGTTAGGAAGGAGCTTTGTTTTAGCCAGGAAGAACTTGAATTCAAAGTAGATCTAAGTAAGAGGCCACATTAGAGAATGATATAATGCTCTTTCTTTGAATAGAAGAGCTACCTGGAGTAGAGCAGTAAAACTGGAGTTATCTCTGTGGTGGTGGTCACTGAGTTGGTGTGTGGGAACTTTTGCTGGAAACGAGATGAAAGGAGAAGAGGTCCAGAACCATGCATGATCAAGGGCTGGTGAGAAGACTCATTGGAGTTGTGCTAAAAGCAATTGGTCAGAGATGAGAGGGGCTAGGGACCAGAGAGGCCAGAGAACAAGATTTCTAGAAGGTGTTGGTAAACCATGCTTAAAAGTAAATGAGGAAGGTGAAGATGACTGAAGTTTGGATAAGATGATGATGATAGGAGAGACTTCAGCCAGAGAAGCTTCAGTAAGATGTGAGGGACATACTGTTGGAGAGGAACATCAGGACAGTATAAAGAGCAATAAGCTATGACCTGGAGCAGTGGCTGAGAGGGCAAGAGGGGGAGTCGAGTCACAGACCTTTTGGGTGCCCTTCAAAGGATGGAGCTGTTGAAGGATGTTGGTAAGGATGCAAATTGCAGAAGAATAAGATTAAATGAGAAGGGTTAAGGTAAATCAGAATAAAAGTCAATGAAGGAAATTTTGAGAAGGTACCGCACCAAGATCCTGTTGGAAAAAGGAACAAACTGGTGCACTATTGCAGAAATGAGGAAAAACAGACTGTTCATATTTCTTGAAAAATGTTGCTAAGATCCTGTACGTGGGAGAACAGGGGAGCCACTAGGAGAAAGTGGCTGAGTAGTAAGAAATTGCATCAGCTGGCATTGCAGATATACTTTTCAAACTGAACTGGATTTCACAGCTGCTTGATTGGGAAGCTGATGGGAAAGTGAGTGGTGTAGTAGATGGATTTGTGGTTGTGTTATTAGTTTCATCAAACAAAATGAAAACAGTCACCAGGTCAGACTTTGGAAAGGCAGGTTGGACTGGGCTGAAATGAAGCTTGACAGAAAATCAGCGATTTTCAGATTGCAAACCTCTCCTCCCTGCCTTTTTTTTCTAACAGAGGAGAAAAAACGTTTGTTGAATTGTCTAGAYGACAGGTGACCAAAGCAGGGATTTGTGCAATGGAGAGGTGAAAGAGAAGTGCTAGGTGAACAACGTAGTTAGCAGTTTTGGAGTGACTGAAAGAGCTGAACAAGGGCTGTAGATCAGCTGAAGGCACCAAGATGAGGAGATGCAAGTGTAAGAAACTAAGCTGTAAAGAGGTTACCAAGAACAGATGCGGCAATCAGAAGAGAAAGCTGTAACTCAAGTGCAGAGCAGGAGTATGGGGATAGGCTAGACAGATAGTAGTTGAAGCAAATAAGAGAAAGGATTTGAAAGCAGCAGGGCAGGAGTAAGCCCCCAGATCTTTCACTGTGTCTGTCCTACAGCAGGGCAGCTCAGGGGAAGAAAGATGCCCCAAAGAGTTGGGGAGCAGCAATGAGATCCAGGGAGCTGCCAGCTAGACTGGGCTGTGGGTGGCTGGGGCAAGCATGGAGCCATGAAACAGCCCGGGTGGGAGAAGTTCAGAGTGGTGGCACCAAAAAGCAGGTGGAGGTGTGGATGGGGATATCTGGGTGGAGCGGGTGGTACACCAGGAGGACAGGCCTTGATCCAGAGTCGTCAAAGGGAAGGACAGAGGAGCATGGTGGAAAAGGATAGGCTTGGCATGGAAAATGGGAGAGRGTAAGATAACGGGGACAGATGCAGCGATGAACAAAGGGTGAGGTCAGAGCTGTGGCTAAGTGGCAGACAGACAAATGTACCAAACAGAAAACAAGAGGCAGCCCCTGCCTGTGGTTTTTAGGTACAGCGTTTGGCTGACTGCAATCACAAGTGATTGATTACAGAATTAGACTTGTGCTATTTTGGCCCTGTGACTTCAGATGCTGTAATCTAAGCCCACTGTGTGTTTATCCTCATGTTGTGGATAACTGTTTAGGCACGGGGAAGATTTTGGGGGAGACATGTCAGAAAGCTTTTTCCCAAACTGCGTTTGTAATCCTGCCACTCCTCTCATCAATCATCAAGCTAATATAAAACTGGCAGCGTGCTTCCTGTTGGAGTGTTGTGAATTTTCAAAGGCAAAGTGCACTATTGTTTAATAGCCAATTATTCACTGGCATTGATAAACAGGCTTTGCTCGCGATTACTGCAGCAATTACTCACTCGCCTAATTTAGACATGAGGAAAAATTAATTCAGGCTTCCAGTTGATCATTTATATCTCTGGCTGCTGTAATACACATAGCAGTGTACTGAAAACAGCTCCACCGTAAAGGAAACCGATCTGTTCAAATTGATAACAGGTTTTACTGTGGCTCTGTCACTGTGAGAGGCTGAGTCCAAGCTGAAGGCCCGGGGGCTTTTGTTTTGTACTTTTGGGGGCATAAAAAAAATGAAAACCATTCTCTTAAACCTTAAATTGGAAGCAGTGGTTCAGAGGGGAGGGATGGTACTGTGGTCAGGAGGGAACTCAATGCACAGCTAAACAAGCAAATAAAATAGTGGGATGTTTCAGTAATTTGACCTCACCTCTCCCTAGACCACCCCTCAAGTGTTGGTGGACCYGTCTCCAAAGAGCTGAAGTCCAGGGTGCTTGAGGAAAGCTCGCGGGCTGTGTGAGAGGACCTCAGCTGTCCAGTCCAGAAGGACATTGTGGAGGAGTATACAAAATAGCTAACAGCTTTAGTAATGGTGAGCTCCAGGCATCGTATTTATTCTTCCTCATGACTGAGGAGCAGTGAGATGGAACGGTATCTGTGTGGAACGGGGACAAGGAAATGCTGCTTTTTCTTTTTCTTAATAATTAAAATAACTCTGCAAATTGGCCTTCTGTTACAATGGGCATGATAATTTCTTGGTAACTAAGCTCAGGTCTTCAATACCCGAGAGAAGTGTTCGGTGAGAACCCTCTCCAGGTTTTCTATCCCCCTTCCCAGTGTGGTTTCACTTTCCAGGGCTATCTTGGAGTTTGCGGCTGGCAAGCGTTCAGCTGGTTTCAAAGAACAGCAGGAAGAGCATTTCTTTATATTACGCCAGTGGGAGCCCAACAGCATGTTCCTCGTCAGCACGGCCGGTGTGCGAGGTAAAATCTCCCCGTGCCTGGTGAGGAGCGTGCACTGGGGGAAGAGGCCTGGCAGGAGCACCCCTTCGCCTCCAAAGCCGAGCCAGGTTACCCGCGGGCCCTCGTCTCTCCTCTGAATCCTGGTTTATTTGCCGGAGCACATCGCTGCRGCGAGCGTCCCCCGCACGGCTCACRGGAYGCCAGGTGCCTCCCTCCGCGGTGGCACTGGAGGAGGGAGCAGGTACCGCAGAGRCAACATTGCAGCAGCTCGCTGGGTTCAAAGCAGGCCCCATGGAGATAACTTGCAAGAAAACCAAAAGCCCATGCACCRCGGGCCTTTCGCGCAGCCATGGGAGCGCGCTCCGGGTGTGCACAGCACCTGGAGCCCCTGCATCGGGGCGCTTTGCTCCGGGCCCGGTGGCATCTCCACGTGCTGACGGCTGGGAAGAGAAGCAAGCTATCATCTGGAGTTCATCTTATCTGAGACTATCATGCACACTCAGGAACTGTGTAACTCACTTGGCCTGCTTAGCCAAAAGCTAAATAGTTTCTAAAGTTTATTTCCTGTCTTTATAGCAACTGTCTGTCTCTTTATTTTCACTGAGAGCTAAAAATAAGTTTCGGGGCAACTTTTGCTGCGGCTTGTCCAACAGTGGCGGGCTGGAGCTGGTGCAGTTTGGAGCGAAGGACGCCCCCTTGGSCAGCCCCTGCATATGAGCGCCCGTAATTCCTGCCTTACGCCGAAGCGCTGTCTGCCGCTCGTGGCTGGGAAGAGCTGACGTCTCGCATTGTTGTTACCTTGACAGGGCAGTTATCGCAGCTAATCCACCCTCCAAGGTTTTTCCTCAGGATAATTATTGTTTCAGTGATTCATCTTGCGGACCCTGCCCTTCCTTATTCGCACAAAATATCCTGCTCCCTGCAATAATTCTGGGTCAGGCTCGTGCCACACATGTGACTTCCTCTTGGGCACACGGACAAGTGAAGATGGATTTCGAGGTCAGCGGTCCGCAGGCGGGCGCCCCAGGGCGGCATCGGCAGCGAGCGCCCATGGGGTCACGGCAGCGGGGCCAAGCTGGGGTGGGTCTCGCGCGGAGGGCGGGGGGAGCCGTGCTGCTGTTATGCTGGAAAATTTCACTGCTCCTGTCTTCAGTGGAAAACATTATCACCAGCACATCCTGGCATGTAATTTGCCTCATTTATCGTCCAGTGCTGGCTTAGTGCTTATGGTGCATTTCTAAGGTACTTAGAGGGTTGTGGTTTTTCAAGGAAATATAAGGGGGGGGGAACCTTGAAGTTTTTTGGCATAAATGGAGTCAAATTTTACTGAACATGAAAAACGTAATGTGCGTGGGTCTGTGTGACCTAGGCCTGGTGCAGCTGCCCCTGGTGCAGTCATGGGGCCCAGAGGTGGCTCAGGACCCCAGCTGGGCCGCACGCCTGTGGGCATGGTGGGAAGCTCTGCTCTCGCTGCAGCCAGCCATGGGAAGCTCTGCTCTCACTGCAGCCAGCTGCTCCTTTGGTATAAACTGGCTGAGCTGGAGCTTTTCAAGCACTGAAGGGCTCCTCGTGGACTCCTCAAGCAATCGTGTGTTCTTAGGTTTTGTGGGGGATTCTTTTTGTTTAAGTTAGCAATGCATTTTTTTTATGGTGCAGTATGAGCATAGTCATGTTGTAGACTACTACTCCTGTAAGCCTTTCCTATCCAGGTGAAGCAGGATAGCTGTCTTCAAATACAGGTGTATAGCTTTAGGTATCAAGAAGTGACAATCAGCACACCCAGTATTGACATGCACAAACTGAAAATCAGCACAAGTGCCAGCCAAAACAAACTCATAACATGCTCCATGGTGAGTCCTCAAGGGCTGTCCTACAGCAAGCACTGGCCAGGAAATCAGGGCAGGTACAGGAGATAAACTACTATGCCTAGTGAATAGAGAATAGGGTTTGTATCGCTTGCAGAATACATAGGACCAGCACTTCCATTTTTAGTACCAAATTAATTTTGTATTTGGGATGATAGCCTTACCATCTTCCATGGCATGGTATATAGCTAGAAGTGTTGTAACATCTTAACTGCTTTCTTTGAAGAAAGAGAAGGCTTTGCCTTTTTTTTTCTCAGTTCCTTGTAAAAGCAGTAAGCAATGACCAAAATGCCTTTTTTTGTAAACTCCCCCAGAGGCCACTACTTACAGTTTCATTAAACATTGAACCCCAGTTGTTCAAAGAACTGGGGGTTTTAGCAGCAGAACAGAGATTCAATCTGTTAGTATGAGGGAAAGTCTTTGACAAGACTGTTGTTGCTTGTTTTGGCATAAAATATGCCTTAGTTCTACAAACTTGGTTCTAATAACATCAGTCCCAGCTCAACTGGGCAGAATGTTTTTAAGAGTCTTGAATATTAGCTGTTTGTACACATTTTCCATTGTAAGAGTTGAAGCTAAAAACACCTGTCTTGCTATTTTTCTTCCTCATCCTTCTTTCTAACCCTCCCCCCTTCTCATTTTAGGCAGTTATTGCTGGAGCAGCCATTTACATACAAATAGTTCCAGAGCTGGATCAGGTTTCACATGTGACAGCATTTCAGGATACTAATTACTCTCTTCACCTAGCAACTTACAGCTACTTGCTGGGAATACTGAGAACACAAGTGCATCTCCAAAGGTAATGTATGCTGCTAAATCTGCTTGCAGAACTGGGACTTTGAACTGCATGATTTGATCTTTCTCCTTGCTGTTTTAATATTGTGCTGGTTTAGCTAATTTACAATATCATTTATATGGAAGAGTTTTAATGTCAAAGTTTTTTTTTTCAGTAGCATTCTTCTGTTTCAGAAACAACACTTTTCAATCACCAAAAATACAATTTTTAGTATCATTATGACTTGGAATAGCTTTATTTTGATTTTTTTTAATACAACAGGCTGAAAGAGAACAGTGTTTTACTTTCAATGCATAAAAAGACCTCTTCRCTCTAGTGCTTTTAAGTGTCTGAAACTTGTATATAAAACTCARGATGTTAGGACTATACAGGCAATAAGAACAAAGAGCACTTCTGATTTTTGTGTGTTGCAACAAAACATATACTGACACCTTATGCCTCTAGTAGTTCCTGTCATGACTCTTCCTCTTTATAGAATATAAAACATACCACTAAGCTGTTAGTGAAAAGCTGCTTTCTTAATTAAACCCAACTCTTGGTTCTCCTTAAAGCTTAGCAAGGGTCTGGAAGCAACACCATGCGCTGAGCTCTTTACAGTTGAGGGACCTGGCTGTTTGGGTATCCTGGTTGAAATGATTAATTTTCAGTTGAACCTGACACTCTTGGTCAGACTTTCTTCTCTCCTTTTCTCCCCTCTGTATATCAGGTATTTGATAGAGATTGCTTGTTTAATTGAGAAGATGAACCACCTGTATGCATTACTGAGTGCAGCACAGCCTGATGGTTAGCAAACAAGACAGCAAGAACAGCTGTTGGCACAAGAATGATGAGAGTTCCTCATGAATATCATACTATTAGATCTAGCAGTCAAGAATCCAAATATAAAACTGAAATTCTAGGTAGGTATTTGCTGACTTCTCTCTAGACACGTGATGGCTAAAGGTTCGTTTCTTTGCATCTGTTCTCACAGGCTGGAAGGAAGCTGGACATAAAAGCACATAGAAGAACTAATGGTTAGGAACACAATACACTTTCTCAACCTGAGAAACTCCAGTAGAGAGTATCTTACAGGTTAGGAAAAAATTCTGATGAGGTACTTATGGCTGCAGCTATTCTCTAGAAGCTTTAGGATCTGCTGCAGAGTGCAAACTATAGGAAAGAATCTTCACAGTGAGATGCTTGTTTTAATAATCTATCTGCTACAATCCTAGATTTCAAAGCAAGACAGTACAGGTGACTTGTTTAGAAAGTTCATATGCTGCAGACTTAGCATAAATGCTAGGAGTACTCTTCAGAAGCACAGTATTTACGAGTACTGTTTTTTCTTATAGAAAAATCCAAGAGGTCTCAAATTTCACACTACCAGGAAAATTTCAGAGGACACCTTCCAGAGGGATACAGAACAGAAATAATTCTCACAGGATATTGATCAGAGCTGAAGCTGTATTCTATTTTTGGAACTCTCTTGGAATGTTTCCAAGACTACCATGAGACAGGTATAATTCAATATGCGTGGTAAACGTCTCTACTGTGCAAACTCTTCTGTGCTGTTTGCTGTGTGATCTTTAACCACTGTTTCTTTGCTTGGAAGGATTCTGTGTTGTCACCTCATCCTTGGACCTCTGACTATACATATGGGGAAAAAAACCAAAATCCTGTGCTTGGCTGAGCAGATGCCATTTACTAGGTAGACACTACAGACAGTCAAGGTAAGAAATAATCCAATCATTAGATAAGATGATTAAACCACAACATACTTCCTTTCTAGTTCAAACCTTATTTCACAAAGTTGCTTCCAGTTTTAAGAAAGTAAATGCTTGTAAAATCATAAGCATGACAGCATCAGTAATCTTCAGATAAAGGTCAATTACCGTTATCATCCTTAGACAATGAACTAAATAACCATTAAAAAAAATAAACCAAGCATTACTGCCTTCCTCTGTGAAGACATGATCAAGGCCACTTAGGGTACTGCATAATAGGGACTATATCTGATGCAGTAGAACAGATACTGCAGTAGTTCTTCACACTGTCCGCTTATCAGTATACACTGAAAGTATATGGAGACATTTTACTCAAAATTTAGCCTAAGCAGCACGCAGGACGTTGAAGAGGAGCTCTTTCTATAACACTTGAAAAATCTGGCTCTGATGATACATGTTTAAATGTATACAACTTCAGTCAGACTAAATTTAAAGCTGGATCTACTACATGTAGCTAACAGTATGAAATGTTATAGTAACAAAGGGTGATAATCTGCACATCAAATCTAAAGCTTGCACATAACACCAAAATTAATGTTAAACAACTTTATACAGCAAAGCTATTTTTTTTAACGTAGCATCCAAATTCTGCTTATATATATCATAAGTGTGGTAGCTGGCACTTTTTTTTACAAGCATATTCCTTCAACTTATAAAATGCTAAGTATATTAAAGCTTGTAATGAGTCTTGCAGTGTTAAAGATCAAACTTATGGATGTCTGTTTCTCTTCCCAAATCTTGTCTATTAACACTTATACCAGCTGCATTTATACAGAAACTAAGCTGTAATAAGACTAGACCGCCCACCCTTTCAAAAAGTCCAGATCTTTATTCAGCAGCTTAAACTTAAGTTCACAAACTAGCTCTGGAGCAAGCAGGGTTCCTGACATTCATCAGCAACCCTCTAAGAGAGGATTTCCCCCCTGCCACCAGTAAAGTCTTGTATGTAGCAGAAACCTTTGTCAAAAGTCAAAGCAAACACTAGCATTTTTTTCTTTATAACATGTTCTTGATTACTTTCAATAATGTGGGTACTGCCTTCTTATAAAATCCACCTCTACTTTGTAGAAAGTAAAGTCAGTTCACTGTAACAGTTGCATGAAACACTATAGTTTATTAAGCCAATAACTAAGTCAAATGTGTACAATTAAATCCATGGAACAGGTTCAGTATAAGCATATTCAATGTCATATAGTATCTAGGGAAGGATTGTGTCTTATTGTCAAAGTACAGGCTAGTGTATATACAAGACATCAGACCTCAATAACCACTAAAATAAGTCTCCATGTCCCATAGTATAAGGTATCAAGATGAAGCCCTATACAAAATAATTATGGACTACTTTCTTAACCTACAAGCCCACAAGAGAGGGCATTAAGCAACCATTCATTTAATCCATGATTGAGAGCTTGTTTTCTTAGGAGTACCTATACATGTAGAAAAACCACTGCTTTCTGATGAGTTGTCAGCTGATCCTTCTGGGAAAGTGAAACTTTAGTTTTTCCTGCTTGAAATGCAAAGCCAAAAGAAATATGTATTTTAATTACCTGTCTGTAGGTACACTGTATTAGTACCTCAACTGAGCTTCTAGATATACATAATGCAGCTTCAGGGAACTTAAATCTTAAGTCTTGAAGGAGTTACCTTCCAAACACAGCCTTTTCCCTGCAGGGTATCATAACGCTAATGTCACCAAAATGGCAAGGCACCCTCAAATGCAGCATTTTACTTAATTCCAACTAGCAGTACTAAATTTGAGTTCAGCACCAAGTCTTCTCATATCAGTTTCAATAAGCCTCAATACGCTTAGGAATAGTTTGTCATTTCTTTTCACATGTCAAAGCTGCAGAAGTTAAGATGGAGCCAAAATGGTCCTGTTGTTATAATAAAGCCCTAAGAAAGGCAGCAGGTTGTATAGTTACCTCCTTGTGAGCAAAATCCCTGCCCTAAAACTATGCAACCTACTACCTCTTCCTAGGAGCCCGATGTTTCCTTTTTGCAGTTCTTCTTACTTAGCAGCAGCTCTCTGAAGCCAGTTTAGCTTACCAGCTGCTTTTGATCTTCTGCACCTTAGGCCTGGGTACATAATACAACTTTACACTGCTGTTGAACTGGTTACAAATAGTGACATTCCTGGCTTAAACGCTCTTGAACAGCTCCATTTTCATTCTCACTTACTATACTAAACTTTCAGTCACAAAAAGCCACTGCATGTGCCTCTCTGTCACTACAGCAAGAAGCTATCTTTCAGTCTACTCTACAAGACTGACAGAGTTAAACTGAATACACTTTAGGATTTCAAGAGGAAAAAGCACACAATAAGATTACTGTTTTTATAAACAGACAGTGTAATCACCTCAAAATTTGAACTTCTGCATCTTGAGTGCTTAAATTCTATGGCTAAACACACACATATCCAAAGTGTTCGATTTTGTTTTAAAAGGTAGATTTGGCCATTCAAGCCAACATTTTAATGCTGCATTACATTGCTTAAGTCTCACTTGCTAGAAGAACTAGAAAAAAATTAAGTATACATTAATAAAGCATAATTGAAAATTTTCCTCTCAATTTTACTAATCAATTGGGCCTGTGGCATTTTAATACCTTATAGAAATTCAGGTCTCAAAACAGTTTAAGCCATAATGTACAAGTGTGAGCCAACTGTATCTTTAGATTCAAAAACAAACTGTTTGTTTTAGACTTTCCACTACATTCTGTATCTAGTAACATATGCACTTTGGATATCCAGTCATCACCGTGCCACTCACCTTGGAAGAAAAGTCACAGTAGTCAAACATATCATTTGGGGTTGTACCATTCACACTAATTCTGCAAATTCTGTCACTGATTCATTTGATATTCTACAACCCAAAATTTATCTGACATGTACTCTTATTCAACGTAGATGTGAATGACTGCAAAGGACCGCAGTTTGTTTTACTCCTCAGGGAAGGCAATAGATTGTATAGTTATCTCCTGAACAGGGTAAAATAACTACCCTACAACTATACAATCTACTACCTCACTCTGACAGAGAAGCATATATTTAAGCTCTTTCCTGAAGTAACTAACCACACTCTTATTTTGAAGAATGTTTATACCTGATATTTCAATTAACAACAGTAAACAACACAACTTATTAGAACATCAATCATTTGCATTTGATTACTCCACCATACACACATGAAATTTAGTAGAATTTTTTATCCTTTTAGAGGAGAAAAAATAATGTAAAATGACAACCTGGATTTTCCAAGAACAAGAAAAATCTAAATGCAATTATTTTTAGGTATTACAAAAATATTTTCTCCTAAAATACCTTACTTATAAACATTACAAGTACAGGAGCTCAGTAGAATCTGACATTGAGCTTAAATTGGAAAGTTTCCGCTGTTGACTTTCTGCTGCTTTAGGAAAGACAGTAGATTGTATAGTTATCTCCCAGTTGTGGGTATGACCCTAAAACTATACAACCTACTACCTCATCCCACAGTGCAGGCATCTTCAGAGGTGATGTAGGAAGAACACGATTTTAATAAAATCAAGTTCAAGCTAGCTGCAAGGCACCATTTACAGTATTAAAAAAAAATCAAAGAAGAAAATTCCTTCCCTCCCCAAACATGCAATTAAATTTACTTTAGAAATAAGATTCCTTAATTTCAAAATTTTACCAATTGTTTAGGTCTTAACACATTTCATCTTTAGTCAGTTAGCAAGTTGTAGTAGTCGTACATAGCMACTATGATCATTAAACTTTTCTTTAAAAGCACTATTCTTGTCCACAGATGTAACCTCATCTGAAATTAGAAGAAAATCTATCAGAAACAACATAGGCAGACCTAAATTTTCCTCTTTTAGAATTAAAAGTAACAACAAAATCTAAGAGCATAACAATGCAAGCTATTTACATAGCTCATAATGAGGCCTTGATGTTTATAACTGATTAAATATATATTTTTATCATACATATACCATTTTTCAGCTACCATAAATGTTAATAGCTCAAAGAAAAATTAAGTATCATCATCATAGTATTTTGTGCTTTTTGTTAGTCTGAAATTACACGAAGTTCTGTGCATAAGGACTGTTTTATTATAGACAAAACTCATCAAGATTAGGTCCTATGCTCTATACCACTTAACTGTTACACCTGCTTTGCCAAGAAGCCACTTAAAGCATACATTGTTTTTAGATCAGAAACAAATGGGCTTCTCCCATATGATCTTGATAGTAACCTTAAAATTAGTTTCTGCATTAACATAGATCAACATGATCCTGAAGTTAAAAAACAACAACAAAAAAGGAAATCTAAATACTTGCCAGATAGATGTGACTTACAGTCCCCTTCTTAGCAAAGACATCTTGAAAACAGAGCTGGAGAGGAAGTTTTGTCAACTGAATTTATAAGATGGCTGAAAGTATTTATAGAAATACAGTTTTTCAAACATTAAACACGTTTGACTAATACTTCATCCTAATTCTAAACTGAGATTTTTGGATCAGTTTTCAAACAGTCTTGATAGAACAAGGGCTTGTAATGTATGTTAATAACCTTGCCAAAAAACAAAATGCATGATCCAATGCATTAATATATGAAGGAACGACATTATTCTTTGAATAGCGCAGAAAGAAGTATTTTTCAACCCCTTCAACATTTTACTCTAGAATCCTCTTTGTACAAATATTGATGAGAAATTTTGGTGAATCATTCTTAATCTTGCTTGTAGTATGTATAAAACCTATTATTTGCTTTTTAACTTACACAACTATCACAGCATATATTTTAGCATGCACAGATGGACAAAAGCAGTTGGTGCTAATGCCGAAAACGGAACTAAATTGGAACAGGAGCATTGGGACAAAGTCAAACCATTATGAAGCACTGGCACACATCACATCTTTTAAATTAGTTCAGGGAAAGGTCCTGCTGTTGAAAAAAAAATATTCAGTAGGGAAGCTGACAATCCTTTCATATTTCCTTGTTCTTGCACCCCAACCTTCACTGGTTTAGAATTAGACCCAGATACCACTCACATAAAGATCTCATCTCAAAATGAAAGAAATAGCCCACCAAGGCCTCTGTCCAGTGAGTCTAGTGGCAGACAGAGCCAAGTTGGTATCTTTAGTTTGTCACTTTGTTAACTTCATGGAATTGTTGTCTAAATCCAAGGTTTTAATTTCAGAAGGAACTTTACGATGAAACTGCTGACTCTCTGATGTACTGAAAATTGTTTAAGGGCTTTGAAAAAACAAATGTGTTACTGCACAAAGCAAGAGGGTATGCCAGAAATATAAACCATAAAATATTTAAAGGTAATACTTGCAAATTTGCTGTTTTACACAAAAGCCTGAGGGTACTAGATTTATAAGCCTAGAAATCAATGTTCTGCATTTCACCACATCTAGATAAAAGTTATCTTAAAAAAAAAAACAACTTGAGAAGATGTACCTTTTTTTTCCTATTGACAGCAAGACTTCCCTGAGAAGTTTTGAAATACATAAGAAATTTCAAATCTTCTACCACCATAACTTGATTTTCCTGTTAAGTATTTGCTGTTCCTCAATCCATAAGAATCTATCTGCTTTCAACTTCCTAAAGCAAAAGTCTTATCTCATACAGCTGTGCATTAGGTATTTATTATTTAAGGTCAAAAATGTCCTTGAAGAAAATATTATGAATGACTTCAATTGTTATCCCTACGATTATACAAACTGATCTGCTCCGAGGTCATAAAGCGCTTCAATATATTAGGAAATCCTCATTCTGTAAACTATGTAAAGTTCCATAGTGTATCCCATCTTCTAACTATTGGAGAAAAGTAATTTTATCAGCATGCTACAGCAACCAGGTAGGTACCTGATATGAATTCTGTTCAGTTTTTGACTAGAATTCTAATACTGCTAATTCTAAATCCTTCTGTTATTAACCTTCTTGTGAAGGTAGTTCAAATTAGCTTTTTTTGAAAAGGCTGCTTAATTCCTGTTCTGCTTTATAATAGTTCTGTAGTTTGGCAGCTTTTAAGAGATGTACTTGTGGGTTATTTCTTGTATTTTCTAAAAACCATATACTTAAGTTGCAATGTATTCTCAAAGAATGAGATCTGCTAGGCCTCCTTGGAGGTCTACCTGTATGCTTCTTCTCTGATACTATGTGTTAAATCTTCTTGGTACACACCAAAGCAGAGAAGGCTTGTAAGTTATGCTCCTGGCACAGCCTCTACTGATTTGGTATCTCTTAACCACTCAAGTGAATCTGCTATTGCATATATCCCTGCAATTTAAGTCTGATATCATGCCATAGTAAAGCATAATGTTTCAGTGCCACCTGCCTGCACTTACTCTACTTCAACAATAAACACTAGACAATGATGAGATTTTAAGCTTTTAAGTAGTATGTTTTTAATGTGGTTTCCTTATTAAGCTGAGCACAAAGTACTGTTTTTCAGTCACCCGTAAGTCTGTATTTAATAAACCCCAAGGCAATGAAAGTGAAGGACAGTGATACTAATTGTGCAACTGTAGAACTTCGCATAGCACTGAGAACAGAGGAATGAGTTTACTGCCAAATCTCTTACTTCACAGGAAGCTGCCTACCACAGCCAAGGCTGAGGCTCAGCCTGTGCGCAGCTTTGACCACAAGATGGAGCTCTGGGGTTTAGATTAGCAGCCCTAGCAGCACTTCCTCACTGCTTATCCCTTAACTTCACTAAGGCCATCCGTAATGGCATGGCACTTCCAGACTCCCASCGAGCCTCTCATGAAACACATTTCAACAGTCTTCTCCAGGGATACCTGCAGCAGCTATACATGGAGTATCACAAATGACCACACACAGACTTACAAACTCAGGTTTGCTCAGTCAGCAGGTTTTGTTTGAGTTGTAGGGATCTTTTGTCAGGGGGTTGAGGGAACAGTATTATTAATGCAGACTATTAGTCATCCTTCATATCACTTCCCCTCACTTCACTCACTGTCCCATATGCTGTCTTTCGTCATGAACTATGCACGTACCTCCTGACCTCTTTTCCAGTGATACTCAGTAAAATTATATGTATAAAGTTACTGACATGAATATTTTAATTAGTTTGAATAAATAATTCTTCCTGTTCTATGTTGTTTTGGATGGTATCTTCCTTTTTATAAACAGTGTTGATCTCAGTAGAGCCTTGCTCCTAATTTTTTTCCAGTAGAAGTGACAGTAGTAGAATCTAAATGACTTCTAGCTTTCTGAAGTATGCTTTTTTCATGCTTTTCCTGATTTTTAAATCCTCTGAAACTGTCCTAAACTGTATACAAAAATTCTAGAATTCGTATGTTTTTGTTTAGTAGCACACAGTATATCAAGTACTCTTAATTTGTTCTCCAACCAAAGAGGAAAAAATAGTTTAAATGATGGTTACAATTTTTATTCATTACTCTGCTGAGGGAACAAAATGCAGATTTATGGAAATAACAAAGGTTCTGTTTCATCTTAGTGTGATCCTAAAAAAGACAAATGCTTTTTCTCCCAGTTGATTTTGTCCCCTTTGAAGCACAGGAGAAGGCAACTGAAGCTGAAGGTGAGTTTGTAGAAGCAGTAGCTCCTACATTGTCTAACTGTGCTTTACCAACATCAACTACTGTGGTGTGGAGAAAGGTACCTTAACTTGATATACGTCATGTTGTTATACATCCTTCAGTTTAAAACAAACAAACAACTCTTCGGCATTTTGGCATTGTAAATTTGTAAACAGTTATTATTCAAAAAGACTTTCTTTAATACTTAAACTCAACTTWAAAAAATCAGTGCATAAAATTATAGTAGAGAACTCAAAGCTGTAAGTCATTAAACAATATATGAAGATTAAGACTAAACAGTCAGAGTTCTTGTACTTTATCTCATAGCTAAATGCTAAGGAAACACACCTGCACTGAAAAGATGCACAGACAAAGAAAGTGAGAATTCTTTAGAATGTATGGCTTGCGATTTGAAGTCCAGGGGACTCTCTCAAAAATAAATAAATAAATAAAGCCCCCTGCCAATACTTAAAAAAATTGAGTTTTTGTATCTCTGCATGGACATGGTAGTCCATTCAGCTGAAATACATTGGAATGCATGTTTGAGCTGGCTCTTTTTCTCTCTTTTTTTTTACAAGCCTATTTCAGCCCATGATGCTATATAAATTTATAGATTTAACTCCAAAGTCCATGCAACTAGGTGGTGATGTATGTGTCCCTCAAGTGTTTACAAGTTCTAAGTATCTTTCACACAACAGAAGATTAATACTCTTGATGGTCATCAATAACATACTTATTTAACCAATAACACACTTATCTAGTGTCTCAATCCAATCCAATTTTTCGCAGTATCTAAATCTGATTTACATGTACTTGCTTTAATACAAAGCATTCCGATTCCAAGTAATCATAGCATGAAATATTACYGTTTTTGTTACATTTTCAATGTTTGATTTATTTTTCTAACCACGTAGTATCCAGAGGAACTTAAGTATACAGAAACTATGGTCTGAAAAATTAGTCAATACTGCCTGCTAATGCACTGAATGAAGCAGATCTGCTGCAGAAAAGCCAAGTATGTGATCGTAGTAATTTTTAATATGAAAAAAAGGACCAAATGCGGTGAATTCTAGCATGTTCCTGTATGTGCACTTGACTTTACAATCTTAGCATTAAGCCATCTGCATATAATCAATGCATTATGATTGATTACTTCTAGAAGCAGGACTTCAGATGAATAATGCATATTCTGAACTTAATCCTTTCTATGCTATTCAAAATTTCAGTAATATATATATTAGAAGTTGATCCTTGTTGTATCTATTATGAGCAACTTTTCTCCAATAAGATATGCACATTATTTTTAAAAATTTAATATTTGACATAGACAAACAGATCTGCATTAGGGTCCAAATTAGTGCATAATCAAGTGCTCAAGAACAGAATCCAGGGTGTCTATTAACTACTACTGCATCACTACAGAACAGCAATGCACCTAGATAATTTCATCTGACAAAGTAGAATTTAAAAAAAATAGTCTCCAGAGGTTTTTAACCTTGTATAAATACTTTGAGTGTGTGTACACACATACATAGACATAAAAGACTCTGGAGGTATAGACTGTTGAAAACATAGTGCTAAATCTAGTTAGTGAGTTAGTGTTCAATAGTCAAACCCTACACCTATCCCTGCAGTTAATTCTGAACCCTATTAACTGAGAGATAGCACTTAACAGAAGGAACTGATTTTCTTATTTCAGGTTGAGCATAAAATATCAATGCTGGCAAAAAACCCTAGCATTAGATAACATACTGTAGTGAGAAAAATGACTACACTAAAATCCCATCCAATTTTTACATCCTATTGTCTCCATTAGTTCACTGTCAGTATAGATGTATATATAAACCCATTTCTGTTTAACTAGAATTTCAAATGCCACAAAGATCTCAATGCCTTTCTCAAAGGAAATCCTCATTTTGGTCATGTGTCCCTGATTCAAACACATTTACTCCCCAGACCTGTCTACTAGTAAGAAGGATATGTTTTTATTCTTACGAAGGAGTTGAATCTTTCAGAATATAGATGACTGATAAAAGTGGAAGAAACATGGATTTTTTTTGAAGATGAAAACTTGCTGGTAACATTTAAATTTAGCAAAAAATTTAACATTTGTGTTCTTTCATAGAACTGCAGCTGACTAGGAAAGCCATCCTCCCTATTAACACATCATGCTATGTTGACAACTTCTTATGCATGAAACTTGCATATTTGTATAATTAGTATTTACATAAATTCAGCAAATCATTAAGTTGGTGTTCATAAAAAAGCAATGTTAAGAATGTTATGTCATTAATTGGCAACAAAATTCTATTGCCTATAATAAATACTGGAAGCCTTTTAATATTTTAGAAATAAAATATTTCCACTAGTAACACTAGAGGAAAACATAGGCTCTTATCAAAGGTAAAGTGAAAATAAGGATATTGCTTTTTATTAATGGTAGAAAAATAATTTGTTTTCTCAATGCTTCTCTCTTTTGCAAATTCTCTAGTCTTACTATGTAAGATAACTTCCTAACACAACTGATATAAACTGAAGTTGCATTTTTAAGTTAGAGTATCACCAGAGGGGAAAAAACACCAAGCATTTTCCATTTTATAAAAATAGAAAATTCAATATTGTTATTAGTAAGTCTCTCTTCAAGAAAACAAGCAATTATTATTAAATCTATTACTATTAAAACTTGACTACACTGAAAAGACTGCAGGAAATTTGGAACAACAACTGTAAATAACTCCTTGCATAGATTTAGACTATTTAGCAATGGAGTGTTGCTGTGAATGGAACAAATCAAATTTGACCACAGGAGCTATACCAGCAAACTGCTTCAGTAAAGCGCTCCAACAGTTACTTGGGAAAGAGAAAGATGACCTATTTATGAAATACTTCTTACAGTAGTTACATTAATTTAAAGAAATCTTACTTCATTTTGAAAGATTCCATTCTCAAAAATTCTCAACTGTGAATTAAGCTTGAACCAATATTACCATTAAGCATCATTCTGCAGGATTTCTACGTACATTTTTAACTGAAGCATTTTCTCCATGCCAGTTCATTTAAGACTTAAGATGATTTTCTCACAATGACCTAACAAAATAATACTCTTCAAGAGCAGCATAAAACATATAGAATAGGCAAACTTGCAAGTGAGGATTATTACTAACCTTGAACAGTGTGTTGAGCTTTCATTCCTGAAAGATGCAGGTCTTACAAAAAATATAATTTGAACARTCTTTCTGTAAAACTGATTATGCTGTGCCAGACAGGTAGCCACCATAAAGATACTCATATATATTAGTAGTGGATTTTAAAGTGTGCAAGCCATAATGAAAGGTGATCTAAATGTTTGGTTATGATCAGAACAGTATATACTGACAAATGAGGGAGTTCGTGTGATCTCACGCTTTACAATATTTGTGTTGTTTACAGCATACTTAGTTTTACGGTGAGAAATATTTCGTGAAGTGTTGCTTTGCTTTGCTTCCTCCTCTCTGTTTTTGCGCGTAAAGGGACTACAGGAGTCGCCTGATRTACTGGCCAAAGATCTTGGCGTTTCAGGCCTAACGCCTTCCGGCCCGCTGCGCCGCGGCCTCAGCCCCTACTCACCCCGCGGCCGCCGCTCACGCTCGTCCCGCAGCGCGGCCCCTCGCCCGTC
>NW_028186038.1:3422236-3464825 GCF_003343005.1 Rhea americana | reverse complement strand
CCGCAGCCCCGTTACCTGCCGCAGGGTGACCCGGAGCAGCGCGGGACCCGGATGGAGTCGCGGCGGCTACTGCCGCCGCCGGCCGCGCTGCACCACGGGAAGGGGCGACGCGCCCCGCCAACGGCCGCCTCATTGGCGGAGCGGCGCCGCGGCCCGCCCGCCGGCGCTGCTGGGCGGGGAGCCGCCTGTCGCTCATGCGCGAGCGCTCCCGTTGATTGGTCTGGGGCGGCGGGGCACCGCCTCCTCCCGGCACTCTCTCTCCTCACTGGGTGGCGGGAGAAACGGGCCCGCCCCCTCCGCCATTTATTCAGCCTTCACTGTGGGGGAGTCCTGAAATGGCGCCACCCTGTGGCGGCCCCGCCGGGTGGCGGTGGCCCGGCCCGGCCCGGCCCGGCCCGGCCCGGCCCGCTTACGGGAGCCCCTCGGTGCCCGGAAACGTCGAGGCGGCGGCGTTGTCCTAGGCAGCGCGCGCCCGCCGGCGTGCCGGGGGTCGTGGTCGGAGCCCTTCGGCCTCGCGGAGGGGTCCGGGTCCGCGTCCTGGGCGTCGCCGAGGGGTTCGCGACGCCTGGGCGCGTTGCACGTYCTGGTTACTCTGGCATCAGTTTCTAACCTTGCGGGCAGCGGTGGCTCGCTGGCGCCTGTAGCACGGAAGGTGCATGGCCAGGGCTCTGCAGCGTGCTGGGCTGGGCCCCGTTGTTCTTCAGTTCCTCCCGCGGCAGCAGCGGGCTGGGCTGGTGGCTGAGACCCAGGGGCGAGTGATGATGGCGCACGYCTCGCTGCCGCCCTGGCCATCCGGGCTGTGGCAAATGGTCAGGTAGCGCTGCAGTGAGTAAATCGGAAACATCAGCTGTAGCAAAACCAGAATGACTGGCATGATTGCTGACAGCGTCTCCTAGCAAGCTATCCTGAGGGCATGAAGAGTGACAGATTGGGGGGAACACAGTACGTGAACGKCCAGTTTCTCTCAGAACTCCTGTTAGCTTCCTGGATTTAAAGAGTGGCTTTTCACYGTGAGGGTGTTGATCTGTTTGTTCTCATCGTGTTTTGTAGTCTATTTATAAAGATGATTGGATGGGCAACAGAACTGGAGTTTTGATTGCTTTAATAGCTTTCTCTTACAGATGGTAATCTGCTTTAATTGGGAAGCAACAACTGAAGCACTGCACATTTGCTCTTTCTCACCTTCCTACCTGTTCATACCACCTGGATGAGTCCTCCAAGGAATGAACTTGTACTTCTTGCTGCAAACGGGAGTTTCTACCAGCCACCCTTGTAGGTGATTCTTATTTACATATTGCTGGTCTCTGTAGTTGGATGAGAAAACCTTTAGCATGTTTCTAATGCTCTAGAGTAATGTCAATTTTTGGCGATATTTGTCTACGTCGTTTTCTCTCTACTGTTGAATTTTATATTTATGTGGAATTGTATTTGAATTTTATCCAGTTCTACTTACRAAGCAATATGACTTGAAAGTGTTGTGCTGGTGTGTTGATGACTTAATCAAAGTAGCTTTTCTAGTTATGTTCCTAACGGATTTCTTAAAGTTTTGGTGATATCCAGAGGGTATAGCGCACATGGAAGTCTTCTTGAATAGGAGTGGTGGTCTTTCAGCTTGTTCAGTATGTTTTCAATATCAAAGTCTTTTCAACTAGTAATAGGTAAGGGAGGGAATTTCATGCATCTCTTCTGTGTGTCTTAATTTTCATAAGGTTATTAGGGTAGAGCAAACCTGTCCTTAATAAGTATCTGAATGCACAAAGAAGCCTTGCCAGGTTTTCTGAGTAAGGGTTTTCTGTTTTCTTCTTTCAAAGAATTTTAGAAATAATCGATTTTTTGAGTTCTTAACAATTTTGTAAATGTTTACAGTCTAGATTCCTTTTGTATGTCGTGTTCTGTCTTATTTCATGAGTAGAAGATTTTTATTACCAATGCTAGAAGGGAACATATTTTGTTTTGGGTAATCCGAGCAACAAGCAGATGTAAGGGTCTGACCTGACACCTTTGTGAATCAGACAGCCATTTTGCACGTGGAACAAATTCAGCAATGATGCCTCAACAGCCAAAAGGCAACTCCAAATGCAGTTTGTTTCCTTGCACAGGTGTCACAGAAATACTGCCAACTACTAAATTATTTTTTGTCTTTACRTGTAGGTGTACTTTTACAAATTTTGTGATGAATGCAGAAGTTAGTCTGCATCAGTGATAGAAAGTTTTGTCAGGTGTCTGCCTAGCACTTCTAAGGGTAGCTTCTGCAGTTCCGCTGTCGGTCACAAGATGGGGTATGAATACCCAGGGAAGAGCCTGTCCATGAAAACATTCAGCAATGAAATACCATATTACCATGTATTTTGCGTAGGCACTGAAATAATTCTTACTGACACAGAGGTAAGATTTATTAGAAGTAGTAGTTATTGCATGTTGTTTTTCATGAGTCACATTCAGAAGAGTTCTAAGAGGCATGTGAAACTCTGAGTTCAYACTTCCAGCATTTTGTAAGTTACGGTGTCTGTAGTGGGTATTACTRGAGAGTGTTGAAACACTTGAATATGCTGATGGAGCTATAATAAGAAGATTGATTCCAGCTATTAGATAAATGAGTAGGGGTACACAAGCATTCCTCAAAAATGAAGCATTCTGTAGATGACACATTTATTTGTAAAGCAGGAAATACTTACTCAGTGATGGTGGTCTTCCAGGCCTGCCACTTTGCCGGATGCACACTGATTCATTGGTGGCCATTGCTCATTATACTCRTAACTGGAAAGTCATATTGTTTTCAGCTTAGAGAAGAGAACAATTCCATATTCTCTCCAATCAGTCACCAGACTTTTTGATTTTTGATTAGTTGAAGTCTTGTATTTTAATAAGAAAGGCCAGTCCATCTGTTTTACTATATATAGTAAATGTATACGGTTTTGGATTAAAGGGCCATTTTCAATAGCACTAATTATTTTAAAAGCAGATTGAAGGACACTGAATTATCTGTCTTGAAATGTAATTTCCTAGGAAGAGTCTTTCAAGTTGTGAAGTAGTGTCAGACTGTCCTGCTCTCTTTAGTCTTTATTTCTTTATGACAGGTAAGAATTGGAGAGCTTAATCCTTTTACTCAGTTTAAGAGTGGATCATAGTGCAGAAGAGGCTGAAAGCACACACTGTGGTTGGTGTRAGCTCAGAAGAAGAGAGTTCAGATGTGTGGATTGCTTTTTATGATTAATCTATCAAATTAAGTTCTTTGAAAAAGCGATAATGCAGAAAGTCTGAGTTCTGACCCTAACTGGTAAACAGATGTGAGTTGGTATGTTGACACTAGCTGCTGACAATTTCTGCATAACTTGAGCTTCAGTTACATCAAAAGAAAAAAAAATAGAAATGACAACAAAGGAACGCTGAACAGTTGACTAGGTAAGCATTGCTTGAGCATAGCAGCAAATGATAACAAGTCGTAACTTCAGTCTTCTGAAGCTCTGCTTACCTTTTGAATGCAATTTTCTTTACAATTGCAAAGCATCTTAACAGCATTTTTGGCAGCACCTTAACAAGCTGTAAGGGAAAAGCAATAGATAAAATGGTGATGGTTTGTTGTTCGTCCCAGTTTTATTCATTCTGCATACAAGTGACATGTGAGGGAAAAAATGCCAATACATAAGTATTTGCAAATTATACAAAAATAAAAGATAGTCAAAATGATAAAGAGAAAGATACCAGGGGGCCTGGCAACATGGCATAGAGGCCCCTCAACCTGGTGAATATGGAAATGTGTGATCCCATAGCAATGGAACTAGCAAAACCAGTATTCCTGTTTTCTCTCTCTCTCTCCCTCTCTCTCTTTCTCTCTGTGTGTGTGTGTGTGTGTTATCTAGTAATATACAAGTGACAGTTGATGCTTTTTTCACAATTAGGTCATTCACATTTCTCCACCATTCCCAAGTGAATCCTATGATATCTTTTAAAAAAAAGCACAATGCACCCTTTTTTTCACAGGAAGCACTAATAGAAAATTATCATGGAGCTTGTAGGAACTTACTTTCTTTATGGGTGTTATCTTTCAATTAAACTGGACTGAAATTGGTCAATCAATTCACAAGAAATTAGAGGAAGATGGATGGACACATACATATACCTTAGAAAGCAAACTGAAAGCATCAAATGGAATTTGTTACAAGGTCTGTGTTTTCATTAAGCAGGTACAGTATGACAGATACTGAGAGCAAAACTTTTGATACATGTAAACTCAAATTCATCTTGAGACAGTTAAGAAAGCAAGTTTGGGTCAGTTTTATGCATAGCAAGTCAGAGATGTTATGTCTTTATTTTAGAACTGGCTTTTGCATTCCACTGCTACGCCTGTCAACCCACCTTCGCATAGGATACGAAGGAGCTGTAARGAATAACAGCTTTGGACCCAGTCTCTTCTGTTATCCTCATAAGCAGTGTCTGTGTTCATATGAGCAGGTTTGGTGCTGACTGTGGCAGRAGGGGTCTGATCCTATAACCTTCGTAGTCAGGGCTTTGATCACATACCAATCCTGGGCCTAATTCAAAATGGTATTTGATAAGGAAAGCCTCCTATATCATTGTAATTCTCTAGGATCCTCTTCTTATGACTACTATTTGACGTTGTCCTTTGTTTGATTTCCAGAATGGTAATTCTAATTGGCTCTTGTCCTCCCTTTTAAGATAACGAAGTGCCAAAGTAAGAGAAGAAATTGAATCATAGAAATTACTTTTATAAAATCTTGAAATGTGAAGAAATACTCAAATGGCATTTTTGGTGAATGAATGTCTGTGAATAAAACTCAGTAGCCCAAAGAAAAACAAACAGATAAGCTCGATAATGTTTCTTTTTCCCCAAAGTTAAAATGTGCAGAGARTGAAAAGATGTTGCTCTGAGAAGCAAACATGTTAATGTGTTAATCAGCTAAAAACAATTTAGAGGAATCAGTAAGGAAAAAAACTAGTCAATAGGCTCAGTACTTGTCAAAAATTTAAAAGATGCATTCATATCAATGTATTGTTGACTATTCTCTGCTCCAACACAGGAAGAAGRATCATCAGAAAGATTGCCAAATACAAGAGGTGTTGTTGCCTAGTATTTATGATTCTAAAAGAAATTTTAATTATTTTGTATTTTCCCTACAAAGTTATTCATTTACCTCTGCAGATAAGTTTATATAGAGTTAGCTGTGTTTGGACATGGTTTAAGGCTCAGATTTAGTGCTTAGGATGTGAATTGCATTTCTTAAAGTGAAGAAATCTGAAGCACTTGCAGCAATCAGTCATATGAGAGAAGTTCAGTTGATGGTGCACACTGCACACGATCTCCTTTTGCCCAAGTTCATCTGAACCAACCCTCTTGAGGTGGTCTGGATTATTCTGTCTTAGACTGCTTTTTTTACTCCTGCCTTCGAAACAGTTACTGATTTGTGACAGTGCAATAAAGTATGCAGCAAGGCATATATGTTAAATACATCTCATTCTGTTTACTTTTTAAGGGTTTTTTTAGTTGTTTTGTGGACTATATGGGCAGCACATATGACTGGGAAATTAACACTAAACTTCAGGAGATAGTGCTTTAATTGTCCTTTCAACAAATGTCTAAAAAACTAAATTTTCAATGCTAGCACTTGCATTAGTGCCACAATGTGGTTGGGGCTATATTTTCAAAATGATCTTGGTTTGTCTCGTTTGACTTTTCAAATAATCGCAGTACTTGTTTGCAGAAGAACTGATCGGGACTCTGACCTGAGAAAACAAAAGCAGGACATTCTGAACTACATGTCTCATGTAGGTCAGTGGTACTTGCAGACATCTCCTCACATGTGGTAGAGAGATAATCCTTAATATTAATTCCTTTGATCAGCTCTTCAAAATACTGTCTCACTGAAATTTTATACTTTGGTGGATGCTGRTATGAGGCTTTTCCTTCTATCGTTTTTTCTATTTTTTCCCTGAGTTTTTTGTCCTCTTGTAGAAATTGTACAGAATTTAAGTGCTGTTCCAGGAGAGTTTTCATTTGCTGATAAAGCTGTCCAGGAGCTTCAGTTTCATTTGAAGTTACTTGCAGTTTCTCCAGTTTTGTAGAATAGTCATTGTGTAACTTTGATTGCAGTTCTGCCATTCTGTACCTTATCCCTTTCAGCAAACCGGTTCCAACTGTGTCGATCATTATTCTGGTGTCTGTAGCATCAGCTGTTAGTTCATTAATCAGTTTTTCGGTTTCCTATGTGAAATTGAATCAAAGTTAGGTATCACATCATAATGTCTATGAATAGTATTTGGAATAATTAAGTGCACGAGATATTTAACTTTCAAAGGAAGATGGTACCTAGGTATATAGTGCAAGCTCTGTACTTTTTAAGCTTTTCAATTTTGTGGAGCCATTAGTGCTGAAAACCAAATTAAAATATAAATAATTGAAAATACATTTAGAAACATTTTGCTATTTTGGCTCTAGGTTAGAAAATGAATTGAACTGCAGGCCACTTTTCAAAATTGATCTCTTGAAGCGTCTTCTAGGAACGTGTTTTTTTTTTTTTTTTTTTTTTTTTTTTTTTTTTTTTTTCCTTTAGGAAGTTCTGAAAATTTCTAGAAGAAAAATGCATACTGTGTTCAAGCCTCCTTTGCAACGTAGCACTGAGTTGAGCAGAGGAGAGGACTCTGCAGTCAGCTCACTGAGAGAAGCTGTGTAAATTGGATTTTACATGTTTTTTTTCCAGGCAAGACGCAGCCTATTTGCTCATCCTGTAATGCAAATGAAAAGCTTGGTTGTATTTCAGTAACCCTTTCATGAAGGGAGTTGGGAATGAAGCTCAGATGCACCTTTGCCAAGGTTAGTGCATCAGTCATATGGCAGACAGCAACACTTTTGGGAAAATGGGATATCCTGCCAATGAGCAGGATGGGAGCAGAGCGGAGCATATCTGTGCTGCCTGGGACATACCCATCTCTGGATCCTGTCTGCTTGTCAGACTTGAAGAAGGTGTGTAACAGACAGCAGTGTCCCTGTTCACATCTGCATTCCTTGATAGCTGGGTACCTTACAGTGATTTTGTGTAACAGCTATGGCTATAAACTAGACACTACATTTGATGACAGTAAATTGTAACTGTGGGGCATGTTCCTGAGCCCATGCTAACAGAGACTGGAGGTGCTCTTCTCCAAGAATAAGCTGATTACTTTGAGACTTAGGAACTGTTCATACACAGGATGCTTTTGGATGAAGGTACAAGGGTGGTGAGATGCCAATTTTTTCCTCCAACTGTTCAGTGTCTCCACCTAAGCCTGCTTACATAAGTAGTAAAGACACTGGTTGCCTGGTATTTTATGGGAGATGTTGGTACTCTGTATATGTGTTAATACAGGTGTTTGGGATGATGGATTTCATATACCTCCTCTGCAGAGAAGAGCAATTCAAGTTYACAAGCCCACGTTCAGTAATATATTTTAGCATATTTCATCATTTGCTTAATGAACATTAATTTTGCAGATACTGTAGGTTATATCTAGGTGAACAAAAGACAGAAAGCACATGTTTTGGCCAGGGTTGTAGTACAATCTAAGTCAGAATTGGGATGTTTTCTTATTCTCTTTCTGCTAAGCCATTTTATCATGTATAGCTTAAACCTCTTTTGAAAMTCTACAGATTGACTATCTAGTATCAGAATCAAAATGCAGCTGTAATCTGCTGTCAAACATATGTGTAATTTTGTTAGYATGATCTCAAAAGAGTTGCTTATACTATACCTTCCTAGCTTCTTCAGACTTCTTATGCACTAAGTGTAAATTTTTTATAAATGAATTTTTTCTGGTATCATAAGCTTCTGATACTTTCGCAACATTGTGATGCTTGTGTTTTCCAAAGAGTTTACAGATTGCGCATATTGGCTCGTCATCAGTCATGCACATCTGAGAGAAAAAGAATATGCAGGGGAGTTAGTATCCATACATAAGGAATGCCAACCAAGTAGCTCATTGTTCTGTCTGCTGTTAAATACTGCTAGAACTGCCAAAACTGAGTGTTGCTGGTGAAGCTGAAGTGTTTGTCTTCTAAAGAAAGATTGCTATTACACTATGTTCTATTAACATGTGTAGTAGAACTTAGATAATATGAATTTTGCCAAACCACATGCCTCCTAGTTGCTTACCAAAAAAGATTCCTTTGTATTATGTGAGTTTTGGTATCAGGTGGTATAAGGAAGTTTTGCCTTCAATAAACCATATTATTGGCTTCTTCAGCACCTTTGTACGTATTACGTATTTTACATCCTGGTGATATATAGTACTAGAAACCCCACTGATAATTAGGGGTATATGCATCAGGAAACTAATGCATGACTGCAGGTGAAGATACAGTCATTACCTGGAAGACTTATGAATGAAGGAGATAAGTCATATCTATAGGAAGATAAATGCATATTTTTTCTATATTTACAGTGTTTTTTCTGTGCTGGACAGTATCGTCATGCACATGTGCACTAACACACACACAAAAATGTTTTACAGCGAAAACAGAATGGATTAGCTTAGGAAGGGCGTTTCATGCCTGAATGATGATGGCGCAGAAAAAATTCTGTGAGAATTGRTGAACAGCAATCTAACAGTGGCTCCAGTGGTGGAACAGGAGTACATAGTGSAGTGGCATAGTAAGACAGAAGAGTAGACAACAAGGCATAYGTAGTTTTGTAGAAGAYTAAGAGTTTRTGAATGAGAARCTTGAGCTAAGTGCAGTGAAATAAGAGTCAGAAGGATTCAAAGATAATATGTGGTTTTCAAAGATAAATGGACAATATACGTCTAAAATGTGCCTAACAAGTGACGATTAATGACCATTGTGTCACTGGATCTTCTGGTTCCTAGAGAGAAGCAAGGTTTCCTGTGCCTTTCGGCTAAACTATTTCTGATTATTTATGATGACGCTTTCTCTAGCAAGTGCTGATGTGCGAATGATGGTCTCTGCTTACTGTGGTAATGGCAGCAGACGGATCCAACTCTTCGACTACAGAATGAGAACTTGAACCTCGCAAAGGATTGATTTCAGTGGGGCTACTATAGAGGTGCCTAGGTGGCTTTTGCTACTAGCCTCATAAATACCTGTAGATTACTTGGAAATGGAGTATTCAGAATGGATAAGAGAAGGGAACCCTGGCCCTTTTTAATCATTTTAGCATAGTACTTAAAAAAAAAAAAAAAAAAAAAAAAAAAAAAAAAAAAAAAAAAAAAAAAAACAGGATGCTTATCTTATACCACTTGGTCATGGTTTTTAGGAATAGTTCTAGTTTTGTGGTTATTCTGTCTAAAGGTCTGAATCTGACTTTTATGAAAGCTTACAGCTTTTTTGAAGTTTATAAAGCTGCCTGCTAGAGGCTGCAGAAAATTCCGTATTTGTGGGATGGATAAAATTAACCTGGGTAAGAAATTATTCCAAAATCATAAAAAGTCAATAACTGAGTTTGAATAAATTAGTGTAGTTTAATTTTGCATAATTTGTTGTTATAAGGACTTTGTTATATATAAGGACACTAAAAAGTATTGATCTTTCGCTAGAATTTCCAATACATATTTTTGTGCTCAATATATACTTAATGCTTACAGGAGAGAATGTAAACTACTAAAAGGAAAAAGAATAAATGAAAATTCATACCAAATTCATGTTTTCCCCATGTTCTTCACACATTTGGGACAACTGTTTTTTCTCTTGAGCATGGATTTTTTCAAGCTCATCTTTAAACTTCTCTAGTATGCTCTCAACCAGACTGTTTCTTAGCAATCCGACTATTCCTCTGCCCCTTAGGTAAATGACCTATAAATGAGAAAAATAGTAAAATAGTTTGAGGAATATAGGATGATTTTGTTTTTCTGACAATTCAGTATAATGTAGAAAAAAGAATCATTTTTACTTAGTTGGTATTTATATTGGTGTGATTGGAATTGAGATGAAATATTGAAGCTGGCTGATCTAGAGATTTAAGGCTCGTGAGTATCAGTTGCTCATACTTTACCTTTGGGTATGAAGAGCTTACCCTAAACTAATAGGAACTGCATTGTTTATTCTGAAGTACAGAATTCAGCAAATTAAATAGACAATCTCAATTTCTGTTAACAGCTAAAAAGTATATTTTTTAAACTTTCATGTTCAGAGGCAAATCCTAAAGGCTTTATGAGAATCCATTCCTGAACCACCTTCTGAAGTCAGTATATTTACTTGCATGATACAGCAAGGAATGTAGATGTTTTCAATTCTTACTGAATTCTGTTTTTGTCTCCAAAAAGACTATGAGAAAATTTATAATACTGTATTAATGGTTGCAGAATTTACCCCTAAGAAAGGCCTTCATAGTGGATCTTGTAGTCAGAGAAGTCTGTAAAATGTGGATATTAAAACAAGTATGTTCTGAATTAAGTCATGAAAATCTGCTGATTCACATATGTGATAAGCATACATCCTGTAAACTAAGGGGGAGGGAGGAGGTAAGCAAATATGTTGTTTAGTCAGAATCCAAGGAAATGTTTAATTTTAAAAAGATAGCATATAGCATTTGCACTACTTTCCTTGTATAGGAGTTTAAGAATTGTGAGGCCAGGTTTCTGTGTGGTCTGAGACTGACAACGTGGATCCCATGCTGTTCTTAAAAAAGGTAGGCACATTGCAAACAACTTACTGCATTCTTTTAAATACACTGTGGGACAGTATTCCCTGTAAGAACTGTGATCTTCTACTGGAAAGTTGGGGCAGACCTGACACTTTAAAACAGCAAATGCTTTAAAACAGAAAACCTGACACATTAAAACAGAAGTTTCCCAACTACAAAATCTGCCCAACTTCTAACTACAAAGAATATGAGATCGTTCCTACTTACCTTTCTGCAGAGAGGGCAGTGAAAATGCCCATTGACGTGGCTACAGTTTTGGTGGATCAGGATCTTTTCCAGGCATTGCTTACAGAAGTTGTGTGAGCAGGACAGGACCAGGACTGGTGGGGTAAACAGATCTAAACACACGGGGCATGAGAGCACTTCTCTTAAAGCTTCCATTGTGCTGTTTCACTTCATGAGGAAGACCCTTTTCTGGCCACTATCAGGAAAAGTCCTTCTGTGCCAGCAGTCATCAGCACCAGAGCTCTGGAACACGACTCCGGTGTCTGTAATAACAACTCCATGGCAGCAGCATCAATAGATCCCTTCTCTACGATGCTGACGTTCTGACTGGATCTCCTGCATCTCTGATCACTCTGAGCACATGTACATAATCACTGTACTATACCAGAACGTTCTTAACTTCGGTTGGAACACCTTGGTCTTGACTTAAGCACTTTTTTGGGGTGATTAACGCTCGTAAGTGTTGAAACAGTCCAGTGTCTATTGCTGTAATTAGAAGAGGTTTGCATGTCATCTAAAAGCTCCTTATGGTGGGTGGTAAATTACCTATAACTTTTCATTGTTCGCTTATTTCAGTTTGCATTTTCATTACCTTGTGCTGAGATCCTCTTCAAAAAATCAGCCTATATCTTTTTAGCAATATTCCTTTTGTTATCATTAACTTCCTTAAAAAGCGGGTTTTAGAGAATGGCTTACTTTTTGACATTGAAAGCTAGCATAGCATCTGTATAAGGAACTTTCCAATAACAACTTTCTAGAGGTTTACTCTATTAAATATATTGACTAAAACATTTATATATAAATATATTTTTATATATTTATATATAAAATATATATATTTATATAAAATATATTAATTTATTAAAGACTACGTCCACTGTTGAAAGACTTCAACTGACCTCTTGCTGTTAGTAAGACTTGCGTATTTACCAAAACAGCAGTTTTTGTCTCATTGCTTTCAGACAAAGACATAGAAGTGTTATAAAACATTTATCACCTTCTGTTAAATTTCTATAACCTAGAAAAATGCTTTTTAAAAAATTCTAAAGCAGAAAGATATGTATTTGTTACAGAAATATTTCATGTGTTCAACAGTAGCTAGGAAATCAGTGTAAATAGGTAAATGATAAAAAGTAACTTGGATAAATATAAACACTCTAGGGGTAGGGTGAGCAGACAGTGCCTTATTGGAGTATTAATTCATGACTGTCATACCAATTATGTCTCATCTTTTATTATTGCTAGTCCAACTACAGCTCTCTGCAGACTTGACTGCAGTTATGCTGGCCTCAGGTAAACTGATTGGTCCTGCACATTGCTTAATTTGGACATTCCTACAGTGTTAGATTCAAGATTTGACATTCACATCTCAAGCATGCAGAGATGTTCTTAAGTTTACTGGAAGTATGTAAATTAGAAATCAGGTGTGCATTTGGAAAGCAGTAAGTCCAATAATTATTCTTCCTCCATCTTTCTGATTCAAGAGCTTTCCCAGAGAAAGCAAGAGGAGTAAATAGAAGGCACAATGCTGGGAACCGAAGACAGAACGTCTGCTAGAACCTTTCATCCGATTGTAGCGTAGTCAGAGATTTATAGCCACTGGTACGTTTGGAAAATAATTTGTAATCTCTCTTGTTCCAACAGCAGCCTGTTGCTGTTGTCAGCTTTAATCTTTCTGCTTTTTCCGTAATCTTTGCGACCTGTGACTTGTGGTCTGCAGACCAGGATAGGGTGTTCTGAGGAGGTGTGTTCTGCAACTGAGATGGGACGTGCAGGTGTAAAAATAGGCATATGAGGGGAAGTATCAATAGCAGTGTGTGGAAACCTTATGTGGGAAGTGCAGTGTTATTTTCAATACTGCAGTCAGCCAGTGTTACTGCCAGCACCGAATGCTTTTCTGTTTCATTTGATTATATGGAACATTCCTTTTGAATTTTCTGTGCTCTGAATTAGTAGCTTGATTCAGAGTATGTTTGTTCCCCCTCAGTAGAAGAAATGATTGGATTCAGTGCAGCCAGGATTCAGGGAGGTGTTCTGGCTACTTAGGCCATGGGTACAGGACACTTAGGTTCCATCCTCACTTTGGCCGTTGACTTTCTACGGTCATTGTGCATGCATTTGTTACTGACTGGCCTTAGTTTATTCGTCTTTAGAGTAAATGTAATAAGCTACCAAGTGCTCTTTCTTGAAGAGATGCATTGATAATGAATATTGTTCGGTTCTGRAGTGTAGATAATATTGCTTATAGAAATAAAAAGTGATATATTTACTGTTTATTATTTAATATATAACCTCTGGAATATGTAACCCTGGAAAAAAATCTTAGCTTTATATGCTGTGACAAAATGTTCATAGAGATGCATGCTAGATGCTTTAAGACCTTTTGGGTAGTGCTCTGTATYTTATTTGGTTTTGTGATGTGCAGGGTATGTCAAATTGTGCTGGCTTGCAGTTTTATTTGGCTTAAGTAATCTGAGGATGTGGAGATAAATATTCAAATTATCTTCTTACAAAATGCTGGGTTTACTGGAGCAGGAGGGGAAGGTGGCCCAACAATTGTTTTGTTGAGAAATACACTCATATCAGCACCCACTATTGTAGATCAAGTCAGGATATTTGAGATTATTCTGGTGATAGATTTTATGTATATAATATCTYCCCCCCCTCACCTTTTTAAGTTTAGTGCCATTTTGATCCAGACTAAAGGGCAAGTGAATCTTGTCCACTTGTATTTTCTAAGCCTGACTTTCTGCAGCTGAATGGATCTCCTGCAAATCAGATACAGGTATCAGATTTCTCAGATTTTTTGTGCTTACAGATAATTTGGTCCAACATGAAATTATTACTAAAAACGTAGTTATAAACAGCTAAATAGGTGCAATCCTTAAAAGGATTAGTCAAGAGCCTTAGACTGCATTGGAAACTGCAGTTTGTAATTTTAAGTGTACTGCAGCTGGCATGTGTCCCTAACCAGCAGAGGGAGCATAGAAGTTGTGAGCTTAATTAAGGTAAGAAAAGAGAAGTAGCTTGTTTTGTTGTCTCCTGCTGTGAAGAGATCTGTTCTTACCACTAGTTGCAATAGGTCAGTCCCAGTTTATTTTCTTCTAGAAGACACTAGGAAGAGGGTTAGTCCCTTCCAGAAGGGCCGGTGGTCCAGACTGACTACAGCTCTGAAAATCCAGCAACTGTAGTTGCTCTCCCAGTGGCAGCTAAATGAGCTGAGGCAAAAGCTTTTATGCAGTTGATGAGACTGAAGCATCTGCAGCTTCCCAGCCTTGGAGAGCAGAAGAGGTAACAGGGAAGAGAGCTCTSTTGAATGTGAATCCTGTCTGCTTTCCTTCCTTGCTGTCACCAGGGGTGAGGCTGCTAATGAAATTTTGGTGAAGGGAAAAAGTTCCTCCTTCACATGAAGGCAGAGGCAGGAGTTAAACCCAGGAGCTGATCTGTTTTCCTGTTGTCTTTTGCAGGAGAGCACGTGAAACACGTTTGTGTGCAGTGCATAGCTCTTCTCYTTGGGGCCTTGGAGGAGAGACAGCGCTGGCTGTGCCCAGGTTCATTCAGCAACAGACTGGGGACCTTTCAGCACTGTCATGAAGACCAACTCTTTAATTTGAAGCTCTCACTAATTTTGTTGTGGTAGTTTAGAGKATCCATCTTGTAGTGAAGGTCTGGGAAAAACAGGAGTGGGTGGGAACTTGGCCAAGGCGACGACAGGGGAGTTGCACGAACTGAACACGTGGTGTTTGTGGAAGAGCAATGGACATTCATTCCTGTTCTCAGTAACAGTCTGCTCTGTTTAGCTGGACCTGGGATGTTGGCAGCTCCCTAGTTCTGCATTTTGATAGCGTGAAGTGCTGACCCATGACAGTGTGTAGCACTTCCTTACCTGCTATCACAGACTATCTTAGATGCACTGCAGGTTTTTAGCAGGTTAGTATTTGCTGCTGCTTCCATAGTTTTGTATTTCAGTATAGGGTGTCCAATCTGGCTGTGAGACAGCTCCACACAGGTTTGTAGTAACGTACTTTCTCATGTTTCTAAGTCACAGCTGCACAGAAAAATACATCTGTAATTTTGCATCTTTCCTTCTACTTTCTTAGATGCAAAACTACTATTGAGGTGAATTTAATCACTGGTAGATATAACAACTAAGAAGAACTTGGGTGTTTATTTTTGTTTTACTGGTTCATGGGTAAAGAAATACCTATTTCACAAAATTCCCTCTTAGCCCATTCTCTACTGCTGGGACCTATCACCCAGCTAATCTATCTGCTTCCAATACCCAAACAATTTATGTCCTTCAGAATGTTAGGTTCTTTTTCTGATACTTGATATTTTAATATTTCATTTTGACTGAGAGAATGACCCTTTACATGTATTCACTGGAGAATATAAAGTCTGCAGTAGGGATTTTAATTTGCTTTCTTAAATTCCACATTTGCTTAAAGGGAGTATTCATCAAACTAGAAAGAAACATCTCAAAGTCTGTCCTGCAGGACTTCAAATTTCTAGCTTCCTTTCTGGGGAGCAACTTTTCATTTGGCAAACATAGGAAGCATCCCTTGCTAGTTAAATTTGTTGAAAAAAATGTCCTGTCATTTTTTTTAACTAATCTGCTACTTGACCATATGACATAACTCCAAAATACATTGACTGTGCTTTCATCTATAGAAAATAGACGTACAGTGTAGGCCAGGGAGTGCCCCTTAATCTCTTATACTATGTCCAYTGGAACAAAGTAAATTACTCAGTTTAACGTCTACTAGGAGTTATTTCCTTAGTAAGACTGAGCTGTGCACCATATTCCATTGGGAGTTGCTCCTCTTCATTGTCCATGGTTTCCATCTCGGTCTGGCTCTGTAGCATTGCAGGAGAGGGAGAAGTTGGAACAGCAATAAATCTTAGCAATGCAACCCTAAAGGACAAGAATGTAAAAAGTATTGCACCATAAAGCYGTTGGTCATCAAAGAATTGGCCTTCTTGAAGGGATTATAAAAGTAGCTAGATTTGTGTGAATTTCTTATACTTCAAACGTATCTAGAATAATACAGGAGAAYTAAACCAGATTATTCTTTATTACCAGAGGCAAATGTACACAAATAACATGCTGACAGACCTAGGCTGGAAATGAATAGATATCAAAGGAAAATCTCAGTTCTTCACTCTGCACTACTTGGTGTGGATGGAAGAGACAAAAATTCAAGTGCCTCAGAGCAGCACTCTGTTCACAGGAGACAACTGGAACCAAGTAAAAGAAGTGGCAACAGAGGTTTGTTTGCTAGTTAAGGACTCACTTTTCATTCAAGAGTTAAAATGAAGGAAAGTTTCCTCTGTATTTTTCACAGGAGCAAACTGTTGAGTTGTGAACATTTGTAAGTAAAAATTCTTGAAATTCACATCTTATCCAAAGTAATGAGTGCTGTCTCCATATGGAAAAGCCGTAGTTAAAAATACAACTTTCCTGTGTGCATGTTCCGGGTTGCCAATGTGTAGTTAGAAGAACGCTGGTGTCTTGTTCAGGACCTCATGATGACTTTCCAGGGATTACTTGCTTGCAGGGTTTTGTTCCACTCCTCATTGACAGCTGGCTTGCTGTTTTTCAGGGCATTTCCATTTCCCCTCTGGAGGGCTGGAGAGCAGCAAAAAACTCCCAGCGTACCAGGACTTGAACAAAGCCGGTGGAGAAAGCAGTCCTAAGAGTTAGCAAACTTAATGCCAGAAGATCGGGATGAGTATGCATAACCGGTAAGTCCTTCATTTTGATTGAATTYGTGGTAGCAGTGGGACTTTCAAACACTGTCAGGCACTATGAGCAATTAACTCCTGTTGCAGTCTACCATAACCACTCAGACCAATTACATCTTCCTCTGCAACATGCTTTCAGGGGCCAAAACCATTTGACCTATTCTAATGACATATTTCATATTCAGATCAATTCACCCTTTGCAGTCAATGCTCCCAGCACCCTGAGTCGATTGGAATCCCCTTTGTACACCAAATAACCAGATGAGATCATGCTAGTTATTATGTTATATCCCTTCCTTATCCCCATGCTTCATTTTCTGCTGTGTCCCCATGCTTTGCACTTCCATGCACCAATTGATTGGCCTCCCTGTATCTGCCACTAACACCTCGCCACGACCACATATTAGAAATTTAGCATCTTTAAGGCWGTCTTCTTCATCTTGTCCATTCATCTGTGGAGATAACAGAGTTTGTACTTGCAATCACAGCACAGCCAGGAGAGGTTGATACTGATGTGACCTTTTAATAGGAGAGGGATCTTCTATTTACTGAGTTCTCTGGTTCTCTAGAAGCTTGGTTCCTCCTGTCCCATCATGTCACTAAATCACGGCCAGTTTGCTGCAGCAAGATTAGGCAGTCTTAACATGACCAGGTGTTCTCCTGATGAGCATAACCCTACAGCTGCAAAGCTGTTGCACAAAGTTGTGAATCAGATTTAGTGCACAAGGAAGTGATGTGGTAAAAATTTGCTGATTAAGCATTTATACCCCCTAGAGGGGAAATAAGTTAATAGCCTGCTGCTCATTTATGGTTTGATTATTCACTTAGATGGGCTATTTTTGTTTGTYTCTCATTATGAGGTCAGTTAGAAGTGGTGGCTGGTTTGGAGGTAATTGCAACCGCATCAGTCAGTGAATTAAAATAAATAAATAAATAAAGTTCTGCAACATGCCAGTTCTACAACCTTTATCTATGTGGACAGCCTTTGGGTAATTTTTCAAATACCAACACCTGCCATTAACTACAGAAAGATTATTACACCTAGGTTGAATGGTATGTCAAAGCCTTTGTTAATTAATGCAATTTAAACAGTTCTGAGTTGGTTTCTACAATCTTAGTATATAATACTAGGAATTGGTGCTAGCTATTCTGAGTTAATTGTAGTAGACTGAAATAATTTCTTATGAAACTGAGACACCTGCAAACGTCTCTTAGAATTCCCTAGCCTGACTGCCAAAGTTGTACTGCATGTTATATTGCCTTTTTACTCTTTACCATACTGCTTTCCTCTGTGATTCATATGCAGTAATTGACCTCCAAATATGCTTATTTTAGGCTGATTCTGCTAAAGTATTTGTTTGGCTTTGAATTTGATATGTAATCATCTAACAGTTGAAGCATGTCTAACTTACATACATATTAAACTGGTCTATTTTTAATTCTGAATATTAGTCATTTATATTGCAGAACAAAAATATTTTGGAAAAGGGGAGATTTTCGTTTAACTACTTAAATATATCAAACTGGATAAACAGTTTATCCTGAAAACTGGCATACTAGTCTGCATCTGAAGCCCATAATCAAAAATTGCAGTTATGATGATATCCCAGTTACTTCTGTCTCATTAGGTGAAAATACCTCTATAAAGTGTATTGCAGATAAGATCTTCATCAATTATTTTTGAGTATTATTCTACTACACTTAAATAATTTTTACTCAATGTAATTAAGGAAGACAGAATAATACCTTTGTTAAGGTTTGATAATTAAATATTCTTTCACTTAAAATAAGATCTATAAGAATTTAGCTAATRAGGTAAAAATTTTTCTTTTATTCAAAGCATTTAAGATGACACAACCAATTTTTCATTAAAAACAACATGTTAGAAGCATTTTTGGCAAAACCTCTAAATTAAGACCTTGCTACTTGCTACTTTACTTATTTTATTTCTCCATTGCAGTATCTTTTAAAAACATATCAGTGGCCATGATTAAAATATCTATGGGAAATAATTATCATCTGCTGTTAATAGTAAATCTCGCAATTCTTTCATTATTACACTTAGTTTTATTTTAACATTTCTAAAAGAAAAGGAGTTTAAGTACAGTCAGTATTATTTTCTGCAAAGTAAAATCAAATAACTTCAATGTAAACATACTTAATATATAAATACAAACTCAATCCATTGTGTACCATGGCACTGATTTTATGGCAGTCATGTAACTTGCAAATAATGTAGCATGCCAATAACAGAGGTTCCTAAATCAATAAATACATTTAAAAAGAAGAGAACAGTTCACAATATGCAAGCATAATACTTGTAACCAAATGCTACAGTACAGTTACACATGAGCTGTTCTTTAGAATTGTGTAGATAAAACACTTGTCACTAAAACTCACTTAAAATAAAGTGTTTGTTAATAACTATTATTATCTAAAGTTAGGTAAATCATGCCAAATAGCACAAAATACAGTAGCTAAAGAATGAAAAACAATTTGGTAGGCTCATCGAATTCTTCAGAATAGCTGTGTAGAAATCAGGTAGGATTTTCTGTTCCTTCTTTGAACTTTTTTCTTTTTTCTTCCAGTGTTTGTTTAAATACTTTTCTCAGGGTATTGTAAACATATGGTCCATTTTCAGAATCAAAGGTTGTCTAAAAAAAGGAAAAAAATTAAGTTCAGTTCTTAAATAGATGTCCTATAGCAAAATACAAAGTAGATGACCAACACTTAAAATTTTTTAGTTTTCAAACACGCTAAAGAAAGTATGCATTTTATAATGGAGTGCTTAATGCCTATTTTCAACTTTATGCTAACTAGACAGTAAAATAAACTAGTAAAAGGAGAAATGTGATTTTTTAACAGGTTGCAAATCTGTACATTTACAAGAGTTTATGAAGCAATATGATGAATTTTATTCTATTTTCTAAATAATTTCACGTGCTGTATCTAAGAAAGCAGCTAGGAGCTGAGCTGCTCAGAGCTTAACCTGTCATCTTTACTAAATGTCTCCAAAAGCACAGATACTGGTTATTTACACATATCCATTACAGGTTCCAAAAAGTAACTGACTTACAGCATAATTTTGCAAATGCTTTAATTTGATGGAAAGGCTCCAAGTAGTAGTAGAAAAGTAGTAGAAAATCTACCAAAGCCTTTGGTAAGCTACTGCAGTGGCCAATTATTCTCACCATTTAAATATGATTTTTTCCCAGTTTGAAATAGTCCATGAATTGGAAGTAATCTAGATATAGACAAATGATACTAAAGGATTAAGACATATTGTCCAAAGGTCTAGTGACAGAACTGAACTTTCTTGGGAATATTTCCAATCTTCTCTGTAGGCTGATTATTGTAAAATGTAAACTCTGAAGTAAATAAGCATCAGTACAATAGCTGTGAAGGAACTGCTGTAATTTTTAACATAGAATATTGCTCTACCCTTCACAATTTATAATGAATAAATACAAAGTCATGGACAAGTGGTTACTTGCCTTAGTGAAAGCTTTAATAGCACGAGCAAGTAAGGCCTCCTCCACATCAGCTGGTAGCATTTGCAAGTTCACCACACAATGTAAAATACAAAGGATAGTCTGACACTGTTCCTGGTGAATAAATGGAACAGCAGCTCATTAGAAGAAATCTTTTCAGTAAAAACATTTAACTTTCAATTTTTGTTAATTGCTGTTTAAATATCAGACTGTGCCTTCTTGTATTGAAACTTTCAGGTGTAGGAGTTGGGGAGGGAATTTTCAGAAGCCTTAAGAGCCTCTACATAATTTTCTCAGTCATGATGGGAGAAAGTCTTCTCTTGCAGAAAACCCCATAAACTGCTCTGGAAATTTTTGGGAGGCCAGGCATTTACCTGGAGTCTTGACTTTCAAGGCTTCCCCCCATGACACAGTGGCACGCATGTGAAGTTGCACCATAAAGGTGAGATTAGACTTCATGAGCCCAGAGCACTGTGCATGTTTAAGACTTTTATCCTCAGCTAAGGTAGGATGATCTGCATCTCCTTCTCTCGTAGCAGGTCTCCTTCACCATAAAAGGAAGCTTGCAGAAAGACACCTGGGCAGTGCTAGAAAGGATGCATAAATGGACAATAGGATCTTTCCAATTACTATGAGATACGCTTTCCTGGGAGACAGGTCTCCTCATTGGAGGTCACTTAACAGTAAAGTTAAATTAGTTAAAAGAACAAATTAGAACTTCAGGGACTTCTGGGAAGATAAGCTAAATAATACAGGATAAGATAATGTGAGATAAAATCAGTAATTATTAAAAAAAAATCCTTTCCCATACATTTATAACAACTTTGAACAGTTTTCAAGTACTTGACAAAAATGTAAAGATGAAAAACCATGACAGAGTGGAAGAATATTGTGCCTTCTTCAGGAAGGCATTTAGAGATGCAATTGAGAATTTTGAGTGTCTTGAAAATGGCAACTGCACAGAAAGTTCTGACCACTTGTTGATTAGAAGCTGTATTATTGGGACTTTGGGAGGCTGTTAAAAGGGGTCCTATTTTCTCCATACTACAGAAGCAAAGAATGCCCAAAGATGTAGGAAGTGAACTTGTGTAATTAAAAGATCTAGAATAGACATAAAAGAAAAAGAAAAAGAAAAAAAGAAAAGATAATTATCCTGCATTTAGCAGGAGATCTAGTGGAGAAAACACAGTTTAATGGTTTTGGAATCAGAAGGACCTGTTTTCCATAGAGGATTTCAGAAAACACATAGCTACAGTTCTGACTTATGTAATGGAATTTGGCCTGGCTTCTGATTCCATGAATTGGCAAATTCTTCCTCCTCTTTGTCTCAGCTCTGCCAAAGCTGATGGATTAAGATGTTTACACAGCAAATATAACAACTGTTACGCACAGCTGCCAGATTCGACATTAACAAAAGCCATACATAGGGCTCAGTGGAGAAAATTTCTTGCCTTTGTCTCTGGATCTCAAACTACAGAATTTGCAGGTAAATATGCTGAAATTGAGCTTCTAGTGAATAGAGTTCAAAGACAGTATCTGAGATTTTTCTTAAAATATTCATCATCCTGGCATTGATTATAACTCTTACCATAATAACCATCATTTTGATTTTTAAAGATCGAAACTGCCTTTTAAAAGTGCAATTCCCTTGCCCAAAGGCCAGAAGTGTTTAACATACATTAAAAAAGTAGACGTGGCAGTAAAGTAATGATTTGACATATCTAATGCATACCTTTTTCAGTAAGTAAAGTGCTTCTTGTGATTCTGTGCAATTTTTTGCCAACATGTCAATATCATCTTTCGATATAATGGGTTCTTTCAGTTGCTCTATCCAGGACCACATCAAGCTGCAGAGGATAAAAGGATCTCTCTCAGTACAGATTTTATCCCAAGCTCCATCTCGAGAATTCAGTTCTTTCTAAAAATAAATAAATAAAATAAATGCATCATCTATTTACTTTGCTAACATGCTCTTTGACTGTAGTAGCACTTGACTGCTTATGCTCCAACATAAAAAAAAAAAAAAAAAAGACTTAGCAGTTATAAAAAATATACATAATTTGTTTTTTCCCAAAGCATCAACATTAATCAGCAGTAATATAAGTGATTCTTTAAAAGAGAAGGTTGACATAAATAGTACATCTCAAAACCTCCTAATTATCTACTAGAATACAAAAAACAGTTTTGGATTCCTACTTCAAAGCAAATGTTACTGGGAAGATTTGGGTTTGAGGCTAAGGAGTTAGTTTCTGCTAAAATCTTCTACACATGGAATCCTCTGATTAGCTGTGAGAAAGCTAACTAAAAAAATTAAAGCTTTTAAAAGCTTAAAAACAACATAGCTCTAACTTTAAAAATCATTAGTACTTTTATGTTAGCAATAGTCAAGTTAAAACCACAGATAATAGCATCAATTTTTATTAGTTAGTAAAGTGAATGAACATGACCAGAACAATGTTTCAACCTCATGTAAGAGACCAAAATGCATATGTTTGTTTTGCTTGCTTTTGAAAGAACCAGCTCATAACTGACAAATACAATCATTTACTTAATTAGAACATAAATCTGTGTCCCTATGTGTCATTTCAAAGGTTTCCAAGATTCCTTTACCTACTGGTGGCATTTTTGCCATTCCAGGGATTAACCTAGGTGAAATATGCAGAACACACAACATTGAATCAAGTTAAAAATTACCTGCCACATTTCTACCTTCTGCTTCACTTCATCCTCTCCCAGAAATTCATTTATATTTGCAAGTGCTTTAGCTGCCAAAACTCTTCGGGCTTCCAAACTTAATTCTGATTGCAAAACGATGTGTGGAATTGCCTCTGACAGATCTTTGCTTGTCTGGCTTTCATATCCCATAGAAAACTTTGCTTTAGAAGAAGAAGAAGAATCAGAGTCCTGAGAGGCATAGACTCTTCTCTTATACATATTAGTCTCACATTCTGTTCTATGACCAATCTCTTTTGCAAAATTATGCTTTGGTGTTCCAGGTTCCCTGGAATTGTGGATAGATGCCAGACCTGAAGAAAAGGTTCTGCTGCGTTGTACTTCTTTGGCAGATTTTCTTCTGTGATAAAGCGAGGATCCATCTTTTCGTCCATCCAAATTAAATTTACCTTGACTCCAGAATGTACATGTATTACGCACTAAGACTTCTTTGTTTAAATCCCACTGCAGCTTTTGTCCACCTGCAGCAGAACACTCCTCGCCACAGTTCTGCTGAAATTTGTTGTGCAGTAATATCTGAGTAGGTACTGTCCATGCAGTTTCTCCTTGTTCTAAGAGAAACTCAGTTGTCCTTAAATCTGATTCACTATAACTCAGACGCCTTTTCACATGAGTGAACGGCTGAAGGCRTTCGGCATTCCTTCTTTTCCAAAGAGGATCATATGCATGTGCCAAGGAGAAAAGAGCATTGTGGGTCTCAAAAGTAGCTGAGTGAGTTTGGGAGAACGAGTCAGATGTATCACTGTCCTGTCTTTCTAGCTCTTTATCTAGCTGTGTAGAGACCAACTGAGAAACAGTCTCTTCAATTTCAGCTGAGAGATCTGGTATATTTAACAATTCTGCCTCTATCACCTGTCTGTTTTCAGCCAAGTCTAGCAACAGTTTGCAAACTAGATGAATAAGTTTTGGCACATGTTTGAGATGCCTGCTCTCATAACCGTGGAGCAGGTGTCTCTGACGGGTCAGGTACTGAGACAGTGTCACTGTGTGCGCCTTGGGATCACAGCAAGCAAATACATTTCTCAGAGGAATTAAAAACTGCGTGAACTCTCTGATGCATAACAACTGTCCTCTAGTCTGAATAGAATTAGGCCTTTTTGCTCTAACAAACAGAATTGCTTGATCAGCAGTCATTCTTGTTGCAAAAACTAAATAGCAAGCTATTAGAACACCTGGAAAATACAAAGACAAGTATTAGCTGAGGAACTATCAAATTAAAATGAATATTCAGTAAAGATGTACAGGATGAAAATGAWTATAAGCAAAAATACAAGATTTATACCTTTTGTTATGTGATGCTTCTGTTAAGTAAGTACAGTTGTATTTTTTTGGATTGCAAGATAGTAAAGGCATTCTCACTACACTTTTAATGAGAGCTAATTTCTTACCACAGTATCTCTAGCAATTGCAGCATTTTTGAATACTAACACAAAATCAGRAGCAATGCTGGCTTCTATAGGCAGGGCTCTGGCAACAAGATAGGTCTTGAAAGGGCCAGAAGTAAATTAAATTTCAGCTGTTCCACAAAAACCTACTTGATTTAACAATCAGTGATAGGTAGGTCTGTAAGGATAAACATGTAATAAATACATTCAAAAATGAAAGTGTACTAAGTGATTTTTTCCCATCAAAAGGAAGCTATCCAATTTGAATAAAATGGGGAATTATTATTTAGATTCAAAGATTTTTCTAACTTTATTGGCTGTTGTTTTTTATCTTCTAACTGATATCTACTAAAACTGATCTCTTTCTGCCTGTGACAGATTGTTTTCACATATAAATTTGTTTAGCTTTTTTAACCACTGATGCACATCTTGTAGTGATACAGAAAATTTAAACAAGTGAATAATGCTATACAACCAGAGATTCTTTTGCATCTTTAGAAATATAATTCTGTTGATCTTTGGGGTAGAGGACACATACCTGTCCGACCAAGTCCGGCATGACAATGAACAGCTACTCTCCCTTCCTGTAAGGCAAAAGCCATGACTTTTACCATATCAAGTATAGTAGTGAGAGATGCCACTCCATAATCCTTCCATCCAAAATTATAAAAATAAACTAAAATAAAAAGAGAGAGAATTATTTTCAGTTGTACAGAATATGAATTAATACTGTATGAAGAGAAGAGATGACCAATAATAAATGGTAGTACTAAAATGGCATAAAGGATCTTAGAAAAATCTGACTACATAATGTTTGAAAGAAATTATTTTCACATTTCAAAATACTCTTGCTATGAAAATTTGATACGTACATGAAACTGGTAAAGACTTGTCAAAACTAAAGTTCAGCTGGAATGTAAATGGTATAAAAAACTGAGTGATTCATACTAAAATTACTGAGCTATATATAGGTAGGGCATTTTTTTTAAGAAATAAAAGCACTCCTGTTATAAGCTGTTTCTTATACAGAGGCAATTTTTCTCATCTCATTGTGATATGAAAATACAAAAATATTGCCAATACAAATATTCTCAAATCAAAGGAATGACCATTTTGTAGTCTAGATAAGAAAATATGCACCAGAATTTGAAATACAAATAATATTTTATATATTTAGGAACTAGGAAGAAAAAAAAATTAACTAGCTGTCATGTTTTCTTTAGTCCAAACACCTGAATATTARCCTTGAATATACACAATCTTGGATAATGCATTATTCACTCTTGATTATATTTGCCATTTTTCATTTTTATATCCTTTTTTGTGCAATATTTCTTATATAGTTTTTTCTAACACACAAGAAATCATGTCAAAATACCTTCAAATGCCAAAATCAATAATTAATGAGGAACGGCAGCAGGAGCTAACTTACTTCCAGCCTCCATGAAAGCTTCAGGAAGGTAGGTGAAGCCACTTTCTTGTTCCAGTGGATTCCCACAGCTCGCATGCTCCCCAGGACGCTGAAGGTTAATTATGGTTTTTATGCTGCATCTTAAGCAAGGAATAGATGAGTCAAAGTATTATATGCAGCCAAAATCTCATTATTCCATATTTTGTGAAACACACATTTATTCTTAGAGGAGAATAAATCTTTACCTGTATATTGTTAAAATGAAAGGATCTTTACCAACAATCCAAATCTATGTTGAAAGAGAAAATGGATCAGGAATTACATGAGTAATACCTATAATAAATAGTGACTAAATTTTTTACCTTTCAAATTGTTCAATAATGTTGTACTTTTCAATTAATTCTGTTGAGGGTCGAGCTGTAGCCAATATGTTATCTGTTATCCTGAGAAATTAAAAARGTAAATAATAATGTCACTATCATAATTTCTTGAGTATGTGTCTACTTGAATAAGAACATCATTTCATTTTCAAAAAAGACAGAAATACCTTGTTGATTACGTAGAAACTTTATTTTCAAAAAATTCTACTATCATATATAGTGTTAGTGATAAATCCGGTTCAGCTGATACAGATATTATATATCAAAAGATCATTATTGGAAATGCTTAAGTGCCAAACTGATTAACATATTAGAAAACTCCTCTGAAATCTGGACTCTGATCTAGGTTTGGCCCTTAAGATTTGTATACTTCTCAATAGCAGCTGCTGTTACCAAAAATCAATAATAATTTAAAGATGTATTTCATATGAATGCKACTAATTATGAATATGCTTCTGTTAAATACATGCCTTGTATTATTTCATCTTAATAACGTTTTCACTTTCGAGTTCTGTTGTGAACATGTTAAGTCTTAGGAAGAATTATCTATAACTCAGAATGTAGTTTTTTTAATTTATCATAGGTATTTCTTCTTTTGGATCTGAACCAAACTCTTGAAGTAAATAGAAGTCCTTCAGTAACTTTACAGGACTATGTACAATGGCTGTTACAGTTTACTGCTAAGTGGTAATTCTGAATCAACCCATTGTTCTGTTTTTTACTTAACTTAGTAATATTTGAGTTAAAAAGCAATAAGTAGAAGCTTATTTTAATTGAATTCTCTCTTYTAATAAATATAATGGATGCAGTTACACATAGTGAATATAAATGCTGCATATTACCAAGAAGAGTAGAGCCCTTTAATGGCTTGCTCTTGGTCACTCCATCGAGCAGGATTTTCATACTTGCAAGCACGGCCACCGCATGCCATTGAACACTGCATATGACCAGGAATGACATGGCGAAGGCGCTCGCCTACTTTAGTGTATTTTGCCGTTGGACGCCTTGAACTCCCTAGAACACAGGCAAAAACAGATTTAGTAAGGAAGCTTACAAATTCATCTCCATCTTAAAAGTTATCAATTCAATCCTAAATTGATGAAGTTATAAACAGCATAAATATATATGAAATATAYATTTAAGATTCATTTTTCAATACAGACTTAGTAAGGACTGTTAGGGAAAAAACGTTTGAATTACTGCAGAAGTTGGGTTTTTTTTCACAGTAACTTTGCTTTCTTCTGATGAATTTACAGGTATGTGATATCCTTTGCAACGAAACAAATGTCATGATCATCTATCTGAAACCAAAAATACTTAGCACACCTTCACACATATACTGCTGGGTTTTATTTTATCTATGTAACTGAGCTGTTAGAATAAAAAGAATATATTAAACCCTGAATAAAAAAACAGCAAATATTTAATATAAAATACAGCAAAAAGCATTTAAAAATCCCTATTTTACAAATATATCTAAAATATAGCTGACAGAACAAAAGTACARGAATTTAACACACACAAGAGAAACAGAACTGCCTACAATCTTAATGAAAAGTACTTTACTTTTTTTTTCRGGAAAAGTTGCATTCAGCTCCTCAGGGCTCAGAGATGATATGGCCACCATAACCCGGTGAGTTGATGATGACAGTACCTCTACAACTGAGCTCCGGCGCCTCTGGATTATGCGAAGAAGGGGATCAGAGGAAGAATGCCTCCGACCCTGGAAAAAGTTGCTAAAAATACTTGCTGCTGACCACCTTCGGGGTGAGTCCTGCATGACTGCCCCACACCAGCTACAGTTCAGAAGGGCTGCCGAAGATGCTCTGATACGAAAGCCAAGTTGCTCMGTGCTGAAGTTGCACAGAGCTGTGCATCTTTGTGTATGATCTGGCAGCTCTTCAGGATAGGCTGAGCTGTCTCCATAGAAACACACAATGAACCACTGATGCCAGCTATCCTTGTGGCAGCTAAATTCTATATGAATTGATTCTGTTTGGGACAAACTGTTCCACTGCTGATGAAAATAGTTGCATTTCAAGTAGATAATTTTGAAAATGGACTGGGAACAACCAAAACATTTTCTATAAACAATGTGAGTATGTAAATTACACACATTCAGAATTTGCTAAGACACAAAATACGATATTCAAAAGAACAATCAAAATGTAGCTGGATACTGCTTTCTGAGAAATCCGTAAGCAGGAACATTATACTCCCCCACCTTTTGGTTTAACATTCCACAACCACCTCTCTCCCTCTGCTTAGTTGTTCCAAAATGCATCATTAGTTCTGTAATGATTGGGATTAGTGTGTTCCTACTGAAATGGTTCAGTACATGATGAATTGTAGACTGTTCACTCTGGACCATTCATATCTTCTAACAAAACACAATTTGTTATTCAAAACAAAAGGCTTATTTTGTCAGGGCCCAGCTATTTTATTAACCAAAGCTGTTAGCCCTACAGACTGAGATAAAGCAGATTATGAGAAGAAGACATATCAGTGGAGTGCTTTAAGCTTTTGAAGGTAGATATTAGGTGGCAATTTTCCTCCTACTTTGCTTCTAGTGTGCTAAGGAGGAGAATGAGCTGGCCAGAAAGATTGCAAGGTTCTCAAAAGCACAGAATTCCCATGCTGGCAATTATATGGAGAACAGATTGTAGCAATGTTAAAATAATTAAATGTCTAGAAACATCTATTGAAGGGCTAGAACATCTACGTTAAAACATCCCTTGTCTATACATTAGACTAGGTGCTAAAGATTCTGAGGCAGGGAAAAGGGGAAAAAAACTATAACTTTGTTCATTAAGTAAATTAATCCTGTTGCATTTTCCTAAGCATATATACTATCCTTAGCCTGCATTTGACATTTCTTTTTGTACTATGAAAGCAGTCCTCTTAAGAGGAATTTGCATCATAATAGAAAGCTCTCTTCTGATTTTTTTTTTAAGGCAAAAATCTACTGTTTCTTCTAGGTACTGAACAGGAATTAAGTAACTGAATTTTTAATACTGCATCCCTGCTATTAAGAAGACATAGTAAGGTCTTCTGTAGATACTACGCCTGAAACATTAGTAGTGATGTCATATGAGAAAAGGAAATATTAAAGCCAATACTGTTAGCTGTTGTCTCAAAATTCTGACTACTCTGATTCAACACTAATGATGATATCAAGAGCTGAGGGAATATTTAAATGGGCTTTTATTTTAGGGGTTAGGTGAAAGAGAAAGGAAGATGAAAAAGGCTGTTTCAAGAGCTTCCTATATCCCATGAGCATGAAAAATGTTTTTTAATTAATTATATTGCTTTCTTATATTTATTTCTTTTTCTTTCTCTTCCCAGTGTTTTCTTCAGTACGTATCAAATTCTAGTGGAGGCAGAAATGAGCAAGATAAAATGCTACATGCAGTTATTTTCCCATTGAATCTAGTAGGACTTGCAAGTATTCACTCAAAATAGTAAGTCATAGTTATATCCCATAAGACTTTAAATATCTTCTTAGATTTTTGTTGGTGGTGGTGGTGAAGGTTTGTTCAGAGTGCTAGGCAGTTTCTGAACGTGAAAATGACATAGTTCTTTTGCTTAAGAGGTTATACCTGGCAATATGAAAGCTACAGAAAAGTTCAGCATAATAATGCATTGTGGTGATGATTAAGTAATGCAATTCATTTTTATGTTATAGACATTTTGTGCTTATAATTGGTGAATAATATATCTATTTTTAATTATCTGTAGAAATGTGGTTTTTTCAGAATTTCTCTAAGTGGTTTCTATGAATAACGTATGAGAGGAAATGATTACCTGAGTTCATATTTGCAAGGTACACACTGCTTTCTAGCAATGAAGAATATGGTAGTTCATTTTGCAGCAAAACTCCTGCAGCCATTGCAGTACCTGTTGAAACAGTAATACGTTTACTGTAAATCTAGAGCACAAGTTCAAAAATGGAAAATAAGGTGAGTGCCTGTCACTGATCATAGAACTGTCCAAAGTTCTTTGGGCAGTCAGACATGGACTGTATTTTTTTTTCTGGTGTACAGTCATCTTAAAAGAGGTTGGCAGTCTGTACCAGCACAATTGAAGTTTAGCAGATTGTGTATTTCTAGCGCTAGAGCTTWGCTGAGCATGGCCTTTATAATTTGTGCTTTATATGGATAGTCATTCAACTTAAAAKTTTTTAAGGTAACGTCACCTTAAACATATGACTGGAAATCTTGAACTGAAATCCTGCAGGGGACAGTTTCGATGATGCTAATGGTATCATTATGACAGCACTGTTTCTAGATCAGACCATTTATAGTTTTAGTTTATAATATCCAAGCAGACCATCCCCAAATTATATGCGTTCTCTGTTCTCTTTCCTCCACTCGTTTCTAGTACGTTGACAAGTTTGAAAGCACATATATGAAGATCCTTCTCTAATGAGAAATCCAAACACAAGTCTTTGTCTGAACAGAAAACAGTTCTTCTGATGTTTTAATATGATTGCTAATACAAGGTATGCCTTGCCATGAAGACCTCACACCTGACAAAAAGAAAGCTAAAGGAAAGCAGTAAGGGTGAACATATCCGTCACAGTGATGTTTAAATAAACCATTTATAAGGATTTTGTGTGGAAATTCTTACCCARTATTCAATTTCTTACCTCAATAGAAAAATAGTTGCATTTATAAAAAAAAAAAGGGGGGGGGCAGCATCATTCTCATACTAAACCAAAATGGCTACACTATATGCGTAACTAGTAAAACGTTTCTACATAGAAAAAACTCAGATCCCACATTCTGTTAAAATGGTATTAGGATTCAGCAGCATAAATAGTGTTTTAAAGGACAGGAGATTTGCTTAAAAAAATGTTTATGGAGATGAGGTGGTATAACAATCCTAAATTGCGATAAAAAGAGGTTTCAACTGTTTGTTGTTCAATATCCACTTTTCATCTGTAATTCTGCTTGTTTTCAAAAATAATTTTTAAATAGATCCAAACAGAATTTCGGTTATTCAGATATTACATTATCTGACCACATACTTGAATAAATTGAGATTATTCTTCCAAGAGTGCTAGTAGACTTCATTCCCATTTACCTCAAAGACCCTTACTATCCCTTTCCAGGATACTTTATGGTAGGAACAGAATAAACATACTCACCAGTGACCCTTTAAAACTGGTGCATCAGTATAGAATGGCCTYGAAACAATGAGAATAGCAGGCACTGCTATTGTTTGTGAGAACAAGTGGCCTTTTGAAACTTCAGTGATGCCAAGAAATGCATTTCTAATGTAAATATATATATTAGTAAGAATACTAATTAAGATGAATCTTAATGAATATGAAAGAGTATCTGGAATGTTTTCTACTCAGCTATTTAACCACCCAACTCTGCACTTTTAAAGTCAAATACTTAATAAATAGGCAGCAACACCCACCCACCCACACCCTGCATTGGGAAAACAKCTATATCCTGAAAAGTCTCTATCCAGAATGTTTTTCTACAATGTGCCAGAATTAATGGTTCAAGTCAAGTTATAAATCCGACATTCCTAACATAGCAGTATTTGACTACCTTTTTTTTTAAAAAAAACAAAGTTTGAGAGTATGAAGTACGATACTCTTGGAATACTGAATAAAGAATATAAATTTGGTTTAGATTAACTTAAAATTCCAGTCTTTTCTACATCTGAAATAGTGGGAAATGCCTATTTTTCCAGATGTACATTACAGGACACATTGTCAGAATGAATACTGTATTCTAGAAAGTCTTAATTCAAAAATGTTGCCTTCTGCAACAGCATTGCCTGCTGTTGTTACAACTTACTGATAAAATAAGGATAATTGAAAGTGAGTAAATCAAAGCAAACAGCTTTTGTCAGTTATTGTATTTATTTAACAGATGTTTCTGTATACTTATTTATTTGTACTGCCCACATGAAAGTGGTACAAAAAAGTGAGTCAAAATGTCAGAGTATTTCTGTCATCCAAAACTATTTTCTCTCTCTCGCTCTCTCCTTTTTTTTTTTTTTTTTTTTTTTAAGTAACCTGAATTCAGGTTGACAGGATCGCCTAACTGAAAAGAGAAAAGGTGCAGATTAATGCAGAAGATAAGGTACCTGTAGTTTTATAAAATACAAGCAATATTGTTCTAAATGTCAGAGACAAACAATGTGTTTATTTGCCTTTTAATGAATTAGGCTCTCCTCAAATTTATTTCAGAAGATATACTAAATCCATACTTCCATTTCTATACAACCAGTATAGTTCCGACTAACTTAAATATTTTGTCTGCATGCTTTTTAGTTCTTTAAATTTACTGTCTGACAAGTATTTTGAATTCCACAATGTAAGCAGTGTTTCTTTGTAATTATCTGGGGGGTGGGGGGGGTTGGAGAGAAATTGTGAACTTTTTATAGAGTAATATTGCACTCCCTCAGGCAGAAGTAAAATACTATAACTTTGGACAGGAAGTACTTTCAGTGTTGATGTTATTGGAGAGGGTTATTATATTTGTACGCAGATCAAAATAGTATTAAAACAAGTGCTTGAGAAAAAGAAACAACTCTCATATTTCTTCTATGTATCGTATGTTTTTAGTTTTTAAAAGAGTCTCTTCAGCATTTTGTTCATCACATTTGATACTCTCAGATGCTACAGAAAAAAGCAAGAATCCTGAAATGTTATTCTAGGTCATGTTCCTTATTAGCTCTCTAAGGGAATTGAGTCACATACCTTGTGGCAGTCGTATCACCTTAATCAGATTCACTRTGTTATCTGTGTGACATGCATTTCTATTGCCATGACAGCAAAGAAGCTGGTCTTTTAATCTTGGTTTCACAATTTTAAAAAAAGGAACAGTATCTTAGGTGATGTTCCATCTCTGTATTTTATCACAGGAAGCAATGTCATTAAGCCTGCATAAACAACACAGGTAGTGTAACTTAAGAGTGAAAATATTATCTGTGTTATTGGCTGATTGAAGTAACTAGCAGTATCTTATTGCCTAAGGGAAAAAGGGTCTCTTGAAATCATGGTATCAAGCATTAAGGGGATATTTCAAAAGGTTTATTTCTCCCTCCAGTGTGTTTTTTGTATTCATTTTGTTGTCCCACTGTATGCATTTCTGAGGCTTTTTTTTTTCCTCATTTGAGCCAACCAGTTCCTAACAGAAAGGATATACTGGTTTTGTTGACCATTAGTTGCACCACTGATTCACATGTTGCATTTGATAACAGATGAGTAGTTGTCAGATCCTACTCACTGCTTCATACRTGCAGAGAGGTGGCTTTTTTGCAGAGGAACTAGTGTAGTCATACTGTGCTGTCATAGGTGAGATTCAGTTTGTGCATCCACTTTACAGGAGTGAAGTAGTTTCTTGTTCATGTCATGATTTCCTCTGGAATAAGAGCGCTTCTCTTTGCACAGATACAGGTTGAGTAGTAAAATGCCATGCAGCAAGTAGGCCAATTGGGATATCAGTGGTCCACAGTGAAACAGGTTCTGCAACTAACTGTGGTGCAGGTTTCCTCAGAAAGAGCACAGAGGAGAGCTCTGCTGCTGGTTCACATGGTCAGGCTGCAGTACGGCCTGAGCAGACTAGCCACTGCTAGGATAGGATTAGGTGCTGGTAGTGCCTTTCCTTTACTATCTGGTAGAAGGAAGGAAGGACCACATCAGAAACTACTCCACACCTCAAAACTGGCTTAGGTATCACCCTGCCTTGCAAAGAGGAARGTGACCTTCTACTATCTCAGGATCTGGAAGGTCTTCCTGGCTTCCATCACTGGGCACGATCTTTGCACCAGATTGAAATGGGAGCAAGGAATAACATCAAAGATTTTTAGCAGCCAGAAAAAGAATTATATAGCCAAAAAGTGATGCAATAACAAGACATTGGTCACACTTGACTCTAGCAATTAATACAGTTATTTAATATATGTAACTATTATCTTTTACTTCCGAACACATTTTTCAAAACAGACAGTAGAGCTTGCGTTGTAGACTGGAATGACTCCAATTGTGCAAGTTCAGCTGCCAGCACGAGCAGTAATCCCCTGTGAAAGCTTCTCACCGCATTTCCGAGAAACTACTAGTTCACTTACTAGTGAGATCCCATTTCTCCAGATCTATGTGCATTTGGGTAATTTAGAATACGAGAGCACATCACACATTTGAAAAAATTACTTTCATGTATTAACGTGAAAAAAACTTTGATAAGCAGTMAATTTTAAGATATCAACGTGTAAGAAAAGCTGTTTTAAAACTCAAGTATATTCGTACAATATAGGCAAATGCTGATGACCTGTCGTCACCTGTCACATAAAATATGGGGTTTATTTTACTATTTTCTTGCTTTCTAAAGTCATTTGTTCTCTTCCCTATTGCATTCCTATATAAGTAACTACCCAGTGGCCAAATTTTAAAGGAACMTAGTTGACTGCAGATGTAGATAGAGGCTAGGTTAGCTTAGTACCAATCACTCAGCTAGCTCCATGTATGAGTACACTAAAATTTAGTCCATGGCCTGATTCTATAAGAACTTATCTATATGGGAAATTCTGATTTTGTGGGTAGTCTCACAGAGTCAACAGGATATTTATCTAAACAGAAAATTATATGGGACAATGTTTCATTGCCAGAAGGCAAACTTCTGGAAATTGCAGTAATTAAGATGTTTTATTTAATTCTTTTAAATTGTTGCTGTTAAATTTAAATTTGATTGTTTAGTTAGATAACTAAAACTAAGCAAATATATGGTAGTGTAATGAGAATTGTTTGTATTTAATGAAATAGTAAAAGGCTGTGGTTATTTGAAAGAGATTATTAAAATATAAAAATATAGAATATACAAAAATGGTTATTAAATTCTAACTTGCTCTCTAAATTCAGGTTTTAACTTTCTTTTACGATAGGCAGATTATGAAAGTTTTTGACAAAAAAAAATGTTAAGAGATAGTTAGTCACTTCTGCAGGAAGCACTGGTAGATGAAATCACATTTCAAACTACAATAGACTATCTAATTTTAACATTGCCAGAAATAACAAAACATTTATTTCTAAAGTTTTGTAAAAGTGGTAGCTAACTATTTTTCCTTAAATTTGCTTATATGAATAATGAAAGAAAATGGTGTTTTAACATACATTACAGTAAAAAGTATTGATATAAAATATTTCACAAATATTTAAGGTACAATTAGCAAAAAACTCTGAGGCAGTATTCAGCATGGAGCGAATGCATTTCAATAGGCACACATCTCAATTCCCTAGGCTCATTTGAAACTTGAAATGTTTACTACCTATGAGCTAACACCAAAAAAAAAAAAAGGAAAAAGTAAATAACACATAGATATAGGACAGAGAGAGGATAAGGTTATAATTTAAATAAAGATAGTTTAGCTATATGCAATTTACACACATGGGCAATCCTACAGCTATTGTAAAACTCCGGTGATTTCACTGGGAACACAACCAGCAGTAATTTATTATTTCTATATGTGTTTTTCCCCTTTGGGAAAAAATATTCACCATCTGTTTTCATAAAATGTGAATGTCATTTTATCATTAAACATGGTATTTACATAGGAATGCAGCTGCTTACACACATTTTAAAGAGACAAAAGAATATAATTCATTAGAAGATTATGTAGGTGTTGGCCTGGTGATGCAGTGTTTGCTATTAATAGATTTTTGACATAAATAGTAAGAAATCGCAACCTAAACTGATGGACAGGTCAACGGTCTTGATTCATACTGTTTCAGTCACATCAGCTCTCTGTAGTAGCGTTAGCACAATAGTTAACAGATGTTACTTCAAACTACCTTGAACAGGCTGGCAACTAGTAATTACTATTGAGAATTACAAAGGAGATGGTATAAAAATGAATACATTAACCATTCTGCCAACGAAACTGGTGACTCATATATTCTTGATCATGAATAGCATGTTTACTAAGATAGTCTATCTGATTTGTAAGACTGACTATATACAGAAGAGTGAGATACTGTCAGTAAGGAATTTTAATAGCATTCAGAAGTGGAAAAGTTTTAAAATTGAACTTCTGCAAGTCAGAGGGATTATTTTTAAATATCAAATAACCAAAACCATAGTGAGTAAATTTACATGCATTTTAATAGATATTTTCAATAATTTCAATTTAACCTCTTACCTGTTACCCAGCAAAAAGAATGAGTGACTGTTGATCCCTTCATTATTGCAGCATTAACCACAAGAAGTATGTTCTAGGGAAATTCACGTTTACAGAAGAGAAGCTGAATGATGTTGCCACAGTATTTCCTGTAGTTAATTGGATTCATGATGGTAATCTGGGAGGAGCCAGTAACTATCTTTTCTTTAACTTAAGACTGTATGTGGAATGCCGTACGGACTATGCAGATAATCATCCCATAAACTGCTTTCTATTGCTGTCTAGATTTTAAAGGGATTGAGGCAAACAGGCCACACCAGTCTGATGTTTTAATAGCTAAATCCTGCATCTCTTCTTTCTGTTCACCTCATTTTCGTATTAYTAGCCACAAGTAAATATATATACATGTCCAGCTGTGTCAGACTAAGCACATAATTACAGAAATAATTTTGTGAAGTTATATTAAACAAAGTTATCCTAATAAATTCACTTTGAAACAGCATGAAAAGAAAATCATGGATAAATATTTTGTTGTTCATATTTGTAGTTATATCCTGAACAAAGTATTTCCTTTCTCACCCAATATAGCATAGAATATCACTAAAGTATTTACATGTAGTAGAAATTAACTGGACTAAAAGTAATATCAGAAAATAGAAAAAATAAATATCTCTCAGTGAAGCAGAGGTAATCAAGTAAAATAGCATCATTAAAAATTCCTCCCAGTTATTTAAAAACAAAATAACAAATATTTGTACAAACTTCTATGGATGGGATAGGTGTCTTATTTAAACAAGCAAGGAGCTACAGGCGACAACTCTCTAAAGGCTGATGCCAACAACCTCATTAATTCCAAAGATGCTATCTCAGCTAAACACCTGCCTTAATTTGGCCAGCAGAGAAATGGAGCATGTAGCAGGACTAAATTGTTTGGTTAGTTTTCAGAAACAATTTTATAATCAGATTGCACTGTGTTTGTGCTGTGTACTGCTAATAAAATTCAGATTGAAGAAGAATCCAAATACTCCTTTATACAAAAACTCATTTACTGAGAACAGAGACAAATTTACAAAAGTAATCCTTAAAATTATATGTCTAGCTTCTTAATAATCTTGCAGGGACAAAAGTCCTGTGCATGAACTAAACTGCATTCCAGTCATTTTAGTAAACAGCATACATCATATACATGCATGTATGCACACTTGGGCAAAAAAAAAGTATTATATAAAAACTGGGCTTCAAAAGATCTGTGCACAATTCTGAAAAACATATTAAAGTAGCTTAGAATCATGGTTATTCTCAAAATCTCTCTTCTACAAGTATCCGTTTTAGTTTACAGCCATTGTTTGCCACGTGCCATGGTAAATATATCTTCTTAGAAAGCTAGTAATTGGTCATGAGTGAATGTAAAGTGAGATAAAATCCAAACACAAAAATTCTTTCTGGGGAAAATAAGCTGTTTTCAAGTGAGCACAATTATTTTTTAAAAAGTCTGCTCACATAGTTTGTGCATTAATTACAAAGAGAAAAGATGAATACAGTTTCCTTCCGTGACTGTGTGTCCCATGAAGAAACCAAGAATTTCCATGTTCAATACCTGTTTAATTTTCAAACACATTCACCATCCTACATGAGTACAGTATGAACCCAAGGTGAACTGTGTGCCAGAGYTATAACATAGATTTATTTTTTTGAAGTGATTATCTTTTAGCTGAAAAATATATTAATAGAAACATACAATGGAAAAGTCTTAAAAGCCTGTAAGTATTTTTAATTGTATGGCAAAATACAGCTATTGCTTTGGATAGTGAGTCTTTGCTGTTAAAGGAGGGTTTGAATAGAATCAAAAAATTTTGTGAGATGCCTTAATAATTGCCCTCTCAGCTGTATTATGCTTGTAAGTCTGTTATTTACAACAGGCAGGTATCAGAGGGCATGTAATTTCATTTTTCTCCAGTGCAGTGTTTCTTATAGAACATGCGTATTAAAATTCACCTTTAGGACTGAAGGAGTTCTGTAGCTACAAACATAAGCTGCAGAATAACTTGTTGAGGAACAAACATTTTAATTAAGGTGTATCTAAGTAGCCATATACTCCTGTTTCGGTAACCTGTAATGCAAATATATATTGTTAAAAATGTGACTGAAATCAGGTTCATTATTTTGAACTTTAAGGTAGAAATTTAGGACTTGCTGTACTGCAAAATAAAGTTTGTCCATTTAAACAACATCTAAATACTAAGATTATATATTATTCCAACTGCAAAATGATTTAAGTTTTTAAAATTCTGAATATTTKCCCCTTCTGTTATTTAAAACCTGATCAGATTGTGCAGTTTGAAATACTGTGTTGCACTTCTTTCTTTAATGTGTTTGTTTAAGCTTCAGCTCTAAATGTGTCGATCACCCCAGTTTCCCCTTACTGTTGGTGGCTCTGCAGTGCTCAGAATCTCTGAAAAACTGGTCCATAAGGGTCCATATGTGACAAGAAGTGGAGCAGCTAAAGAACTATTTTTTTTCTAGTGATCTGCCAAGTTTAGCTAGTTCCAGGAAGCTGTGCCAACCGTGCTTGTTCAAATAGGCTATGTCATCGTACTTTAATCAAGACAAGGTTTTGTGTTAACTGAGTGTGACTTTTTGGGGGTGTTAACCACTAGGTTAAAATAACGTGCCATTTTCAAAGAAAGAATATGCAGAGTAGGCGGGATGCCAGTGACTAGACTAATAGTCTTTATATCTTTAAGCTTGGCATTTTCCTATTGAAACAAAATGAAGAATTGCAAGTCCTCTGGAAAATTCTATTGACCTATCATTGCTGTTCAAAGATCTTAACAAGCGTTTTAGCTGAGTAGAACAGGATCAGTAGGCTTCTGGCAGCGTATTTCCCTAGAACTGTATGGGCTATCTCATGGCTACCTTACACTGCACTTAGTAAATCCACCTGTCCCATTGCTTTAGGTACTAATTATCAAATTAGGCAGGCAGAAAACTACGTCTCATAATAAGATGAATGCAATTAAAAAGTTTGACCATTGTTAAGACTGCACTGTTTCCACTGCTACATAGATAGAATTGGAACTTGAAATTATACTACAATTTAAATTTTACTAAAACCTGATTTACTTTAAGGATTATGCTAATTTAGTTCAAACTATGTATTTAGACTCCTAGCTGGCTTTGAACATTTCCATCTTTACTTTTTGCTTTCTGCGCTTCTCATAGCTTAGGTAATAAAAATCTTTTAATGTTGCTCTGTATTCAGGTCCCGAATGCTTACATTAAAACACTGCAGGGAATGGTATAGTGTGTATAAATGTGTACTAAAATTACACATATAAATGTGTAATTTTAAAACTGTATGAAGTTTTAGTAAAGACTTTTTACAAGTTTTGCTTTTAGATTAATTTTTTGACAATCCTGTCCCTTAAATATAATGCAGTATCAAACAACAAATCAATCATAAAGGCAACGTTTAAGCCTGTCTTTCGTTCCCAGACCTAGCCTACATTGATAGTTATGTAATCGTTATAGTTATACGTATAACATAGTATATACTTTGTTAACTATGTAACTAGTTATATGTAACTATGTTACAGTTGTGAGATTAAATATGTGCTGTTTAGGTGCCTGATGAGATCCCAGAGCAACAGCCCACCTATGATCCCTCTCCTTTTTTGTCACCTGTACTTCCTGTATTCCCCTCTTCTGTTTGTTCCACTGCTAGTTAAAACTGTCGATAAAGGATAAAATGGAAATGTAGTAACATTTTAGGAAGAGGGAGCATAATTACAAAGATTTCAATTCAAAAGACAGTTTTAAAACTGAAGAATTGTATCAAATATTACTTACAAGCTGTTCACTGTAAGCCCAGGAAAATAGCCTAGAACTTCACTTTCTAGCCACAGACCTAGAAATGAAAGAAAATTCACAACTAAATACAGATTTTAAAAGGAAATGAGAGATGCTGTAAAGCTGTAGGAACCCCTTTCAGATGCCTCATTTTCTGACTATATGACACAGTGGTGTCCGTGTGGCTGCAAACCCCTTATCCAGAAATGGTCTATTTTGTGCTAGAAGCACTGCTTTTGAAGTAGGCAGTGAATGTCAGGTTTTTGAAAATGGAGAAATTAAGAAGAAATCCTTCCTTCATAAATCTTATAATTTCTGATGAGCTACCATATAGTAATCCAATTTGTGATGAACTTTGCAAATGAACTGTTTAATACATGTATAAGCTCTAGGAAGCATTAGACCTCCTATGCTTATGCAGAACAAATGTGTAGTCTATGCACAATAAAACTTAATTCTTCAAAAAGTGGCAGACTAGCTAAAGAGGAAATGTTAAGGAAGGAAAGTGGATCTCAGGTAACCCAGACCTTTTATGTATTTTATCACCTGCCTTTTGCCAAGGAACAACATGGCCGAGCTCCGTGACACAGGGGACTGTTTCAGTGAAGAACCAAAGAGGTCAAAGGATGTTAACAAGGCAGCCCGAGATCAAGGGCTGCAGGTGGCCAGCTGGTCATTCAGATGGAGTATCTCCCTCTTGCTCCCAAGATGGAATTAAGCCCACAAAATAGTCCAGAATGGAGAGAAAACTGAGGAAATAGGTATGTTTTAAATTATTTTTCTGATTTATGACAATAACAAGCTGCTTAAAATCAAGAGTAAACATGTTTAGAAGCTTTTTCATGTTGTTGCAAAAATAACCACAGGATACAAGGTTGGAAATCATTTACTTTTGTTGTAAGTGTACTTAAGCAAATCTGGAGTCTGAAAGTTGTTTCCACAAAGAAATAAGGAGGAACACTGAGGAAACTGTGGAGGAAAGGGCAGGGAATCCCTGTCCTTGTGAGGAGCAGGGAGGGTTTAGGGAGCGCGGGCCTGGTGCCCGAGGCCAAGGCTGCGGCAGGCAGCACCTGCGCCTCTCCGGGACGGACGGACGCCCCATGCCGTCCACCCGTGTAAGGCCTCTGACGGGGCAGTCRGTCTTTAAGAGCACATGCAGACAACAGGAAAGAGAGACTGGTTTGTTTTTGAAGTGTGGTTGTCTTAAGGACTGACGGGCCTTACGGTGTACAGCTGAACTGGCTGAGCACYGTGGGGCCGGCAGTCGGCAACAGCCCCCGCGCTGGGAGCTGCCAGCTCAGCCCCGTCCCCGCGACCTCTGACGGCTGCTGAGCCGTGTGGAGAAGCACGTGAGGAAGTTACCATCCCTAGCTACAGAACTAGCTATAGACCCAGAGACAATATTTCTGTATCGGAAGCGTCTCTTTAAGCTATGGCAAGGTTCTGTCTGGCTGYTACTTTAAATCTCTAATGATAATATTAAAGTAATCCTGTAATTCCATTTACTTATTTATTTTAAAAGAATTAAATGGTTTTATGCTTTATACTTTATTCCTAATGTCCTTTATCAATGCTTTAATTTAATGCTTTCCATATAGATTGCTTAAAGTACTTCTAAGTTCAACTGTGTTGGTAAGCAAACTGGCTAAAAAAAGGAACTCCYTGTTGTAGCAGCAGTTGTTCTCAGTTGTAGGCGTTTTAAAAGATTAGATAAAAATTGGATCTGAATTGCGTGCATCTTAAAAAGAAAATCTTAAACTTTGAATGGTATATACTAGCATTAAAAAATAAACTGGCAAACTATACTCTTCATTCAGAAAAGTGGAAATATGTTGCCATCCATAAGGCAATCTTGTACCTTACCTGAGCACATCTAATCCATTTAATTTTKTCACTGCATTTGTATAAGCATTGCTTCCAATAACTAAAATTTCAGCCATGTCAAATTTCCCAATTTCTACTCATGACATTTGTAAAATTTACTATTTAAAAAAAAAGGGTCAGTGGTTYCACGATAAAGTAAAATATTTACTCAAGCATATGGAATAAGCACTTCAGATGGATACTGCCACCCAAGCAGCCACATGCGAGAAGATTACAGTGCTAATTACAGCTCGGAGGTGACACACTTACAATATCTGGCCCTGCGGACCGTATCCTTGCTTTTTTCTTGGTTGTCTGACACATGTGGCTCTATGTGTGTTTTACATAAACTAGTGATGAGAAAAAGAAASGGAACAAATGCTTTCAAGCAATACRTGATTGCGAGCACTGCAGTTGGTTCTGTGCTATTCTTTGGGGATTAATTACTCGGCAGATGCGGCGCTCGGTTCCTCTAGCAGAGGCGCAGGCCTGCTGAGAGCACGACTCTTCCTAAGAGCAGAGTCCRGGGAGCCGTGCAAAGGGAGAACGCGTAATGCTACATGACTAACACGTTAGGTAATCTTTTAAGTCGGTGACGAGCGCAGTTACAGTCCGCCGGCAGCGCAGCGATAGCGGCCCGTAACGCCCTGTCCTGACGGAGGCGAAGGCGGGCGCTCAGGGCCGCTCCTCGCAAGGGGCGCCCGGCGGAGGGAGGCCGCCC
>NW_028186038.1:3408480-3421887 GCF_003343005.1 Rhea americana | reverse complement strand
CGGCTTCGTGTCTTACCTCAGGGGGAGGAAGGCGCCGCGCTTACCCGGGGCGGGGCGGGATAGGCGGGCGCGTGTGGAGCGCCGAGCGAGGCRGCGGGGCGCGACGGCCCGTCCGCCGGCTGCCGTGGGCTGCTGCTAACCGAGCACCGGCGTGAGTGTTCGGAAAGCAGGCTGCGAGGAAGGGGAAGAGTCGCTCCGAACCGCCTAACGGCCTAGCTGCCCAACTCGCGGGGGTTTGGGTGCGTGCTAGCACCCGCTCTTGGGGCTTTGTAGCTAGTATCCGCTTAGAAATGCAGAAAGAAACGAGTAGCAAACACATTCTTCGCTGACGTCATTTTATATAGCGCTTTCAGCATCGTCACGAACCACTCGTTTTTACTAACGGCTGCACATCAGGGGCTGCACTGAAAATTTTTGACAGGCAGTTTCTTTCCATTCAGGTAAATCAKATGTGCAGCTGGTGAATGTTTTTCACATCAACACGCTGAAAGACCTCTTACTTCAACGAGCTGTTTTTTTGCTTTTATTGTGATACATTTTGTTCATGTTAAGGCTTCTGGAATTAGTGGTGAAGGGATGCCAAACAGACATCATTTAGGGCTTTGCAAGGCTTAGTTACAAGTCCTTTTAGTGCCTGTAACAAGCATGAAGGTATTTGGATCTTTGGTAGGAGAGTAGAATATGTATGTTAATAGTTTATTTTAATACTAGAACTGATACGTGGTTTTTATTTAAAGGAATAATAAGAGCAGTTAACCTTTACAGCACATGAGTGTGTTAGGCTGAAACATCTACATGTAATGAGGATATTTTAGAATAGACTGCCCTTATAAACTATTTGCAAAGTTAAGCTATGCTTTTCAATACATCTTTAAGATAAATTTTTGATAGTATTGTGTATCTTATTAGCCAGCATTGAAATAATTGTAATGTTAGCTAATAGAATTAGTGTCTATGTTACATCATGTAAGTTACATGAACAATAGCAGTGTTTATATTTTTGTAAATTAGGCCCTTTAAAGATAAAACAACAAATGCAAGAACTTAGTAGGAATACTGAAGAAATCTCCGTTGTTCGTTTCCCTCCTAAGTAAAGGAACAGAGTATAAAAAAGGCAGGGCTTGCTCCTTGGAGCACCCTGTCACATTAGTATGATAGTGTTGTAAACTTACCTTGTTTTTTCACACCATTAGCATACAGCTTTTTCTAAAACAGACAAACAAATAAAAATGGCTATGTAATTCTTACATCTCCTTCTAAGAGTAAAAAACCCGAGGGCTGTTTTTCTAAGGTCTACTTCACAGAAATGGCTGTTGAAATTTATAAATTTCATTTTTAAAATTAACTACAGGACACATACTTAGCATTCAGTGCTGTGAGTGTGATTTGTGCCTTTGCCATCAATTATAATACTCATGTGTTTAGAGTTTTGCTGGCTCAGGGCTGGAATGCAGAGTACAGTATGAGCGTGCCATATGATATCTGTTCCTAAAATTTGTGTTTATCATTACATAATTAGYTCAATAAACAAACCTCCTGAATGCTTCAGAAAAGAATTTATAAAGTTCATAAAATTCATAAAAGAGAGCATGAAGTTTACTTTGCTTTGTTGTAAAGAGATAACCACAGACACGTGACACATTTTTTGAAAACAGACTTTCTGGCTTTGCTTCTTTGTGCCTAAAATAAGGGGGAAAATAGTTTTTCACCATGGTATGTTCTTGATGCAGCTCATTGTGCAGCTGCACAAACCCTCATGCCCACACCATGGGCCAGAGCGGGGTGCCCAGCAAAGGGCAGTGGCGCAGGGCAGGCCTGCCGCTTCCACCACTCTTTTCAGCATGTTGGCCTGTGAGGTGCCCGTGCAGAACTGTGACACAAGTAAAAACACRTTGCAGGAATACTCAAAAATGTCAGCTTTTGAAAGATATGTTATGTAGCAGAGAATGAACCAAAGCCAGCGGAAAACTCACTAAGAGAATGAGAAACAGGCCTTTGGATACAGCCAGGAAAAGGTTATTTTTATGTAGTCAGAGCAAATCTGTAGACAATAAGGGACAACAGGGAAAAGGAAACTTTTCCAGGAAAAGATGTGAATTCAAACTTGGTGATATTCCTGGATGTATGATGAGATCCTCTAATACTGTAGGGACAAGTTCTAATGCGATGCAAAAGGCATAGCTCCATTGAAGCTGAACCTACATGCTGCAGGTCTGGATTTTGCTGTTCAGATCTTTAAAACTTTATATGACTGGAACTCATTTTAGATCAGCACATGCCACCTTGTGGCAAAGGAACATGGTGCATCTGGGTTTTTTTCCAGCTATATAAAATACTTACTTCTTTATCAAAATTCTGTCTTCTGTTATATTCTTTCTTTCCTTCAGATTGTTGTGGGGGGCAAGAGGCATTTCATTTTAGGGTTCCTGCACTTCATCTCAGTAGTTTCTACATAGGTCAGAAATCCCAATTTTGTGGGGTTTTTTTTCCATTTGGGTCACTTTTTTTTTCCAACATCGAGCATGCTTTTCAGCAAGACATTCTGAGAGCTTTGCAACTCAAATCTAGTATCTAGCTGATGAATAGCTGTATTTGGTTAATCTATGGAGTGAGTAAAGCATTTTAAGGAATATTGAACATTCACTTTTGATCTTTTGTGTTAATTTCTACATCTGAATAATTAACACTCCTTRTCTTTCTCGCACAAGTACTGGATTTAAATTCTTTATTTCTGTTTTCATTTTCTTACTTTCCATTTGCTCACTGGGGATAGCAGTGTTCTTTCCCAGCATAAACACAGCCCTTACAAAGATGATTTAGTTTTTCGCTGCAAGCCTTTCATTTGCACTGTTTATGCAGGCACATCACACATTGTACAATATCTGCCTTGTYTGAAACGAACATCAGCGTAATGGGAAGGGAACAAAAGAATAGGAGGGATAATCAGCAGATGTAGTGAAACAATGCCAATAGTAAGAGCAAATAACTTGAGCCGATTCTTCTGAAGTTAGAAATGTCCTTGGTGGAAYGTGGTATTGCAGTTGTCATTAGTTTGGAGTGTGGATCCTAAGTACGGGCAAGTCTGTATGCAGATTCAGTGGAGCCATTTGAGCTTCTAGGTGGTATCTGAGTGTCTTGCTAGAACTCATTTGTCTTTAGCTTTTCCCCTTTTCCTGGAAGAGTTGAGTGATGCCTACTGCCAAAGGTTTTCCAAGACATTTTGCCTCATTCCTCTCTTACTCTGACATTCCACACAATGTGGGTGGAAACTCCCATCTTCAACTGGGGTTTCATGTGAAGGCAGGATAGATACTATAGATAGAATTCTTCTTTCTATCAGGCCAAATTTGTGTCCTTTTGCTTGTTTTTCTGTGGATTTTCWTACAGTTTCTTTTAAAAAGATGCAAATGTTTCTTTGTCATGTTACCAGTCCCTTTCCTATTCTGTAGTCTTCTCATTCTCACAGCTATTTTTTTAAAAAGTTTCTTCTTCTTAAGTTTTTTTTAAGTTAAGAACTGTATATTGAATTTCCTTCTTTTCATCTGTTACTTTTTTATATGATTTACATTTCTTAGCTACAACACCTTAAAACTGTGCTTTGGCCTTTAAAATCGTGATTAATAAGTCAAGTGAGAAATTGTTTGAAGTAAATTTGTTGTCACAAAGGTGTAGATATTTCTGTAGTTTCACTTRCCAAAACTTTTAATTAAAATATTTTTTTAAAATAATAACTGTACTTCGGCAGGTAGCTAATAATACCTCCGTTTTACAAGAAGACGGGAAAACTAATGGGGAAAGGTCTGAGTGTCTTGGGTTTTGCATGACTATACTTTAAAATACTGATTAAGGAATTTGATAGCCAAAGTCTACAGCTTTGACTATAGTAAAATCTTTTGCTAAATCAGAATACAGAGTATAGGAAATTTGAGACCCTCTTCTCTCTTCTATTTACTGTGTTTATTCTCCTCTCAGAAAGATGTTAAAGAAATAATGTTGCAGTAGGTAAAAGTGTAACCTACTGCATTTATTTCAGTCATCTGCTTGCTTCATCCATCTTATATGTAACCCTTTTACTTTCTAAAAAAAAAAAAGCCTATGTATTTTTCATTTTAAAAACCTGTAGTGCTTGAATTCACGTGCAACCCTAAAGCAGCAAATTAATATGAACCACAATGGGGGAAAAAAATTTAGTAGGATAACATAGCAGCTGTAAGTTTGCAGGAGCTAATTTAAACCATACATTCTTACCAGTCTGCCTTGAGCATTAGTCAGAAGGAAACATCTCAAGTGAAATGTAGTTCATTCTGGTGGTAATTCTAGTGGTAATTTTTCTGATGTCAAAGCTTATGAGTGTACAATTTTTATTTGCATCGTATGCTTTTCAGTGACTTCTGCATTCAATTGAGTTGGTGCTTCTGACCTACGGATGATAAATGCCATACCCCCTGTGATTCTTGATGAAATCTCACAATCATGGTTTTATGAAATTATATCAGTTTCTTAAAATCAACTGCTGCTAAGGAGCTCCATGTGCATTAGAGCAGTCATTTGCTACCAGAAGGGGTATTAGCTATCTCTCAGATTAGAAGCAATGATTAACTAAAATCTTCCAGTAAAATGAGAACTTCTTGGCACAATAGATTGTCTGCTTCTGAAGGGAAATCCTGAAAGAGGAGGGATTGAAGTAGTGAAAAAAATCTTTTGTCAGGAAAGAAGGAACAAGGACTAAGAAGTAAAAACTGGGTTTTAACAACAAAATATCTGGAAGGACCAAGGAGCAGAGTTGGACTGTGAGTCAGCATGAATCTTTCAGTTGCCAAAACTGAACTGAACAACCTGAAGGGTGATTGCTGTAGGAAGGGGGAAAAAAAATTAAGTCAGGAAGGCTGAGCTAGGGAACTGAAGTCTTGTGTTTCATGAAATTTAAGGCACTAAACAAAACCCAAACAGATCTCAAGATTAGTTAGACTTTGACAAAGAGAATTTCAGGTATTCTTAGGAATTTATTATTATGCCTCAAACTGTGTGTCCAGAAGGAAGGAGACAGCTCCTGGGTAGATAGGGAAATATTGCTAGGCAGACGTATCCCAAAATGCCTTAGAAGCAGGTTGTTCCAGCTACAGCTGCATAAGGAGTTTAGTTAGGGGGKTTTATCAAGTGCCATGCAAGTCGCTGAACAAACCCAGATGGGGCTGGATCTGTTGGAGGAAATTGAATGTTCCTGAATGACCGTAGTGAGCCAGATTCTTCATCCCTCTTAAAGAATTCTCTGYGCAAGAACAAGAGTAAAAACCAGCATGAACTAGCTTAGTGCCTTCAGTACCTTCATTCTGTCTTAAGGCTTATCCTATGTTCAGCTGCTGTGGCCTTGGGAGGGCTCAACAAACTGGTCAAATGTGCATGCCATCATTCTGCCTTCCTTGACATAATACCGGCATAACCCTGGGGGATTTTACTAACTCTRTACCACTCAAAAAGACCAAAATCCTTTACAGAAGGAATCAGTTTGCTTCAAGCTCACAATTTCTACAGAGTGCAGCAACAGTTTTTATGGGCCATCCTAGAAGAAAGCCTTGGCACAGGCCTTGTGCCATGACCAAGTAGCAAAGCATTCATGGTTGTAGCAGACTCAGAGGGGCATATTCCTGACACATCCACACCGTTTGAAGGGAAAACAAGTCACTTTAGTGCATTTATCAGAAATCTGTATATATTGCAGAAGCGGGCTATTCAGTTAGATTTTAAAATAAGTTTGCTTTGGCCATGGTCATGTCTTCCTTCCATGAAAACCTGTGCCAGTAAAAACAGATTTGGAAGCTGTGTGTTCAGAGTTTAAATTCACAAGCATGTGCATTCATGCTGGAAGGGTATGGACASTCTTTCTTGGGGGACTTAACCAACATAATGTGATGTACCTGTGTTGTTACAGCTAATCAGATTGCTGACAAGTTATTCTAAGTATTCTGTGGAGCTTAATTGTTTCGTCTTCAGTTTAAAAAAATAGTGCTTTAGAATTATAATTAAATTCAAAGAAATTACATTTGATTCAGAGACATTATACAAGCAGTAGAAAGAGGCTTAAAAAATCAGCAGCTTTCTGGAGATTATTTGCTCAGCTCTACTATTAATATAGTTTTGTTTGCCAGACTGTGATCAAAAACATTTGGCAGGCAAGACTTGCACAGGAAAGTGAGCCAGTGAAGTTGAGCTGTCATCTAAATACGTACAGAAAAACTGTTCTCTTGGCTTAGAAAACAGACTGTTTACAGAAATAATAAACATACCCTCTAAAATTATGTTCCTTCTCTCTAAAATCACGGAAGGTCACAAGACTTTGACCCTACAGAAGGAGCATAACACTTTATGAGACTTGTGTCAAAGCACATGGTAAAAAATAAATACACTGTAATAAAGAAGTGTCAGTCTGATGGCTCAAATGTGCCTTCCTAACGTATTCTGTCTCCTTTCTTTAAGATGTGGTATGCATACTGCCATGCAAAGGAAGCCCATCTGGAGGGGATATCAAATCAATCCATTTTCTTGATRTATCAGTTGATGTGATTAACTCTTGTTTCATCTTCCAAGTAAACCTTGTAAACAATAAAATGTGTGAAAGTAAGATATAATTTATTGAAAAGTGTAATTTGCAAAAGCCATTATGGTGATTCAGCAGCTGGATAGAGCCCCAGATGCTGAATATCCATTAGGAATAGGAGACTGATCTGGCCAGTGCTTCGATTTTTATTCTGGGCCCTGACAATAAACTGAGTGAGATGCAAGCAAAGGGAAGGTAGTGGCTGGCTACCTCAGCAGCTGCTTGCAGCTGGAGGAGAAGACTGCGTTCACAGCCATCACCAGCGTACCCGGAGGGCGGTAGTCTCACCTTCTGTTAGCTGTTCAGGCTTTTCAGTTTTATTCTTTATTTTGGTTCCTTCTTCCTTCCCTGTAAAGTTCTGTTTGTTTAAATTCCTCTGTGTAAACTCGAGGTGTGGGAGTGAGAAATATCACTCATTCTTGAGCTTCCAAGTAAAACAATGTCATTTGCCAATGCCAATGTTTGAGCATCTTTGCTGGGGACCCTCACTCAGTTGTACCTGACACTTTCTGTTGCAAAGCAGGGGCTGACAGAAAGGGTCTGATTATACTACCCATAAACTAAAATAGTTTAGGATATTTCCTTCTYAAAGAGTTTGCTGCAGTCTGTCATCACACAATATATATGATAACTGAGATGAAGAAAGCACATCTCAGCCTTAATTATTTGATTAATGTTAATCTTCAGCTAAGCACTACCTGCAAGTAAGGTTCTGAGTTTCTAAACATAATTGTACCATTGCATCTCGGACTAGGACATGTTTATCACAAAAGGGAGCCACTGTGAAGGGAGAAAGATGGCACAGTATTCACGGAGGACAGCTTATCTGTGTTACAGGCTGTACAGCATAGGAATCCGTATCTCCGTTCACTGCAGAGGGAGTCAAAGGAAATTAGCTTTAGTAGGTTAATCTCTGTTAATAGAGCTTTTCTTTCCTCACCTAATTACTTTCATAGCTATTTCATTATCCTCCTCCCAGCTGCCTTGGCTGGGTTTGCTCACACGCTGGCTGTGGCTTACGTAGACCTAGCAAAGCTAGCCTTGGACTTGCTGGCCCAGGTGCAGCAGCAGTGCCTGTCATTAGCTGTGGCCACGTGGAGGTCAGTGTGCACSGTAAATCCAGCACAGAAGCAGGGTAAGTGTTAAACACAGGCCTGCGCTGAGCTTCATGCAGTCACAAATGTATTGCTGTCTAATTGAGCGAGGTAATACCAAATGAATCCAAGAGGCTGCAGCTCTGTTTTTGGTAGCAGTGCAGACTTGCAGCCAGCGCTGCTAGGATGTGTGTGGAATTTATGAACATACGTGCCCACATTGCTCAGTGTCGTACAAATATTAATGATTTTTCTGGCGTCTCTCTAGGTCAGGGAAAAAAAAAAAAGGTGTTTCCCCACTGCCTTCCTCCTTTCCCCTGGTTTTCCTCTCGGGGAYGGTGTGAAACCAGTCAGATGATCCCTGTTTCACAACTCCACCAACGTAGATTATACATGTGTTGAACATTAAAGAGCTCTGAATTTATACATCGTGAGCTATCAATTTGCTGAGGGTCAGTATGCAAGTTTTTGGCTTGGGGTTTTTCTCTACACACACAACAGTTTGACTTTAATCCAGGAAAAAAGAAAAAATCYTTGCTGGTAGTTTAGGTTCTATTCAGTTGTTAACTCATAACTCTAAAACATAAGAATTAAGTTTAATAGTTCATAAATTATACAACACACAGCACATACTGTTGTAATCTGTACTACACGTAATCTATGTGAAGCATTAACAGCAATGTCTAAACAAAATACAAAGTCATGATAGGCAATCTTAAACTCGGGCTTTACAGTTTTTCTGAACTATTTTGGCTATGGATATGATTTTTCACCCCTCTACCCTCATATGGTATCAATTCAATTGTTTTAGATGATAATGCATGTGTAAGAACTAGAAGGGATTTCCTTAGATGACAAACATTGAGGATAAAAAGGTTGGCGTTTATAAAAATGTCAAATTTAAAGGCTCTTCCATAAGTTGTTGGAGGATTGCTGTCATTTAAAACTCAAAAGCTGGCCATCTGAGAAGTCCTTCAGAAGAGAGAAACTAGTCCAGCGTTTGCCCGGAGAGGAAAGGCTCAGAGAGCCTCCTGGGGCAGGAGGCTTCAGCAGGAGATGGAGGCCCGAGCCCGCTTGCCTGGGCTGGCGGCACAGAGCGCGGCGCGTGCTCCCCAGCCCGGTCCCGCTCCCCTCAGCCGACGGCGCGAGCGAGGCCGGGCCGCTGGGGCCGAGCCGCCCGCCGCCGGCGCTTGGGCCCCCACCCGTCCTCCCGCGGGCTGGTGCCTCCGCGCGCACCGCGCGTACAGGTCGCGCCGTGCCGTGTCCCTGTGAATATTGTAGCCGCGTCTCCTGATTTATGGCCGGGACTCCTAAAACAAAAGTTACGTTTTTAAGAATCTGTTGAGCCACAGCCAAGTTACAGAGATTAAAATGGATAAAGGCTCTCACGAATGTAAACAGCATACAGAAATCGTAATCCGCGTGGCACAATTTTGTTCCGAAAAATTGTTCTAGACTGAGGTGGTAAATCACGCTCCGCTTCTGAGTGTCCCTTGTCGGGGAACTCGCACGTGAATGCACACACATGTGTATCCCATATATATTAATTACCTTCTATTATGAAAGCTCCTCGCAGGGGGTAACATCTGCCTGGTTTGGGGCAGTACCTTGGAGGTTAATCTTTCCATTACGGCAGTTTTCAACCCCACCAGCTCAACTGGCCTGTCAGGTGGAATATCTGCAGCCGTCTGCATTGGAAAGGGAAATGTCTAAAAATAGAAGCAGTTTGGGAGAGTTCAGACACCTGCTCACTCATTTTGGGAACGGTTTTCTTAAGTATTTTTGATTGGTGTGATTTTCTTTAACACTTCGTGAACCCCATGCTGCAAACCTTTCTCTTAGGCCAGTGCCATTAATTTCCCTGGGAATGGGAAGAGACTTTGTCCTTAATCGCTGTTGTAGGAGAGTTTTAACATATTTGTGCCCATATTTTTAAACAAGATACACATACGTATCAAAAGCTTGCTTAACAAATAAGCTAATAGAAAGGAGCCTTTATCATTTAATGGGTTTATACAGTTTGGCATGTAAAGAAAGCTGTTTTGTGTAACTGGCTTTCTAACTTAGGGTTTTTTAACTAGCTGCAGTGGTGCTTATAAGAGACTGGGAAGTCAGTTTTAATATAATTTTAATGTGTATAAAACATCTTGTTATTTTTTAAATAAAATGTTTCAATTTGCCATTATTGTGTTAAATGACTTAAACATCTCTCCCTGCTGATCTATAAACCCAAACCATCCACATCTGATGTAGTACTTGAGAACTAGAAACCAAAACTGACTGGAGCCTARCTGTAAAACTGAAGAATGTAGGGATTTTATTTTGTTTCTTCTCTCACTTTTAAAAACTGAAGGCCCCAGCTCTGCACAGATGTAGTCATTAACTTAATTTTATGAACTATAAACAGTCCTGTTGCAGCCAGTCAACTGTGTACACAGTGAAAACCTAAGCACGCATTTAAGTGTTTACAGCATGGGGACTAATGTGATATCATTAAAGGCATCTTTAATTTTGCAACAGATGTACTTGTTTCTTGATTTAATCTAGTTCAAAAGTGGTATGGACAAATTTGTTGTTTTCTTCTGAAACTACTTTAGCGACTAGAAATGATTAGTACAGCCACAGTTGCAGGTTAAGGTTTAGTATATTTATTTACTGAACTAATGCACCCATTTTTTTAATATACCACTTCATGTGTATCCCAATTACGGTCTGCAAAGCCCATGTGTACGTTGCAGCTGTGTGCGCTCAGCTCTGCGTCTGTAACTCCGGTTGTGGCAGTGCTGCCAAGTGCAGTTTTGGCGTGACTGAAAGCACAGCTCCAGCCCGGACTGCGGAGTCCGTGCAGACCGCTGACACGATCCAGGGCCCGTTGACTGACCTGGCCGTTCGGGATTCGGGGACTTCCTCTGTAGCCTTCCCACRCTGAACCTGTGCATCCAAAACGGGTGTTGGGTGCAGCCCTCCCCGTTCCAAGCTAGGTGTGCTTGTGTGCAAGGCACGGAGACTTGCATACACCAGACCCAACCTGAGTCGTGTTGCCACTGACGTCGGCACCTGCTAAGGCTGCAGCATCGCTCCAGCACAAGGCCGCAGCTGGGAAAGGGCCTTGCAGGAGACTCCAGCAGCTCTGGAGAGAGCCCAAAATGGTTGTACGCACCACCAAAGATGGTTGCATACACCATCAGCTAGGGACCGCGTGACTGTGCTCCTCTGTTGGCTCAGACACCGCTTCCAGCGGCTGCAGCCGCGGTGCTTTTGTCAATGTGCTCTGCTGCTCTGCAAAGGAAGCCCCCGAACCTCCCTATCTCCTTATAAGCTTTTGCTGGAAGTTAGCTCGTAGAGAAAAGGCTACAGCAGAAAAAACTGTCCAGCCTGAAATGCTAATCACATTTGCGCGTAGCCACTGATCGACATTTCTGAGCATTGTTTCCCTTGTCTAGGAACTAGAAACTAAAATAATAATAATGTCTTTTGCAGCGTGCTGTTTAATCGTTGCTCATCRCTTCTAGCATTCTGCAAAATAAAGGGATGCCAAGGAAAGGGAAAGCAAAACTGTTGCTCTTAGCAAGCACGCAGTTTTTCCAGACAAATGGGCGTGTGATGAGCACCTACGCGTTGCAGCACATTGCAAGGGTGAATCGTACCACACGGACGTATGCTGTACCCAGCACTGGGCACATACCAGGAGCTTCTGGTTTTGTAGGCTATTCTGTTGAGTATAAATTAAACTCAAGGACACTCAGACATGTGCTGTTTTAAGGCTAGTTCCTTTGGCTTGTAATGTTCTGGAAGAAACGGGGGACACGCCGGCTGCGCGAGGCACCTCGGCGCGGGGAGGCGGAGGGGCCCGCGCGCGGTTTCATGCAGCCCTCGCACAAACCTAATTGCATGGCCTCAGTGTGACTTTCTACGATAATTAAATAGTCGAACTGTCTGATGAGGCCAGGTGTTTGCAGAAAATCATTTTTAGAGGGATACGTGTTTAAATGCTGATGAAACTTTACTCAGCCGTTAAACATAATGTATTACTCAGGCCTGAGCTATTCCCTCAGCCCTAATGCTCCTTCGCAATTAGCGTGTGATGTCACATTTTCCACTCCGTTCGTACCACTTTGTGGATTTCCTGAATATTAAGTGCCCTGAGAAGTGAGCAAGTTGGAGATTATTGTGACTGATTTCTCTCCGCGGCTCGCCTGCGGCCGTGGGAAGGGCACGGGCGGCGGGGACGGTGCGGGTCGCCCTGGGTACCTGCAGCCGGCGCGGCGGGGATCCCACGGCCGGCCCTGCCGCCTGGCCCCGCGCGGCGGCCGCGGGCTGCCCGCACGCTGCGATCCCCCCTGCCTCCGGCGGCACCGCGATTCGGCCTCCGCGACAGGCGCGAGAGACCGGCCGGGAGGGAGCACTTCCCTCTTATTAGCCTAAAAAATAACGTTGGAAAAGGGACAAGTGCTCAGGCTTAGACGGGTGCTGGGAGTGCTGACACAGAAAAGCCYCCCAGCTCTCACTGATGCACTCACCCGTGGCCTCACAGCGGAGTACACTGTGCTGGGAAGAGTGCCGGGTGACACGGGCACCTCGCCGGAGTGCGGCGGGCTGTCACAGCCGCCGCGACGCACCGTGCCGTGCCGCACACGGTAGCGGTCTCGGCCGGCAGCCGCAGCACTGCCAGGGGCTGCGTGCCCAGGCACAGCCGGGGCTCGTGTCGCTCCTGGCTGCRCGCTGCACTCGCAAATAGCACCGCAAGGGCTTCCGAGCCTTAGACGTGAGCTAAATCTCGTTTAACCACGCAGCTGCCTTTGGGGCTTCGATTTCTGAGTGTCGCAGCAAGGCTTGCAAACGGGGGGTCCGCAGTCAYCCCTTTCCATAAAAGGGCTTACCCACAGCATCTTTTGGGGGGGTCCAAGAGGCAAAAAGGTTTGATTTTATTATTTTCCTTCTTGCTGTTGTTAGAGGAGCAAGGATACTACGAGAACTTACTTGAAGGGGCTGGTATGTGGAAAATTCAGAAAAAATCTTCTTCCATCAAAATGCTAATTAATCAATGAAATAAAAGCACTCCTACCACCATGAAGAATTTTAAATGTGCAGATGAACTTGTTTCCTTCTTAATAGCAATATTTTTGCTGTTTTAGCTCTCATAATTTTTCTGGGTTCCCCAGCCAAAATAGAGACATATATCAAGAAATCTGAAGTGTAAAAGTAAGCAAAGGAAACCTTTAAAAATGTTTTCCACTTTTACAGAAAGTAAAGATTAAAGGGGCTGCTGAATGGGATAGATGTATTGATATTTTCTGAAACTAATTACATATATATTCATAAAATTATTAAAAATTAGATAGCTATTTAGAAATAGTTTATATTTCTAAAAGTTGCAAAAACTCTTTGCCTGGCTTAAGTAAAATAAGTACTCCTTAAATGCAGAGAATTTTGCAGGAAAAGGTGATTCCCTCCTATTAGATTCTAGGAGGGAAAAACCAAAAGTGTGTAAAATTTTGGGCCTGCAGCTTCTTCGTTCAGTCCCTCCTAACCCGCACCGATGCTGTCGAGCCTCTTCYCGAGCAGCATCGCTGCGGAACGGGAGCGCTCGTGTGAGCCGCGCGGGGCTGTATTTGCCAGTCCTAGGGCCAGGTGTGCGGTGCGAAATAAGAGTGTGGATTTAGATGCCGTGTAAAAGCGCTGGAAATCAGAGTTTCAGTCGTTACAAGAGACAACTCA
>NW_028186038.1:3407099-3408210 GCF_003343005.1 Rhea americana | reverse complement strand
TTCGAGCGGTGCCGGGCGCCGCGGGCCGGCGCATCGTGCGGCCCCGCCGCCGCCGCCGCAGGTTCAATCCTGCTCCCACGACGGCGTCGGGAGATATTTCAGAAAGTTGATAAAGCTCTAAACCTTCCAAGGTAGCTCTGTATCCCGCAAAATGGTACCGGCTCTATACTATACTGCCGCAAACCTGCTCAGAGATAAGAGCGGTGGGGAGAAATATTCACGGTGCTCATGAGATTTGTTTTCTTTTGCAGACAAGCAGCCGCGGTGTGTGTCGTGGGGCGAAGCTGGCCGTTTATTTTCTGTGTACTATTTGTCTGTGAGCTGCTGTTCTCGGAGGTGAGGCTGTTTAAGCCGTGTTACGTGGCTTTGTCTCCTAGCCTGAACGTGGGCCAAATTCTTCTCACTTTACTCATAATTATTCTCCTTGTTATTTATTACCGTAGCGCCAAAGGCCTCTTTTTGCCTTGGCCGTTAGAAATCAGCACCTTGGCATGAAAACTGCTCGCGATCTGGACAGGGAAGATGGGCAACGGGGCCGGGGGCAGCCTCCGCGGAGGGGGAGGGCGTAAATTAACCCAGACCAGCCGGAGTCGGTGGGAGGACGCGGCGAGCGGCGGCCGCAAACCCGCGGGGAGGGTCGGCGGGTGCCCCGCTGCGGGGCGGCCCCAGCGGCCGCCGTCGGGGATCCCTCTGCAGCGCGTGTTGCGCTTGTCTCCTTTCCCTCGGGAATCGCCCCGAAACCCGCCCTGCCTCAGACTGAGACCCGGGGCGCCGCTGCGGCAAGCCGCCGGTCCCGGGCGGGCTCGCCCCCTCGAGGCCGGGCCCCACGGGCACGCGCGGCCTCCGCAGCACCAGCCCCCCTGCGTCCCCGCAGCCTGCGGTGTCCGCCGGACCCCCCGGCGCCGGGGCTCCGCCCGTCCGTCCCGCGCGAGGCGCTGAGCGGTGCGTGGAAACGCGCTTCTGCCGTCTGGCGCGGCAGGGGCTGAGCCGGAGCGAGGGGAATCTCCTCGTCCGGGGCCAAACGTTCGCCAGAAGGCTACGAAAGCCACGGAAAACGCTCTGCCTGGCGCTCTCCTGCCCCCCCCCCAGCTCCCTTAGTCGCTCGCAGGGG
>NW_028186038.1:3403189-3406339 GCF_003343005.1 Rhea americana | reverse complement strand
GGGCGCGGCCGCGCGGCGGCGGCGAGGATGCAGCACCCGCTGGAGCTGGGCGCCGCGCACTACTTCCCGGCCGAAGCCTTCCCCGACCAGCGCTCGCACCGCTACCGCAGCTTCATGATCGAGGAGATCCTGACGGACCACGCGGAGGCCAAGGGGGCCGCGCCGGCCGGCGAGCTGCTCAAGTTCGGCGTGCAGGCGCTGCTCGCGGCGCGGCCCTACCACAACCACCTCGGTACGTCCCGGCCGCGCCGCCGCCGCCGTTTCCGCGCGGGCGGCCGCGCCGGGGAGCCGCGGCGCCTCCGCGGGGGCGGCCGGGCCCGCGTTGCCCCGCGCCGAGGCGGCTCCCGAGCTCCGGCGCGGCGCGCAGCGGCTCGCTGGCGGGCGGCGCTCCGCGCTGCCCCCTCGCCCTCCCGCCGCGGGCTTCAAACTGAGGTTTGTGTCCTCGGAGCGCCGGGCCGGCTGCTGAGAGAGCCGGTTTAGCGCGGAACTCCCACGGAATTTCACGGGAAAGTTCTTGTTGGTATTTTCTTTGTGTGTGTGTGTGTGTTTTCGGGTAGGGTATGAGTTACTGGATCCTATGCAGCCAAATACGCGATTGCAATCAACAGTAGTATACTTCGCGGGCGTAGATTTAGCTGGGCGCCCGACATACACGTATTCACCTCTAGACTTACTTATTTAAAAACAGAGGGAGCGCGCTATTTCTAGTCTGATTCAGCATCTAGAACAACGGCAGGATATTAGAAACGGTTATTATGTAAACGCAAGTTTTTAATGTGTGGTTGTGAAAGCTTTCATTTCCAAAGCCATTTTAATCTGCAGAATCGTCGTTCTTTATCCGTAGAAATGAACGAAACGGAGAGATCCCAATTTGTTATTTCTCTCTTAAAAGAGAAATATAAAAGGATCTAGCCCCCCTAGCATGGCAGCCACGTATATTAGAATATCTAGAAATTAATATGGAAACAGTAATTTTAAAGACTGAACGAACTATTTAAAATACTAGACCAAATAAAAAGATGTTTATAGCGCAGCTCCCGCCGAGGTCGGCGGCAGGAGGATTGGGTTCCCGTAAGGGAGCGATACGTGGATTTGCTTCAACAACGCAGTTTCTGCTTAGGCCGAGGAGAAGGAATCCGCAGAGACTTTTTAAAAAATCCTTACAAAATCCCGATCGTTGCCCTGTTTTCCTAGCGGTAAGAGGCAGCTTGTACATAGCTAATTCCGTTTAAACGGAATTTGAACGTTTGCACCCGCAAGCGCTCCTGCCCCTCGGCCCGCTGGCCGGCCCGGAGTCGCCGTGCTGGGGGACGGATCGTTCTCTGCTCCCGAGCGCAGGCGGCGGCCGCACACGCGTGGCCGTGGGGCCGCCCGGGGAGCAGCCGGCGGGGCGCGCCGGTGCGGCCGGGCCTCGGCGAGCCGAAGTGATTTCTTTAGGGATGGCCCTGCTCCTGAATGGCGTTTAGAAAATTCGTGGGCTCCGCTTCACGGGCAGGAATCGAAATTGTTGAAAATGTAGCGGTGTCCGCGGGGGGAAACGCGCGGCGGGCGCAGGCGGGCGCGGGTCTCCACCCGCACGCGGAGCGTGAATCCGGCACCTCGGTTACTCCTCCTGCGGCCGAGAACCCCGACGTTTGTTAGGTGACATTGAAGGAGAGCGGTTTTACGTTGTTTTAAACGATTTCCACTCGCGCACCCCGAAGCATTCCGTAATTTCCGACCGCTGGTTTCAGCGCAAACGCAACCCGCGGAACGCGGCGCTCGGGCCGGCGCAGCTCCGCGGTGCAGCCCCGCGGTGCAGCCGGCGGCACCGGCACCGGGCCGCCCCGGCCCCCGCCGCGCTGCGCCCCGGCACCGCTTTCGGAGCCTGATTCGGGTGACCCTCCCCCCCACCCGGCTGGCCCCGAGCGCTGCCCCCCGCGCGGGGCCGCCCCTCACCGCGGCGCCGGGCGCCCGCGGGCTCTGACGGCCCCTCTCTCCCGCAGCGGTGCTGAAGGCGGAGCCGGCGGCCGTGTTCAAGTTCCCGCTGGCGCCGCTGGGCTGCTCGGGGCTGGGCTCGGCGCTGCTGGCCGCCGGCTCGGCGCTGCCGGGCGCCGCGGCCGCGCCGCACCTCCCGCTGGAGCTGCACCTCCGCGGCAAGCTGGAGCCGGGCGCCGCCGAGCCGGGCGGCAAGGCCAAGAAGGGGCGCCGCAGCCGCACCGTCTTCACCGAGCTGCAGCTCATGGGGCTGGAGAAGCGCTTCGAGAAGCAGAAATACCTCTCCACGCCCGACAGGTAGGCGAGGGGCGCCGGGCCGCGCCGGGCGGGGGGCTGGGGCTGCGGTGGAGGTGGTGGGAGGGCGCAGGCAGGTTTTTGCGGCCGACGGCCCAGAGCTGCGGCCGGGGAGCGAAAGGGCTCAGCTCGGCGGCGGGCGGGCGGGCAGCGGCCTCACCGCCTCTCTCTCGCCCGCAGAATAGACCTGGCCGAATCGCTGGGGCTCAGCCAGCTCCAGGTGAAAACCTGGTACCAGAACAGGCGGATGAAATGGAAGAAAATAGTAAGTTGCACGTGGCCGCCCCTCGCTGCGCGGTCCCCCAGTGTCGGGCCGTCAGCYGCGTCTCCGCCGAGCTGCTGGTCTCTCTCTTGCAGGCTCTCCGCTTTTGCATGTCGCCAAAGATTTGTTCTTTAAAAAGGGGAAGGCCACAGGCCTGTAAATGCAGCAGCGATGGGGAGGCACCGCGGTGCGGCGCGGCCGGGGCCGCCCTGCTTCGCTGCACGCCGCGCCCCGCCGGGCCGCGCAGCCCCGCGGGTGCGGAGGGGCGATCCGCACGGGCGGAGAGGAGCCGGCCAGAGCAGCAAATGCGAGCCAGGTCCGGGTGCCGGCCAGCTGTAAGCCGCGTTCCGCGGCCGCCTCCCCGGCTGGGTGCTGAAACGCYGGGGAGCGGAGAGCTGGGGCCGCGCCGGGCCGCCGGCCGCGCCGGGGAGCGCGGTTTTACGCGGGTTTGCTTCCTTCTCTGCCCTCCTCCTGGCCCCGCAGGTGTTGCAAGGGGGCGGCCTGGAGTCCCCCACCAAGCCCAAGGGCCGCCCCAAGAAGAACTCCATCCCCAGCAGCGAGCAGCTGTCGGAGCAGGAGCGAGCCCGGGACGCCGAGAAGCCGCCCGAGAGCCTCGG
>NW_028186038.1:3401878-3402948 GCF_003343005.1 Rhea americana | reverse complement strand
GGCCCGGCCGGCGTGAGCCCCCGCGCCGCGCCGCCTTCCTGCCGGCAGCGCCCGGGGCCCCGCGGACGGTTCCTGCCATCGCTTCCGACGGATTTAACGTCTCGGCCGGCCCGGACCCCCGCCCGCGGGGCGCCCGCCACGGACGCCGGTGTTGTGCGACGGCCCGGACGGGCCAGGAGGACACTGGATCCCACTTTCACACCTGCTCGCTCTCTAAACCCTGTGGTGCCCCTAGTTATTCGAAAACTGCATTTTTATGATCAGTTTTATTAATGCGAAGATATTTACTTTATTTCAATAAAGTATTTTATGAACTATTATTCTGGGTAATGTAACGATTTTTAATATTTTTCTTCACGGAAGCAGGTTAATATATTACGGATTCAAATACAAGTTCAGAGGCAGATCTGCGGGAATGGAATAACGCGCAGCCGGCTCCCAGGCACATTCCCAGGGTTATTTTTTCCGTGTGTGACACTGCGGCCGTTGCCATCTGCCGGAGGCCGAGCCCGGCCCGTGACCAGGACCCGCAGTTTTGCTCGGGCAAATTTTGTAAAGGAGCAAGTCGATACTTTTGCTTTTTAAAATACGTAATTCCTGGCAAATAAATTAATTAGCAGGCTTTATTTATAGAGAGGAGCAAATAATTTACCATACGCGGAAGGGTCGTGCCGAACTCGCGGGGAGTCACGCGCGGCAGCCGCTGCCTGCGTGGCGCTAAGGCCCGTGGGGGCAGCGCCGCGCGGTCCCGGGGAGGTCCCCGGCGGCTCGGCCCGGCCCGGCCCGGCCCCCCGCCCGCAGCGGCGGGCCAGGGACATCATCGCGGACGGCGCTTCCCGCGGCTCTTCGGCAATTGCTGCGACATAGCAAGAAGTCGTAGGGCAGTTTTTCCCCCCTCTCTCTATTTTTTGAGTCTGTGTGGTACTTTTTCCATTGAAATACCAAATTATAGAGCATCTGCAGAGACATGCAATTATCAGCCTGTAAAAAACGAAAACACCGCAGAAAGCGGCGAGAGGCAGAGAGCGAGGGAAGGGAGGAGAAGGACCGGAGGGAGCCGGGCTATTTGC
>NW_028186038.1:3397906-3401757 GCF_003343005.1 Rhea americana | reverse complement strand
CCCGCTCGCGGGCCAGCGCAGCCCTTTGCTTGCGCGGCGGGATAACCCCCGCGGCAGGCAGGGAAGGGGCCTGGGCTGAGCACCTGGAGCTAATTGGCTTTCTAATTAAAGGGAGTAATTAGCACCCGCTAAAGGGAGGTCTCACCGCAGGTGAAGGGGTTGGTTGGTGCGTTTCATCCTGTCAGGAGCTGAGCCCGCCGTGCTCCTGGCCCAGGTGAGCGAGGCAGAGCCCTGCACCCCGCGGCCCCGCTCGGGCCCGGCCTCCGCCGGAGGGGCCCGGACAGGCCCAGCCCCGGCTCCGCGGGTGCGCTAGCGGCTGCCGAGCCCAGCCCAGCCCGTCTCGTCCCGGTGCGGCGCCGGCCGAGCAGGCGCGGCCCTAGCCAGAAGCGGCGTCGTGCTGGAAGCCGCCGGTCGGTAAATGCTCCCGCAGCGGCGCGAAGGCAAGGCTTTCGACGGGAAAGCAGTCATGCTGACAACATTTACCGGCTCTCGCTAAGCATAACCCTGGGCCTGCCCCCTGCGAGTGCGTCGCTGGTCGGCGGTGAAGCCCTCGGTCGATGCCGACGCGAACCTGTATTGATGCCGCTCAATTTCTGGCACGTCTATTCCCATTCCCTCCCTCCCCCCCCACTTAAGCACGGTCTGCTCGTTTGGTAAAACTTAAAAGAATCCGGATTTGTTGCTGCAAGGCGCCGCTGCTCGGATGGCAATGACTTCCGAGGACGTGATCGCGAAGGGGCGCCCTGCGCTCCCCGCGCCGCTGCCTGGGCGCGCTCGGGTGGTAACGGGACGTTGCCTCCCGTTTGTGGGGACGTTGCGCTATCCCAGGTTAAATAAACTCCAGCGATGAGCGATGAAGTGTTTGTAAGCACAGGATGTGGCCAGTGTTGAGTAAACAGGAAGCAAGCTCGTATTCTTACACTCAAATGACTAATATATATTTAAACAAACAACAGTTAGATTGAAATGTTTCGTTTAACCTGCGGATAAGGATTAAGGTTTGGCAGGATGACGGTGGAGGAGTCGGCGGAGCCCCGGCGGGGTGCGAGCTTTGAGCTTTCGCGGCTGCAGGTCTCTTCGCGGCCAGGGCGCAGTCACCCTCTTTGGGCATCAGGGAGCTCCACGGATCTTTCGATTTTGTTACTTCTTTATTTCAGCTTATCGTCACTGTTTCTTCGTAGGTTATAGGCTCAGGATTAATCTTTTTCTCGGTGCACTTGAACACTGCAGCCCTTTATAATTAAAACGTAGATTCAGTGGTGCATTGGCCAAAATTAACGGTGGAATGGCAAGCTGCGTCCATCACAGATGTTAAACAGAGATTTAGAAATAGCTAGACTTCAGTTATTACTATCGCACTTACGATATAATGTTTGTATTTTCACCATATTAGCAAGTGGTGGACAAGCGGTTATTTTTTCACACGCCATAAAGACATTAAAAGGACAGCTTCTCTGCACAGTGAGAGGGAAAAGCAGGAGCGTTTTATCCAGTTCGCGTCAGTGCTTCGGGCGCACGTTCAGCCCCGACAGCAGCTGCGCCTGGGCGGTGCAGCGGCCGCCGCCGGGCCGCGCTCCGCGGCGTGCGCAGCGCCCGGCGCTTCCCAGCCGGCTGCCCGGGCCCGGGGCTGCCTGGCTTGCCGCAAAGCGCGTAACCGCGACGCCTCGCTGTGCTTGCCCGCTTCGCTCCCGTTAGCGCAGCTGCTGCCTCAGGCGAGCGCGGCGAGCGGAGCCCGAGGCGCGACAGCTCCTGCTGCCCGCAGGAGCCGGCGGGCGGCTGCGAGCGGGATCCCTTCGGAGTCCTCGCATCCGCCGCCCTCCGCTTCCCCACAGACCCCGGATAAGGCGCTTCCCTGAGCGTGTTCAGCGGAGACTTGCCCGAGAGACGGCTTCTGCGTGTGCCAGGCTGGTGCCCGTGCGGGTTTCAGAAGTGCTACCGTCCTGCTAGCCTCCAGGCTGAGGAGAGCAGAGCCAAGCGCCCGGCCCCGCGAATCTCTCCRGGCTCGCCAGCAATATCCCCGCCATCCACCACCCTGGGGTTTCTGCCGTAGGGAAGAACGAGGTCCGCGCAGAGCCAGGAGCCTGGGCTCTGAGGGGGCTCCAAGGAACCCGAACGAGGATACCGCACCTCCYTCCTGCTCGCCAGGTTAAGAGGACAAGCGACTGGAGATGTGCTTACGCTATTTGTAAGCGAACAGCTAGAAGTATTTTTGGATATGTAAACATGTTATGAACGAAAACACCGTATACTTCTAGCAGCATACTGTTGCTTCTAGATTAATGGGTTCAGTGTTTGGACCCATTTGCCCAGAAAAGATTTTCATTAGTAACAACCTTAATTACAAGTCTTCATTCCAGAAGAAGCCGTTTACAGTACRGAGTAAATGTCTGCTGAACTGACTACTTCTCTGAGCTTTTTCACTGCTGCTAATAAATAACAAAATATTCTTACTCGCATTAAAAGTGTGTGAGAAGAAACTGGTAATATACTTGACAAGCTTTTTCTTGTAAAATAGTTATTTTTGATAAATTATTTCCCTTTAATTGGTTTATATATGTATTTTCTGTTAAAGTTTTATTTCCACATGCCAAAAAATAGACTGTCTGCTGAGCTGGCTGGTGCAATATTCCACTTCAGTGATTCCACTCCACTGCTTCAGCACGCAGTTATAGAGCAAAAGGGGTTCCAGCAGGCTGTTGTCTTCTATCTGACTGGAAAAAACAAAGGCAAATGCCACCAGCTATTAGTACAATGCTCCTTCTAAATGCATTTTGAGAAGATCTGGTACACTTACAAACAGGGCTTTGGGGCTTACCTTAATCAACATCCATAACTCTTGCAGAGAGGAGAGTGATGAAGAGGAAGTTACAATAGGTCTAGTCTACACACAGGTTTTGTGCTGATGTATAAATTTCTAGTGAAGCATAACTGTTTCACTTAATTACCCTTTATAGCCGTAATGAAACCAATGCAACCTGGAATATGGATGTCATTAGGCTATGATGAACGATAACGATACTCACAACACAKCAGCAGCCCAGATGTGTCAGCCAAGACACAGGGGCTGTCCCGGAGAAGCTGGGGATGAATTTGTTCAGTGCTGTGGTTTCACCCGTGAGACTTGTTCTATCTGCTGCAAATGACCTCTCTAGCACTGCAAAGTGCAACCTAAAGCCCCCTGCTTGGGCGGTTGTTTGCCAGTGCTGTATAATGGTGTTCTGGTGCTAGTAAAGTACACATTTAGCCAATATATCTGATGTTTATTCTCCTTTAGTATACAAATAAGCTGTATTGGTATAACACATTGCTTCTGGCATAAAAGCATCTGTTTGGGAACATTACCATCTTAATTACATCAGTATAGGTAGAAGAGTTTGTTTTCTCTGTAAACGAAGTAGAAGGATGTAGATTGAAGGATGGAAAAGCACCACCAAAAGTGGGTTCTTCCCATGTTTGAATGCTCATCAGGTTACCGTTAAACGGTAAATGTTATGATATTTTTTCTTAACAAAAATCCATTTAGGTGAGTTTCCAATTCAAACATCCTAAATTTATTTTTTTAATGAAGCGTCTCAAGGAAATCTGAACAAGTGTCTACTCTTTCATCAATGTAAATCTAAAAATAATGTCATAGAGCCAGGGGATTCTAAGATTAATGGCATTACTCCGGAAATTTCGGGAAACACCCGTTACATTTTCTTTCAGTATAATGGTACCTGCTGTACTCGCTCGTGGCCGCTTCCCTTCTCTCCCACCGCTGACGCACGGAGACCCGCCCGGCCTCGGCGGCGCCACCAGCTGGGGCGGCCGCGGGTGTCCGCGGGCCCCGCGGCCCGGCCTGGCGCACGCAG
>NW_028186038.1:3394917-3397681 GCF_003343005.1 Rhea americana | reverse complement strand
GCTCAGGTCGGGCCCCGCGGACGGGGGCGGCCCCGGCAGCTGCGGCTCTCTGACGCGCCGCTTCGCGGTGAGGCCGGAGCCGCTGAGGGGGGCGGGCGGGAGCGGCGCGAGGCCTCGGGGAGCCGCTGAGCGGGGCCGGCGGGCGCGCGGGAGCGGCGCGAGGCTTCGCGGAGCCGTTGGGGCGCGAGGGAGGCTTCGCGGAGCCGTTGGGGCGGGAGCGGCGCGAGGCCTCGGGGAGCCGCTGAGCGGGGCCGTGGGGCGCGCGGGAGCGGCGCGAGGCTTCGCGGAGCCGTTGGGGCGGGAGCGGCCGGCCGCGGCGGCGCTGAGGTGAGGCGGCCGCTGGTTGCAGTGAGCTGCCGCGGAGCGGGGCTCCAGCCGAGGTACGAGGACCGGGTAGGCTGGGCCGAGCGCCTCACGGCGGTGCGGGCGGGGAGAGGCGCCGGGGGGCCTGTGCGGAGCTGCCTTGCCCACGCCGAGCGCTATCCTCGAGCGCCAGGCTCCGGCAGCGGGAAGTCCCACGCCACGAACGGGGAAGGGACTACAGCACTTTCAGGACAGCATATAAAACATAGGTGGATTTTAAAAGCCAGTGTCTTCAAACTAGATTACATGTTTTTAGAAGATTATTTTTGATAAAAATACAACTCCTAGCACGAAGCATGCAGGCTCTGTTTAAGCTTTCATGTGGTTAGGTATTCTTGGACTTGTAGGAGAAAAAGTTAACACCTGCCTGGAATTTTTTTTTCTCACAATTTTGGATAAAAATACAACATACAGATTAGTATTACCTGTTAGAGTGAGTTCAGTCAAATTCTCTGAAAATGATTAATCAGCATATGAAGTGCTGTTGTTAAAGTTTGTCTTAACCCCAAATGCTGGGTTGAGATAATCACAAATGTAGTTGTTTCAGCTGGTGTTTATGATAGATAGAATCTAAGCACTCAATGCACTATGCCATAAAATTTGGACAAGTCGTATGTAAAAGAAGTGCAGTTTAAGTTTGCATTAAACGCACTATTGCAGGTCTTGATGCTGTCGTCTCTACTTGGCTAAACTTTTCCATGAAGTCTATAGGAAATTTGCCAAAATCAAAGCTCCAGGGTATGGATGGTTACCATTAATGAAATGAATGATGGCTGCTGCACCAGTAAGCCGTAGTTTTGTAGGATATTTAAAAATACGTGCAGCTTAGCTCCTAACTGTGCAACTCCGTGTTGATGGAAAAAGACAAAGCCACAGCCTTGTATGATTTCATCAGTTTACAAACATAGTCCATTAAAACATGATTATGTATAAAAAGGATTCTTTTTGTGAAGATCCTAAAATCCATTGTTTATATTGTATCTATAATAACAAACCACAAAATAAGCTTGTAGGATTTCTAAAACTTTTTTGGGGGATGGGAATATGCAAACTCTTCAAAAATGAAATGCATGTAAGTTGAATGAATAAGATTTATTTGTTTCTAAAGTTTTAGTTAGAATGGGAAGACTTCTTTGAATTTTTTTCAGGTTGTTAAAGAGTGTTAGGCTGTGTAAATTCACTTTCTGAATAAATACTGAAGTCAGTGGATTATGTTTAAATGGAGGGTATATTCAAGGAAAAACACCTTTGAGTTTTTTGAGTCCCAAACTCTCCTGAAGGCAATCTCCTATATAAGTTATGGTATAAYAGTTTTCCAGCTCCTAAACCATTGTGCGCTGTGCATAGTATGAATACTGTGTTAGGGAACTGTGCAAATCTAGATATGGCACTAGATACAGGCAAAATGCAAGTCTGACTTGGACTAGCAAGGAAGCAGTGCTCAAAACACAATGCTTTCACAACAGCGAGCTAAATGAAAACCTGGCTGTTTGGTCTGAGCAATTCCACCTGATTAGATGCTGATGGGCATACTTTCTGAGGTATTTACTAAAGATTAAACATAAGCATTTACAATTTTAAAATAAACCCCAAATAAATTAAAATCATATATCTTATTTGTATCATTCATTGAATTGTGAAAGTAAATAACATCTTGTATTAATTAAAATAGCTTTTAGGAAGGAATTATTTGCATATCTCATCTTCTCCTCCTTCCTGTAAATTCATTATGTGAGAATCAGGTTACTAAATACTTCCATTGCTTAATCAGATATTCTCATAGGGACTGTTCTGCCATTGCAAAGTCTTGGACTTTATGACAGTCTGTAAAAGTGTTCAGAGTCTCCTGGTGTAATCTCATTTTAGCTCTGTGGTGCTTATTACTGCCACGGGTAAGGTTAAAAGAGCAGTACAAGATTTTTTAATTCCATAGTGTGCTGTGAGATTTCCACATTAATACRTGTAGAAATATTTCATATTCAAATTTTGTGCCTTTAATTATGTAAGTCACAGAGTACTGCTTGTTTCGTGATTGGATAATACTTCTCCCTGGGTAAATGTTAGTCTGCATTCTGTAATTGAATATTCCATGTTGAGCTTTCTGGTTATTTGAAATTAAAATTCGTTATTCAGTAGTATTTGTACTGGTAAAGTACAAGTGCTCAAATATTTGCAGAAAGCAAATGTGAAGCAGCTGTAAATATGGATGAATTTGCTTCTGAATTTTAATGAATATTTGTAGTTTTTTGGCTAAGCTGTAATGAGTCTGTATGGAATAGAAGACTTGTAAATTCCAGTGCTTTACACTTACAAGTGTGTAAATTGCAGCTAAGCCCAGTGGATTTAAATTTTATATCCTTAGTTTAGATGAAGAAGTACAGACTAGTTTGGGAAAAAAAAA